>NC_143519.1:5000-305000 GCF_031878675.1 Megascapheus bottae
AATAAGTACCCTAACACAAACTCAAATCCATACACGTACTCTTATGTGCACTGTAATATGTATTCCAAACTAACCTAAGTATTCCCTAATAGGCATTCTAGCTTTAATATGTATTTTAACCGAAGCAGGTTTCCCAGTAGTATTTTCACTATAACACGCTGAAGATGCTCTAGATGCTAACACATATAGTAATGAGTACCTAACACCTACTAACTATAAACCATACAGGTAACCCTTACATGGCCCCTGAACGTACTCTAACACACTCTGACCTTAAATATAACCTGACACAAATACACACACCTAACATGAACACTAACCACAAATAGGTCTTCTAACAAGTACCCTAACATGTACCCCAATAAATACAAGTACCCATACATACATCCTAACATGTACTTCCAGCATACCCTAACCTGTTCCTTAATCCTAACATGCACTAACACGCACTCTAACATAGCCTTATGAGTATTCTATTCACACAAGTTCCCTTACATGAACCCTAACAGGTATCCCAATGTACTGTAACACATAGCCTAACATGTGCCCTAACCCTAACAAAGACCTTAACCTTCAAAGATCCCTTATCAATGACCCTAACTCTAACACATACCCTAACATGGACCCCATCACATACCCTGACACAGATTCTAACACATATCCTAACCCATACGCTATAAACACTGACAGATATGGTCATGAGGACCCAAATGCATAGTGTAAGCCATAATTACCCTTACATGTATCCTAACTCATACCTCAACACAAACCCTGATATCCTAACCCTAATGCAACCCCTAATGTCCTTACACATACCCTGACCTCAACACGTATCCAATATGTACCCTAACCAGTAACACATACAGTAATGAGTAACCTAACACATACAGGTACCCTTAAATGCATCCTAACATGTACCCCCGATGTACTCTAACACATGCTCTAACACGAACCCCAACCAATACACTAATATATGTCCTAAACTTAATGCATACCTTAACCACATCCTACATAGTTTTTTAGCATGAACTCTACGACTAGGTACCCTTACCTGCACCCTACATGTACCCAAATATAACCCAACACATACCCAAGCATGACCTAATATTAACCAAAACCACAGCACTAACCAATACCCTAACAACACATATTAAATGTAACCAATACACTAACACATATCCTTGACATGTACCCTAAACTTAATACCTATCCTAATGTGTACGCTAACCACTAATACATACTCTAAACTATATATGCACCTAACATGTACCCCAAAGGCATAATGTAACACATATCCTAGAACTTGCCCTAACCCTAACATGTATCCTAACATGTTCCCTAACATATACTCCATCATGCATCTTGACTCTTGCCCATACTCACACCTTGACATGAACCCTAACCCATACCTTATCATGTACCTCACAATGTACCCTAACATTAAAATTTACTTTAAATGTACTTTAAACATTAACATGTTCCACCCTGCCTAACGAGTACAAGTATCTTAGCAGTACTCAAAACCACCCTTACAGGCGCCCTAACGTGTACCCCAAGTGTACACTAACATATACTCTAATATGTGTCCTATCCCTAACAGGAACCTTAATCCTAACATTCCCTAACACGTACCATAACTGTAACATGCACCCTAACATATACCATAAACATGAAATACATACACTCTAAATTGAATAGGTGCCCTTATATGCACCCTAGCATGTACCCAAAACCTACCCCAATGAATGCCCTAACACGTACTCTAAACCCTAACCCTAAACAGGTAACTTAAGAACATCATCTTCACATGCTCCCTAACATGTACCCCAATAGACACCCTAACTCTGCCATACTCACATCTTCACAGGTGCCCTAACCCACACTCATACCCTAACAAATTACTGTAATGCACCACCAATCTTATGCCTCACCCTAGACCATCTTCTAGCCCCAATCCATATGTCACTGCATAACTCACACTTTGTACAATCCTAACCCACTCCCAGAACCTACATAACCCCTTTCCTAACAAGTTCTCTGCTCCTCACCTGTTCCCTAACACACTTTGAAGACCGCTGCATAACATATCCAAACCCTAACCCATCCCATAAAGTTCTTCCTCACAAGCTCCCTGACCTTCAACCTTTCCTGAACCCTTATTAGAGCATTTTTCTCCACTATACCCCCAACCTCACATTTCTCTACCATATTCCCTACACTCTGCCACAACCCTAAACCTGACCTGTTCCATAATCCAAATGCTAATCTTTTCCACAACGACAACCAGATCCATAACATTAACCCATTCACTAAACATAATTCCCTATCGTTCTGTAACACTTAACACAAACCCTGACTTACTAACCTGCTATGTAAGGATAACACAAAACCCACCACCTGCTCGAACCTGTTTCTGAGCCATGACTACAAAATTCACTCTAACTCCCATGCTGCGTCACCTCAATAGCACCCAACCTTAACTCTACCCTTCACATCAACCACCCTACACCTGAACCCTAACCTCAATCATACCAACCCTAAACACGGTAGCCCTAACAACCATAACCATGTAACATCACCACTGACACTAAAAACACTATTCCTTAAGCCTACTGCTCCTCCCCTAGCTTTGAGGGATGGCTTGGGGTTGCTGAAATGTGTTAGGAACACACTTATGCTACTGATTTGAGTTAGTAAATAGTTTAGGATAAGGCCTAGGATTGGTGGGTGGCTTATGATACATGTTAAGGTTATGGACCCCTAAACAAATCCAGACCACACCATGAACACCAACAAGTCTATTCTGTACCATGAACATCAACAACAACTTAAACCATACCAACCTTAACGATAGTAACCTTAACAACTCTAACCCCTACCACCAACCCAGACAACAACCTTAACTCTTTCACCTACATCCCAACCCCAACTTAACTGACAGCGCAGTGTCCTGCATCCTTGGACGTAGGTGGCCTTCTTTTGTCCAATATTACAGAGAAACATAGCACTCTATCCCACACCCTCACCCTCACACATGTACACATGGCAGGTGTATGAACAGAGTGGGTCAAAAGTTGGTAAATGTGTTAGGCAACAGTGAACGTATGGATTTGAGGACAGAGAGCTGGGTTGGGGACAAGAGACTGACAGCTCACAATTTACCAAGCAGGCATGGGTAGGCCTCTCTTCCTCATAAATGCTTTCACCCTCTTTTCTCTATGTACCAAAAACAAAGACACTCGAGGCCTATGTTGGACCTCGGTCCACCAAAGCAGGTACTGGGCTGTCTACCCAGATTCTACGCTCACCATTGAAAACTTGAAGACTCTCCAATGTGGTCATCGTTGTCACTATCGTTGTCATCATTTCTGCCGCCGTAGCCTCCTCCTCTTCTTCTTTTCTTCCTCCTCTTCCTCTTCCTCTCTTCCTCTTGCTCTTTCTACTCCTCTTCCTTTCTACTTCTTCCTCTTCTTCCTCCACCCTCCTTCTTCCTGCTCCTACTCCTCCCTCCTCTGCTTCCTCTTCCTTCTTTCATCCATTCTTTTTTCTTCTTCCTTCTTTCTTCCTTTTACCTTTCTTTTCTTCCCTCTTCCTTCTTTCTTCCTTTCTTCTTTCTCTTTTCCTCCACTTCCTTTTTTGGGGGGCCATTCCTCAGGCTTGAACTCAGAGCCCAAGCTCTGTCCTTGGGCTTTGCCAAGGCAAGTGCTCTACCACTTGAGCCACAACACCATTTCTGGCTTTTCCTGTCTATGGTACCAAAGACTAACTTTTTTTCTGTGTGTGGTACCAAAGAATTGAACCCAGAGCTTTGTGTATACTAGGCAAGCACTCTACCATTAATCCAGGCTCCTGGCCCCTCTCTAGTTGGTCTTCTGACACTGGGTACATTTTCTCCTTAGAGTGCACACAGGCAGAAGAAGGCAACGCACCACAAAGGCTAGGCATCCAGGAGCCTGGATAAGTATAAACAAGCCCTGGAAGGTCTGACAGAGAAGGAAAAGTGCTAGGATATGCCTTCTGCTTCTCTCCAAAGATTATTATTAGGAAATTGACAAAACCCCACTTCTGAGGCATAAAACTGAGGGCTTCGTGTGGAGTTGCTGACCTAGCCTATGGAGAGCTGTGAACATAATACAACTGGAATTTACCCATGCAAATGGAAATACGTTGGAATGCCTAATAGAAATGTACGTAAGATGTATATAATGACAACATAAACACACATGCCCTCACTCCCTAACCCCCATGCCCTATGCAGGACATTGCTAAAAGCTCAGTGAAGACTCGGAGCTGAGGATACAGACTTAGGATAAACCTGCTGTGGCAAAAGGTGTTCTGACAAGTGCCAGCTTAACAAGCAGGAAAGCATAGACTGCCCTTCCTCACAGGTGTCTTCATTCCATTCACCAGGCTTTGGTATGAACATGACTGGAAGCACAGATAAAAAACCTAGTACAGACTTAAGACACGAGGTTGGAGACCTACATTTAGCATGAGTCTATGAAAGCAGGTTAGGGGTAGGAGGTGTCAGTCAGGCCACTTCAACATTAGACCACAAAATCAGATTCTTGAGACACAATTCCCAGTGTCTAGACTCCACATTTTTTCCTGATACTCAGCAAGTTTTGCCCCCAAAGTACTTACGGTCAGAAGAAATCAACACACAATGAAGGGTGAAGATGCTAGAACTGCTCCACAGATCGGTGGGGTCCCGTATACTGACAGAGGAAGACAACACGGAAACAGTCACACAGAAGCTCCTACTAGAAAACTGACATATAACATCAGTCTAAAGGAACTGATTGAGTCACTAGACAGAAAGGGGTGAGGCTCAGTGTTGAGGTGCTTGCCTAGGTGGTAGGAGGCCCTGACACACAATAAAATTTAAATTCACCAAAAGAAATTTAAATGCACTGATATGTTGAACAAAATGTGTCTATGACCTATGTCATTAAAAATGAAACTTCCTGCATTCCCTCAGCCTCAACCCACAGGCACTGAGAAGGACATGACCAAAAGCAGAAGTGAAATCACGATGACGATTCAGGGACCTAAGTAGGGGCCTAGGGTCATCAAAGTTGTCCTGACAAGCACCAACTCACCAAGCATGAAGGGAGAGACTACCCTTCCTCACACATGCCCTCACCCCCTTCTCCAGGCCCCAGGAGGATCAAAGTATAGATGAAAACATGATGACACTTGGAGAGAGTCCAGAGGCCTGGGCAAGTCATGAGTCCACCAGAACAAGTTCAAATGAAGTCCATCGAGGCCATTCTACGTGGGGCCATACCCACTAAACCTGTAATCACAATCCCAAGCTTCCAGTCTCTCCACATTTTACCCTGACTCTGTGCATTTTCTTCTCAAACTGCCTATAGTCAAGGGAAGACAACATACAGCAAAGGCTGGAAATTGTGAAAATCAAAGGCTGAGGTGCTTGCCCAGCTTCTGAGAGACCCTGGAACACAATATCCCAGGAATTCACCAAACAGAAATTAAAATACCTTTGTGTGTCTAATAAAATGTGTATTGGACCTATACAATAAAAACAAAAATCTTTCTGTGCTGGTCCTGGGGCTTGAACTTAGGACCTAGGTGTTCTTCCTGACATGTTTTTTCAAGGCTAGCGTTCTACTACTTGAGCTCCACTTTAGAGTTTTTTTACCCATTATTGGAGATAAAGACCCTCAAGACCTTTCCTTCCAGGGCTAGGGGTGAACTGCAAACCTCAGATCTTGGACTCTTTAGCAGCTAGGATTACAGACCACCAAGACCTGGCAAAAAGAAAACAATGCTTTCCACAAATCCCCTCACACCCTAACCCCCATGCCCTATGCAAGATGTGGGCTGGGAGCAAGATCCTACATCCTACATTTGAGTGTACACCCAGATCCTACACTTATGTTTGATTCAAAAGTTCTGGATTCTTCATCTTATCTCATCACAGCACCTAAAGTGAAAGGAGTCTCTGAAGAACAAAGGCTCAGCATCCTGAGGCCTCTCTTCTGCTGAGCAGGATCTGGGGTAGAGCTGACAGAAGGAAACAAAGAAAAAGCCATGTAGACCACACTTTCTGCCCCCACCTTCTGCTACCCCACCAAGCTCCTCATGAGATAGATCCCGGGCCAGGCTTGAGGTAATGATGGCTTCCTGAGACCAACAGGGGACATGGCTCAGCATCAAGGTGCTTGTCTGGCTGGGGAGGCATGCTCCAAAATATAGACAAAATCCTGATATGCCCAATAAAATGTGGAGAAGCCCTCCATACTGGAGGATGAATGAGTGATGTCCCCAACAACGTCCACACTGGAGAATGAGTGATGTTCCCAACAATGACCCCAACCACCAGTCCTCAGGCTCTGAGAGGGGCAGGGGGACAGGAGGGGACAGGACACGGGAAGGGCAGAGGACACAGGGAGGGACAGGAGACGGGGAGGGGACAAGAGATGTGGAGGGGACAGGAGATGGGGGATGGGGGACGGGGAGGGACAGGAGACGGGGAGGGGACAAGAGATGGGGAGGGGACAAGAGAGGAGGAGGGACAGGAGATGAGGAGGGACAGGAGATGGGGAGGGGACAAGAGATGAGGGGGGACAGGAGATGGGGAGGGACAGGAGCCGGGGACCTTTACCAGGTGGACAGAGGCCAGAAGTGAGGGGGGGGAGCATTTCACAAGTGGACACAGAGCGGAAGTGAGGGTGGGGGAGCATTATGGGAGCAGATAGAGACCGGAAGTGGGGGTGAGAGAGCATTATGGGAGTGGACAGAGAGCGGAGGTGGGGGTGGGGGAACATTATGGGGGGCAGAGACCAGAAGTGGGTGTGGGGAAGCATTATGGGAACAGACAGACTGGAAGTGGAGGTGGGGAGCATTACATGGGTGGACAGAGGCAGGAAGTGGGGGTGGGGGAGGATTACCAGAGCAGAGGAGGCAGGAAGTGGGGGTGGGGGAGCATTACCAGAGCAGACAGAGCCCGGAAGTCAGGCGGTGGAGGGGCAGCATCCCAGGTCCAGTCTGCACTGACCACTTCCTGCCATGGTGGCGCCGTCCTCGGACCTGGAATGAAAAAAGTAAAACAAAATAAAAGAGGAGGCAGCGGCGGGCGGCCGGCCAAGCCTCTCCACTCTTGACCAGGCCCTGGGCCTGCCTACACTGAAAGCTCACCGCTGACTGGGAGCTGGCTCCGGAGGTCCGGCTTAGGCCTAACATGGCTGAAGCCCCTTCAGGAAGAGGAAAAACAAAGCAGCAGGCCCCACCTCACACAACTTCACAGCCACCACACACCCAGGCCCCGGGCCTGCCTAGGCTAAAAAGCGCACCTCTGACTGGGAGCTGGCTCCGGAGGCCTGGCTTAGGCCTAACATGGCCTTCCTCACACACACAGGCTGCGTTTGGGTAGAGACAGCCTCCTTCAGGCGCTTCCCCCTGAAGAACTGCTGCCCGCACCTTCCAGGACGGGCTAACAGGCAACAGACGCCCTGCCTCAGGCCAGCTCTGTAGGCCCCCCGAACAAATGCCGCTCTCTCAGAGGAAGGCGGACGCACTGGAGCCTCTCACAGGCAGAACCGCCCCAAATCAGTTCAGCATCCTCGCTCCGCCCCACCCCTCTCAGGCTCTGACCCTGCAAGCCCCGCCCCCGCCCCCTCACGTCCTCCAGGTGGAGGGGCAGCAGCCTAGGCCCCATCTGCACTGACCACTCCCTCCCATGGTGGCACCGTCCGCCGGCCTGGAGGGAGGAAAATAAAACAAAACAGGAGGCAGCAGCGGGCGGGCTGCTGCACCTGTCCACTCTTGACCAGGCCCCGGCCTACACTGAGAGCTCACTGCTGACTGGGAGCTGGCTCCGGAGGCCTGGCTTAGGCCTAACTTGGCCAAAGCCCCTTCAGGAAGAGGAAAAATGAAGCAGCTGCCCCCACTTCACACACTTTCACAGCCACCACACACCCAGGCCCCAGGCCTGCCTAGGCTAAAAAGCACACCTCTGACTGGGAGCTGGCTCCGGAGGCCTGGCTTAGGCCTACCATGGCCTTCCTCACACACACAGGCTGCGTTTGGGTAGAGACAGCCTCCTTCAGGCGCTTCTCCACAAAGAAACGCTGCCGGCACCTTACAGGACGGGTGAACAGGCAACAGCCTCAGGCTGAGAGTGCCCCACCCAGCTCTGTAGGCCCCAGAACAAATGCTGCTCTCTCAGAGGAAGGCGGCCGCACTGGAGCCTCTCACAGACCAACTGGTCCCAGGCAGAACCGCCCCAAACCAGTTCAGCGTCCTCACTCCGCCCCCACCCTCATGTCCTCGCTCTGCCCTACCCCTCTCAGGCTCTGATCCCCTCAAGCCCCGCCCCCGACCCCTCATGCCCTCGCTCTGCCCCACCGCTCTGGGGCTCTGACCCTGCAAGCCCTGCCCCCAGACCATCACTTCCGTGCCCTGGCTCCACCCTCCTGGAGCTCTCCCTCCAAGCCCCGCCCTAGACTGCTCACCTCCCTTCCTCTTCCTGGCCCCACCCCCTGGTGCTCAGCCCCTCACATGCCCCGCCCTTCTCAAGCCTCAGCCCCACTCCGGCTCCAGCCCGCCTTTTTCTCTGGCTGTGCTTCCCACTGCCTCTGGATGCTCTTCACTCAGCTCTGCCTCTTCCCCTTCCCACCTGGATTGGCGGGGAGAACAGAGCAGCAGTGTGTGAAGCAGGACAGTTTTCCGGGGGTGGTCTGCTTTGGTGTCCATCGACAGGGCTTGGAGTCCGTGGTCTGGGTTGGGCATGGGGGGACCCGCTGTCCATTCTGGGGTGGTGGGGAGGAATCGGTTGCTTGCCTAGGGGTGGGCGTGGAGGGTCCCTGGAGGGCTCCAGATCCTGAGGCCGAGTGCCGCCGCTTCTACCCAGGGAAGCATGGAGGCCCAGGTTGTGAGCACCTGGTGGGGAGAAATGTTTGTCCAGTGTCTGAAACCCCACAGCCCCTCCAGACGGCCTGGAGGCTCAGTACCGGCAGAAGAAGACGAGCCCTGTCCACGGCCTCCCCTCCCAGCCCGGTTCTTCCCCCGAGGAGGTTCCCGCTTCACTGACCACCTGCCAACCTGCCTGCCTAGCAGAAGACCTGAGATCAACCCCTGACTGTGCGGCAGCCCACGAGCCTTTGGGAACACTCTGCTGCCACTGGAACTGGAGAGCCAATGGGACAGGCAGGCCCAGGTCTTCCACAGACACTTACTAGGGACAGTCACTTAGGGCTTTGCATGGCCTCTCTCGTGCATCCCAGATTATCAGTATGTTAGGGCAGGGTGTGGGGGGGGGGGTGAGTGGAGAACACGGAGGAAACTAGACCAGAGAGCGAAGCAAGACAAGAAAAAACAGGCTGAATTGTTGATATTTCCAGTTGTCAGTTAGGAGTGGGGAAATAAACCTTTACAGAATCCAGTTGGTAAAGGATGAATTTAAATTAAAACATTTTATCTTCTGCTCCATCAACCGATGTTTCCTTCAAAAATTTAAAACAGGGAGACACAGCAGCCACGTGTTCAGAGACAACAAGCGCTGTCTCACAGCTTCCATCCAAGATTAGTATATTTGTTTATTATTTTATTTCATGCTCCCTCATAAACTGCAAACACGAGTGAAAAAGGGAGAGAAGACGAGCTTGCCCTCTCCCTCTCTTCCTGTCTTCTTCCTTCCCTCAATCCAACAGAGTTAGAAGAGCTTAAAGAATGATATGCAGGTTGGAAAACACAGAGAGAGAAAGCACACACCCATACATACACACGTTTAGACAATATGAAGCCAGAAGAGGGGCTGAGGATCAAGTACTGGAGCACCATCTTAAGTGAACAAGCTGAGGAACAGCACCCAATCCCTATATTCAAACTCTATTAACAGTGTGTGCGCACACACACATACACAGAATTAATGTAAGGAAAACTATGGATGTGTGACCACCACACTGTTCCACACGTGGTGTTCACATGCCACACTGACATTTCCCACGTGAACAGCAGAGGACGCCCTCCAAGGGGCAGTGAGCTCGTCTTCCCACCAGAGGGCGCGCTGGACCCCTGCTCATCACCCTCCTCCCCTCCCTAGTGTAGTGAGCTCGTCTTCCCACCAGAGGGCGCGCTGGACCCCTGCTCACCATCCTCCTCCCCTCCCTAGTGTAGTGAGCTCTGCTTCCCACCAGAGGGCACCCTACACCCCTGCTCACCACCCTCCTCCCCTTTGTGGTGTAGTGAGCTCCATTTCCCACCAGAGGGCACCCTACACCCCTGCTCACCACCCTCCACCCTTCCCTGGTTCAGTGATCTCTTGCCTTCCACCTGAGGGCCCTCTAGGTGAATGCTCACCACCCTCCTCCCCTCCGTGGTGTACTGAGCTCCGCTCCCCACCACACGGTGCTCTGGGTGAATGCTCATAGTCCTCCTCCCCTCTGTGGAGCAGTGAGCTCCCCTCCCCCCCCCAGAGGGCACTCTGAGTGAATACTCACTGCCTTTCACCCCTCCATGGTGCAGTGAGCTCCCCTTCCCCCCAGCGGGAGCTCTGAGTGAATGCTCACCGCCTTTCACCCCTCTGTGGAGCAGTGAGTTCCCCTCCCCCCAGAGGGCGCTCTGGGTGAATGCTCACCACCTTCCTTCTCCCCACCATGGTACAGTGAGCTCCACTAGCCATGAGACGGCACTCTGGGTCAGTGCTCACCACCCTCCTACCCTCCGTGGTGTAGTGATCACCATGCACCACCAGAGGGTGCTCTGGGTGAATGCTCACTGCCATCCTCCCCTCCGTGGTGCACTGAGCTAGGCTTTGCACCAGAGGGCGCCCTGGGCCTGTCCTCACCACCCTTCCACCCTTATGTGATGCAAAGAGCTCTGCCTCCCACCAGAGGGCGCCCTGGGCCTGTCCTCACCACCCTTCCACCCTTATGTGATGCAGTGAGCTCTGCCTCCCACCAGAGGGCGCCCTGGGCCTGTCCTCACCACCCTTCCACCCTTATGTGATGCAGTGAGCTCTGCCTCCCACCAGAGGGCGCCCTGGGCCTGTCCTCACCACCCTTCCACCCTTATGTGATGCAGAGAGCTCTGCCTCCCACCAGAGGGCGCCCTGGGCCTGTCCTCACCACCCTTCCACCCTTATGTGATGCAGAGAGCTCTGCCTCCCACCAGAGGGCGCCCTGGGCCTGTCCTCACCACCCTCCACCCTTATGTGATGCAGAGAACTCTGCCTCCCACCAGAGGGCGCCCTGGGCCTGTGCTCACCACCCTCCACCCTTATGTGATGCAGAGAGCTCTGCCTCCCACCAGAGGGCGCCCTGGGCCTGTCCTCACCACCCTTCCACCCTTATGTGATGCAGAGAGCTCTGCCTCCCACCAGAGGGCGCCCTGGGCCTGTCCTCACCACCCTTCCACCCTTATGTGATGCAGTGAGCTCTGCCTCCCACCAGAGGGCGCCCTGGGCCTGTCCTCACCACCCTTCCACCCTTATGTGATGCAGTGAGCTCTGCCTCCCACCAGAGGGCGCCCTGGGCCTGTCCTCACCACCCTTCCACCCTTATGTGATGCAGAGAGCTCTGCCTCCCACCAGAGGGCGCCCTGGGCCTGTCCTCACCACCCTTCCACCCTTATGTGATGCAGAGAGCTCTGCCTCCCACCAGAGGGCGCCCTGGGCCTGTCCTCACCACCCTCCACCCTTATGTGATGCAGAGAGCTCTGCCTCCCACCAGAGGGCGCCCTGGGCCTGTGCTCACCACTCTTCCACCCTTACATGATGCAGTGAGCTCTGCCTCCCACCAGAGGGCACTCTGGGTGAATGCTCACAGCCCTCCTCTCTTATGTGGTGCAATGAGCTTCGCTGGCAACCAGAGTGCACTCTATATAAGTGCTCCCCACCTTCCTCTCCTCCATGGTGCAGTGAGCTACGCTTGCCACTGGAAGGCACCCTGGGATTGTGCTCACCACCCTCCACTCCTCAGTGGTGCAGTGAGCTCAGCTTGCCACCAGAGGGTGCTCTGAGTGAATACTCACCACTCTCCTCCCTTCCATGGTGCAGTGAGCTCTGCTTACCACAAGAGGGTGCTCTAGGTGAATGCTCACCGCCTTTAACTCTTCTGTGGTACAGTGAGCTCCACTTCCCACCAGAGGGCGCTCTGGGTGAACGCTCACCACCTTCCCCCCTGCCCCATGGTGCAGTGAACTCCGCTTGCCACCAGAGGGCACTCTGGGTGAATGCTCACTGCCTCCCTCCCCATGTAGTAGTGAGCTCAACTGGCTACCAGAGGGCGCTCTGGGTGAATGCTCACTGCCTTTGACCCCTCCATGGAGCTATGAGCTCCTCTTCCCACCAGAGGACACTCTAGGTGAATGCTCACAGCCCTAGACCAATTCGTGGTGCAGTGACTTCCAATTACTACCACAGGGCGCTCTGGGTGAATGCTCACCGCCTTTCAACCCTCCGTGGAATAGTGAGCTCCCCTTCCCACCAGAGGGTGCTCTGGGTGAATGCTCACCCACCTCCTACCCTCTGTAGTGCAGTGAGCTCCAATTTCCACAAGAGGACGCTCTGGGCAAATGCTCACCACCTTCCCCCCTACCCTGTGGTGCAATGAACTCTGCTTCCCAAGAGAGGGCAGATTGGGTTAATGCTCACCACCCTCCTCCCCTCTATGATGTAGTGAACTCCACTTGCCATGACAGCGCACTCTGGGTGAATGCACACCGCCTTCTCCCCCCCCCCCCATGTTCCAGTGAGCTCCACTACCCACCAGAGGGCGCTCTGGTGAATGCTCACAAACCTCCTTTTCTCCGTGGTGCAGTGAACTGGGCTTCCCACCAGAGGGAGCTCTGCATGAATGCTCACCACCTTCGACCCCTCCGTGGAGCTGCGAGCTCCGCTTGCCACCAGAGGGCGCTCTGGGTGAATGCTCACCACCCTCTTTACCTCCATGGTGCAATGAGCTCCGCTTGCCACAACAGCGAGCTCTGAGTGAATGCTCATGGCCTTCCCCCCCCACCCCCCCGGTGGTGCAGAGAGCTCCACTTGCCACCAGAGGGCACTCTGGGTGAACGTTCACCACCCTCCTCTCCTCCATGATTCAGTGAGCTGTGCTTGCCCCCAGAGGGTGCTCTGGGTGAATGCTCGACACCCTGCCCCCTCCGTGGTGTAGTGATCTCCGCTTGTCACCTGAGGGTGCTCTGGGTGAATACTCACAGCCTTCCCCGCCTTCCTGTTGTGCAGTGAGCTCCACTTGCCACCAGAGGGCGCTCTGGGTGAATCCTCCCCGCCCTCCTCCCCTCCACGGTGCAATGAGCTCCGCTTCCAAAGAGGGCGCTCTGGGTGAATGATAACTGCCTTTCACCCCTCCATGGACCTGTGAGCTCCGCTTGTCACCAGAGGGCGCACTGCGTGAAGGGTCACTGCCTTCCCCCCCATGGTGCAATGAGCTCCACTACCCAGCAGAGGGCGCGCTCTGGGTGAATGCTCACAGCCCTAGACCAATCCATGGTGCAGTGACCTCCGCTTACCACCAGAAGGCGCTCTGGGTGAAGGCTCACTACCTTTCACCCCCTCCGTGGTGCAGGGAGCTCTGCTTGTCACCAAAGGGCGCTCTGCATGAAGGGTCATTGCCTTCCCCTCCCCCATGGTGCAATGAGCTCCACAACCCACCAGAAGGCGCTCTGGGTGAATGAACACTGCCTTCCCCGCCTTCTCGTTGTGCAGTGAGCTCCACTTGCCACAAGAGGGTGGTCTGGGTGAATAATCACTGCTGTACACCCCTCTGTTGTGCAGTGAGCTCCACTTGCCACCAGAGGGCGCTCTGGGTGAATGCTCACAGCCCTAGACCAATCTGTGGTGCAGTGACCTCCACTTACCACCAGAGGGCAAACTGGGTGAATGCTCACAAATCTCGCCCCCTCCGTGGTGCAGTGAGGTCCACTTACCACCAGAGGGCGTGCTGGGCCTGTGCTCACCGTCCTCTCCTCTGTGACTTGACTCTCTCATGCTAACCTAGGCTTGTGGATTTCTGTGACCTTCTCAGCTGTGTCTTTGAATGTATTTTCTGAGTATTTGGACTATCCTAACCCCTAGACCTCTCTACAGCCTCAAGATTTCTACTAAAGAAGGTATCCCAACTTTTTTCCAATTTCTTTTTTTCCAGCCCTGGCTTAGAACTCAGGGCTTGAGTACTTGAACTTTCTCAAGGCTAGAGCTCTACCACTTGAGCCTAAGCACCCTTCTGGGTTTTTCCTATGTATGTGGTACTGAGGAATCAAGCCCATGTCTTTGTGCATGCTAGGCAAGCATTGTACCAGTAGGCCAAACTCCCGGCCCTTCTTTCCAATTTCTATAGCAGAAATCATTTGCATCTTATGTGTTTTCATTACCCCCAGATTAAGCTGTACATAGACTCTTTTTGAAAGAAACAACTTTATTTGCATATGGTGCCTATTTCACTAATGAGATAGTTTGAAAGATATGTCCTCCACAGGCTCCTGTGAGGAATGCTTACTCTCCAGATGGTGGTGGTATTTTGGAGACTCCAGAATGGGGGCCTAGCTGAAAGAAACTGTTCACTTGGGTCACACCACTAGGCCTTGCACTCAGGGCTTAGGTGCTGTCCTATAGCTTTTTCACTCAAAGCCTCGCACACTACCACTTCAACTCCACTTCCAGCTTTTTGTTTCTGTTGTCTCGTGGATTTTTCTGCCCTACCTGGCTTTGAATTATCTCAGCTTCCCGAGTACCTAGGATTACAAGCATGAGCCAAATGCCCTGCACAAGCCTCACCGCTCACAAGATTATGCCCCACAACACTGCTACACAAGGGACCAGGCTCCTGACACATGGCCTTGAGAGACAACCCTCCTTCAAATCACATCAGCAATCACTCGTGGTTATAACTTAAGATTTAAATTATGATGTAATTGTTTAAATTAATTTTTTCTTTATTGTAGAATCTTCTAGAAGACTTAGCAGATCCCAGGACAGAAAAGGAAATGAATGTGTCAGTCTCTGAAAGTCTGCAGTATTTCCATTAGCCTCCACTCTTCGTATAAACCAGAAGATATGCAGTTTCCCGCCTAAAAAGAGAGATTTATCAGCATAGTAAAATTAAACATCTGCGGCGAAAGGACAGCAGGAACAAGGGTCAGCAAGCTTCCAGGCTAGCAGAGCAAGTCTTCAATCACCTACCACCCATCTCATCAAGAGAGAGAAAACAGTGACTTGGGAAAGTCATTTCTACGCGCTTGTGAATTGGCAAATCTTCATCTACCCATCACCTACCATCCATCTCATCAAGGAGAGAACAGTGACCTGGAAGAGTCACTTCTACACTCTTGTTAGTTAGCACAAATCACAGCCAGCCTGATGCTAGATGGCTCACACCTGAGGATCAGAGTTTGAAGCCAGCCTGGACAGAAAAATCTGTGAGACTCTAATCTGCAATGAACTACTCAGAAAAAGCCAGAAGTAGCACTGTGGTTCAAGTGGTAGAGCTCTGGTCTTGAATACAAAGAAGCTCAGGGATAGCACCCAGGCCCTGAGTTCAAGACCCATGACCAGCAAATTAAATAAATAAGATAAAAATAAGGGGCCTGGAGTGTGGCCTAGTGGCAGAGTGCTTCCCTAGCATGCATAAAGCCCTGGGTTCCATTCCTCAGTACCACATAAACAGAAAAGGCTAGAAGTGGCACTGTGGCTCAAGTGGTAGAGCCCTAGCCTTGAGAAAGTGCAAGGACAGTGCCCAGGCCCTAAGTTCAAGCCCCTAAACTGGCAAAAATAAGCAAATAAATATATAAATAAAATAATAAATCAGGGACAGGCAAATTATGAGAGTTGGAGTATAAGCCAACTCCAACCCTGTTTTTGGAAAACAACTTTTATTGGAACACAGCCAATTATATTCATTTACACATTCATGTACTGTCTATGGCATCCGATGTGTTACAAGGCCAAAGCGAGTAACAGCTACAAAAACCTGCAGTTCTTTCTCTCTAGCCATGGTCATGTAGAGTGTGCTAACCCCTGTTCTAACTCACAGAGGAGTCAATAAGCCAAAATTAGCTGAGAACAGGTACCTAAGAGAAATGCTCAGGACAAATGAAAAACAGGAAAAGTAGGTTACAGGAGAGCATCAAACATAAACACCACCTAATCCATTAATTTTGAATTAATCAAGCCTCCTTGTGTGGCTCAGTATGCCCTCCAGTACCACCTCCAGTTCCACTATGGGCACACATAAAACCTCTCTGCCTTAACTTTCTTCAGCTTTTCTCTCTAGTTTCACCTCCGTAGCCAGTGAAAGTATGTCTTGATGCTTACTGACTGCATGCCGCTATGCCAGACTTGGAAAGATGAGAAGAGTGGTCCTGTCCCCTGGTCTGCTAGGCACCATGGCTCATACTTCTAATCCTAGTTATTCAGGAAGCTTAGATCTAAGGATTTATGATCAAAGCCAGAAGAGCAGGAAAGTCTTTGATGCCATTATCTCCAATTACCCACCCAAAAGCAGGATGTGTGGTAGAGAGCTAGCATGAGCAAAAAAGCTCAGAGACAATGCCCAGGACTGGACTTCAAACCTCAGAACCAGCACCAAAAATTAAAAAAAAAGAGTACATGGTCTAATGGGGGGGGGAGTCATATAATTTTAAAAAAAAATTTTGGAAGTAATAAAGCAGGCATGCTCAAGAAGCAATGAAAGCAAATAAGATTTCCTACTAATCTGCTTGAGTACATCAGTGAAGGCTTTGCACAGTAGAGAAGGCCATGATTATGAAAGCACAAGGAGGCGTTTGCTCAGAGGTTAAATTAGGACAAGGTAATAGAGGCCAGAAACCACATGGGCATAGTTACAGAAGATACTTCTACCTGAGCACTACTGAAGCCTTCATTCTCAGGGAAGTATGGTGTATGGGATGAGTGTTGAAAGATGGACAGAATGGTTTAGTAACTAGGGAATGCTCAGAAGAAAGGCAATAATTCATCCATGCAACTTTCATAAAGCTCTGAGAACCCAACGCACCCCGTCATGCATGTGCTTCTCTTACCAGCAGGAGTGATGACTCCCGTACGTGCACTGGATGTCTTCCCAGGACACCTGGAAGAACACACACAGACCACAGCAGCAGCTAGTTGGTAACCAGGAAGTATTCAGGGAAAACAGGGCTCTGTAATCTGCCCATTAGACTCCTATAAAGAAGCCCACTGTGATGACAGCTGGTGACACGATGCCCTGTATAACAATGCCCTTTGTAATACCCTCACTCATCTTTAAACTCTTACACTTATCCCCCCACAGTTTTATCTTGCATCTTTCTAATTTCTGGTTTCATAAGTTTCCTACAGAGCATAAAATGTCAAGGCACTGGACCCACAGATCCAGAAACCTAAACACTGAAGCAAGCAGACTCTAAGAAAGTAATAAACCAACTGGGCACTGGTGGCTCAGGCCTGTAATCCTAGCTACTCAGGAGGCTGTGGTTCAAACTCAATCCAAGCAGGAAAGTCAGTGGGACTCCAATACACTACTCAGAAGAAGCTGGAAATGGCACTGTGGCTCAAGTGCTACAGTGCTAACCTTGAACACAAAGAGGTTTAGGGATAGCACCCAGGCCCTGAGTTCAAGCCCCAGGACTAGAAAAAAAAAAGCAATAAATCTAGATAGAGAACAGCTTTGAACCACAGAACTCCCCAGCTCCTACACACAAAATAGAAGGCCATACTGTGTCTTCAACTCTGCTGAGGATTTACTAGCAATGGCTAATTCAGAACAAGAGAACATGTGGATGATAACTTTTTCTGATCAATGAAATTGACCCTCTAGAGCAAGTGAAACAGAATTATTTTTGATATCAAGGGGAAGTGACGCAAACAACAGGCCACTGGCAAAGTGGAGTGTGCAGATTAACCAGGTCTCTCACCAGCGTTTTCAGAGGTTTTGAGTCCATGTCATACAGAGGAAGAGGGAGGGTCAGCATACAGCTGGTCCTACTGCTCCCTCCACTACAGGTGTGGCAAACCAAGGAAACCTTGATCTGCATCGTGTACAGGGCCTGCAGCTTCTCCACCTGGAAGAAGGAGCCAAGGACAGGTTAGGCTGGTGTCCAGAGCTGGACCTGTTAGACTGCCTGGCCCCTCACGCTGGTTGCCCTGCACACAAGGGTGCAGTGGGTGGGGGGGAAGAACACCGGGTTTCTGGGAACCCTCTCTGCATGTGGCATAAACAATGGTGAGAGACTTCTACGGGTCCTCTGACTCCTCCAGCTTCAGGCGCTTACCAAGTTCACATCAGGTATTTGGGTTCCAGAACATGAGGTAAAGCTGAGTGGCATCATGCTGGACAAACACTGGTTAGAAAGAAGTAACAGCACAGGAGTGAGGGCCCTGGAGACGTCCCAGAACCAGACGCCCTGGCTGCACCAACACTCACCACTTTACTCTTACTCTCTTTCCCCAAAGGTCAGTATGTACTACCTATGAGCCGCTCAGGACACGAAAGTATTCTTGGTCCTGAATTGGACAGTTCCTCTTAAACTTATGACACCAGAGTAGAACAGGGCTCAAAGTCTTCAACCCATCCGCTCTACATGCTCTAAAGGATCTGTTAAACTGGCAGCCTAGATGGAAAGGGAAAAGCCGGCCACAGAATAGCCAGAGCAGGAACTGGGTCACCTGCAGGATCCAGGAGAGGCAGAGCGCGTTCTGACACGCCAGCTGTGTTCTCAGACACCACCAGCAGCACCAGCAGCTGGCTGGCAGGGCCGGGGTGGACACACTGGGTTCCAGGAGGACAGACCACCTCCAGGGATGTCTACTGCACGGGGCCAGCCATACCTCACCCCAGCAGCTGCCCTCGCTCCCTGACCACAGGACACTGCACCCGGGGCACGCCCAGTCACGCCAGAACTCGGAAAGGACCCAGAGATGACAATACCACAGCTAAAATCTTGCTGATAGAGCCAACACGCATTCATTCTAAGAAAAAAAAATTTTTTAAGACTGGTTCTTAAAAACCAGGGCCTGGGCACTGGCCCTGAGGTTTTTGGCTCAAGGCTAGTACTCTACAACTACAGCTACAGCCCCATTTCCAGGCTCTTTTTGGTAGTTAATTGAAGCTAAGAGTCTCATGGACTCTCTTACTTGGCTGATTTCAAATGGTGATCCTAACATCTCAACCTCCCAAGTAGCTAGAATTACAGGAGTGAGCCACAGGTGTCTGACTTTCTTTTTAATGTTTTACCCTTTATCCCTTTTAAAATTGTCATTCTCTGTAGTTTTTCTTTTCACTTTACCTGTCTTACACTTACAAAGCATTCTACTATATTTATTCTACCATCTTTTTTTCCTTCTTTATCCCTAGCTTTTCTTGCCCTAGCAATTCTTTACTTATTTTGTGTATGTGTGTGTGAGAGAGAGAGAGGCATGGGACTTGAACTCTGGGCCTGGGCACTGTCCCTGAGCTCAAAGCTAGTGCTCTACCACTTGAGCCACAGCCCCACTTCCAGTTTTCTGGTGGTTAATTGGAAGTAAGAGTCCTGTGGACTTTCATGCCTGGACTGGCTCTGAATAGCGATCCTCAGACCTCAGCCTCCTGAGTACCTAGAATTACAGGCACGAGCCACTGGCACCCAGTCATCTTTTATTCTTCCAGTCTCCTGCTGTATTATATAAGAACGTCAGTTCTCACATACCACTGAACTTTACCTATTGTAAATATTTTGTCAGTTATTGACTCAATGAGATTGTTAGTACTAAGTTATATCCCTAAGCCAGGGTAAAAAAATGGATTATCAGAGCTGGGAGTTTGGCCTAGACGTAGAGTGCTCACCTAGCATACACGAAGACCTGGGTTCGATTTCTTGGTACCACATATACAGAAAAAAGCTGAAAGTGGTGCTGAGGCTCAAGTGGTAGAGCTCTAGCCTTGAGAAAGTCCAAGGACAGTGCCCAGGCCCTGAGTTCAAGCCCATGACTGGCAAAAAAAATGATTATCAACCCAGATAATACCCATTCCTGTCAGAATACAAATTTTCAATGGAAATTTTTCAGACAACCAAAATTCCAAAGTATAAATTGAGTTTAAATGAGTAAATCTTTTTTTCTCGAACTCAGGGCCTGGACATTCACTGTCTTTGAGCCTTTGTTCTCAAGGCTAGCCCTCTACACTGGAGCCAAAGCACCACTTACAGCTTCTTCTGAGTAGTTTATTGGAGATAAAGTGTCTCATTGGGACTTTTCTGCCTGGGCTGGCTTTGATCCGTGATCCTCAGATCTCAGCCTCCTGAGTAGGTAGGATTGCAGGCGTGAGCCACAGGCACACAGCTGAGCAAATCTTAACATAGGAACACAACAGGTATGAAAAGACATGACCCCTCAAAAAAGTCAACAGTCACACACAAAGGATCAGAATCACAGTGAAGTAGAGGAGGACTGAATCACTGAGCTGAAGTGATGATAGAATGAGCTATGAGAATTGATCATTCTCAATGAAATCAGAGAATACTGCCCATCTGAACCTTCTCTCCTCCTCCATCTCCCCTCCCCTCAGCTGCCCCTCCTCCCTCTTCTCCCTCACTCTCTTCTTCTCCCCTGACCTTTCCTCTACCTCCCACAATTTCTCTCTGGCTTCCACCCTCTTTAGATAAGCAGACAGGAGCCACTGCTAAGAAGAGTATCTTATTTCTGGAGACAGTATGCAAGCTCCACAGGTCGCACTCCTTTCTGCCGGCTGTCCTGCATCTTCTCTAGCAGTAAAAGCAGCTGGAACGGGATGCTTCTCTCTTGCTCTTCTGCTCCTTTGGGCACCGCTATCCTGTCAAGGAAGAACAGCCAGGAGCCTCTGTACCCTCACCATTCTCCTTGTGAGGCGAGCATTACATCACTTGGAAACATTTCCATCTCCAAGCTATGCCCCGCCTCCCGTGAATTACATCTGACAGAGGATGGGGCACCTTAGGTAACTAAGGTCGAGAAGTTCCCCATAAGGGCTGTGCAGAGAACCCCCCAGCTCCATAGTCACATTACAGTGAAGGGTAACATGCGTGCTCAAGGGTAGAACAGAGGGGTGGATAAACTGTGCACTCAAATGCAAAACAGGACCAGCAGAGTGGGAACAAGCAGAGGGGGGCAGGGACAGTGTGAAGGAGGGCAAGTCCAGGCAAACTGGTTCCTGGGCATGTATGAAAAGAGAGTAAGAAAGCCTGCTATTGTTTAAAATGAGGGAGGGCATAAGAAAAGGAATAAAAGAGGTAAATCTGACCAAAGAATATTAAGTATGGCAATGCCATAATGACACCTTTTTGTACAATGAAAATACACTAATGAAAAGGTTGCAATGGCTGGGCATATGGCTCACGCCTGTAATACTAGCTATTCAGGAGGCTGAGATCTGAGGACCAAGGTTCAAAGCCAGCCCAAGCACAAAAGGACCTGAGCCTCAAGGGGGCAGTAGCCTTGACCTGAAGAGCTCTGAGATAATACCCAGGCCAAGGTCAAGCCCTATGACCTAGGGGGGAAAAAAGGTTAAAATGAGAAGAAAATAAATTAACTCATTATTTATTAATATTTGTCTTGAATATCTAGTTCTTTACAATGACTTGGGAGTTTTTTATTCTTTTTCCAGTCCTGGATCTTGAACTCAGGGCCTGGGTACTGTCCTTGGGCTTTCTAAAGACTAGCTCTCTACCACTTGAGCCACAGTACCACTCCCAGCTTTTTCTGTGTATGGAACCCAGGGCTTCATGCATGCTAGGCAAGCACTCTATCACTAGG
The DNA here is from genome assembly GCF_031878675.1 of Megascapheus bottae. Taxonomy (NCBI): domain Eukaryota; kingdom Metazoa; phylum Chordata; class Mammalia; order Rodentia; family Geomyidae; genus Megascapheus; species Megascapheus bottae. Next base: position 26,743 of record NC_143519.1, read on the forward strand.
CCATGTACCCAGCGTGACTTAAACTTTTAAAGGTCACTTCAACACTGGACCACAAAATCAGAATTCTTCACACACAATTCCAAGTGTCTGGGCTCCACATTTTTTTATGATACTGTGCACATTTTGCCCTCAAAGTACTTACAGTCAGAAGAAATCAACACGCAGCAAAGGGTAAAAATGCTAGAACCTCTCCACAGAACAATGGGATTCTGTATAGCTGACAGAGGAAAGTCAAAACAGAAACAGTCAGTAGGGTGATGTGGCTGGGGTATCTCCGGTCTCACTATGTCTGCCATTTTCAATTTTCAGAGTCTGTTGACTGTAATCTTGCTGCTTATCTGTACATGTGCTTCTCTGTACATGTGTCGGCACCCAGCATCCTGGACAGAAATAAAACTGGGCTGTTGGGGATATTTTGGAAGTGCGCCAGGATTGGTGAACGAAAGAATCCCTATGTTGCCGTGTGCTGTATAGTGATGGCCTTCAGCACCCTCTTCATACAGTAGTTTGGGAAAATGCCAGGATGTAATCACCATCAGATTTCATTGTGAACAAGGACTTACCTATGGGAAACAATGGGAAGAATGTTAACCTTTTTTTAAGAATTTATTAATGTTGATTTTTACATCATATTTTACATGACAAGTTTAACAAACAAGTGTTCAAGGAGGGAATATATTTACAATCACTGGGACATAGTATTTAGAACTTAATCAAAATTAGGCTAAGGGTTTGTATGTCACAGAAACATTAATTTATGAAATAAAACATTATGTCTATAGAGTCATAGGTTTTTATGTTTATAGAGTTATGTTTATTTTTCCATTACCATGTCCATAGCTTTAGGTATGCAGTTATTGAATCCTCACATGTTAACCTTTTTTATCTCTGAACAGTGAATGAGATAAACTTCCCGATGTTTTTCCTCTTTCTATGTTATTGGACCAATGTCTAAAATATATTATTAAGATTTAAACAGTGAATACACAAAGAGTCTTAACAGTCTGAAGCAATCAACCTCAGTACTGTCATTTTAATATTACATCCTGCAAATGCCATTCTGTTATGTAAGACACTAATTCTTAGTTAGGTGTCCTTACGGTACATAGTGGAAAACAAAAGTTATAAATTACTCAAGTTCAAGTTCTTGAAAATGACAGATCTTTAGAGAAGGAGTCCCTTTTTTGAATAGCCTTTTTTCTATTGGCTACTCCATGGTCCATTTTTGGGTTGATAAGGAAGGGTTATATTCATATTTAGTGATGTTTACTGTTCCTCTGTACACATCTCAATCATTAGCCAGTATACCTCTATTTCTGTCAACTTCTGTAGTTGATTACAAATGTTAAAAGTATGTAAAATGAGCATGTGCAGTTCTAAAGAAGATAGGTAAATAAGTTGTGATTTAATGGAGTTCCTGGGATGATGGCCATATTGAACATAAAAAAGTTTTTTTTAGAAAATTAGTGGGTGTAGTCACTTCTGAGGTCTATGGTTGAATACAGATGTCTCAAGCATGACTGTGACCAGCTAGCTGCCATTCTCTGAAAAAGACAGTCTTCGTAAAATGAAAAGAGTAAAATACAATTGCAGAATAATACAACTGGAGAAAATACAATTGGAGAATAATAATACTATATGTGCTTTTTATCATTTTTAGTGTCAAATCTTAAAAAATCAAATGCTTAATTATATTACCTAAAAATGCAAAAAAAATAAAAACAGAAACAGTCACACAGAAGTTCTGTACTAGAAAACTGACATATAACATCACTCTAAAAAAAAAAACTGATGGGGTTACTAGACATAAAGGGGTGAGGCTTAGTGTTGAGGTGCTTGCCTAGGTTGTAAGAAGCCCTGAAACACAACAAAATTTAAATTCAACCAGATGCTGTGGCTCACGCCTGTAATCCTACCTACTCAGGAGGCTGAGATCTGAGGATCGAAGTTCAAAGCCAAGCCAGGCACAAAAGGACCTGAGACTCCTATCTCCAATTAACCTCTAGAAAATGGGAAGTGGGGCTTGGCTCCAGGGTAGGGTGGTATCCTTGGGCTGAAGATCTCAGGGACAGTGCCCAAGCACAGGGGTAGGGAGGGTGGTAGACTTGAGCTGAAGAGCTCAGGGACAGCGCCCAGGTTTAGTTCAAGCCCCATGACCTATACACACACACACACACACACACACACACACACACACACACAAAATTAATTCACCAGAAGAAATTTAAATACATTGTTATGTTGAACAAAATGTGTATAATTAAAGACCAAACTTTGCCCGCATTCCCTCAGCCCCCAACCAACCCCTGGGCACTGAGAAGGACTTGGCCAAAATCAGAAGTGAAAGCACCATGAAGACACAGACATCGGGGAGGGGGTGCTTAAGGTCACCAAAGTTGTTCTGATAAGGACCAACTCGGCAGGCTGGGAGAGGCTGCCCTTCCTCACACCCACCTTCACCCCCTTCTCCAGGCCCCAGGATGGACGTGAACGTATAGATGAAAACGTGATGCAAGCTTGGAGAGAGGCCAGAAGCCTGGGCAAGGCATGAACTTGCCAGAACAAGTTCTGATGGAGTCCATCCAGACCGTTGTATGTTGCGCCATACCCAACATTCACAATCCCAAGCTTCCAATCTCTCCACATTTTACCCTGACACTGTGCATTTTCTCCAAAGTGCCTACAGTCACAGGAAGACAACATGCATCAAAGTCTGGAAGTCGTGAAAATCAAAAGCTGAGGCATTTACATAGCCTCCTGGAACACAATACCACTGGAATTCCTCAAAAAGAAATTAAAATACCTTTGTGTGCCTAATAACATGCGTATCAGACCTATACAATGAAAACAAAAATCTTTTTGTGCTGCTCCTGGGACTTAAACTCAGGATCTAGGTGCTCTCCCTACACTATGTTCTACCACTTGAACTCCACTTTAGCTTCTTTACTGGATTATTGGAGATAAAGGGCCTTAAGGACTTTCCTACCAAGGCTAAGTTTGAACTACAAATCTCAAATCTTGGACTCCTTAGCAACTAGCATTATAGACATAAGTCGCTGGCACCTGCCAAAAACAATGCTTTCCATGCATTTCCTCACACCCTAATCCCCATGCCCTGTGCAAGACATATGCTGGGAGCAAGACTGTTGGGGTCCACCCAGCCCATACTACATTGGAGTGTATGCCCAGAGCCTATATTTACGATTCCTAGCTTCTGGACTCTTCTCATTTTCTCATCATGGCACCTGAAGTCAAGGGAATTCTCTGAAGAACAAAAAGCTCAGTATCCTAGAGCCTCTCTTCTGTAGAGCAGGATCTGGAGTGTGGCTGACAGTTGGAAAAATAAGAAAAAGCCATCTAGACCACACTTTCTGTTCCCACCTTCTGCTACCCCCACCAAACTCCTCATGAGGCAGATCCTGGACCAGGTCTGAGGCTTATTGAGACCAACAAGAGACATGGCTCAGCATAACGGTGCTTGTCTGGCTGGGGAGGCATGCTCCAAAATAAAGACAAAATATCTTGATATGCTCAGTCGTATGTGGAGAACCCCTCAGTACTGGAAAATGAATGTTTTAAACAATTTCCCCAGCCACCAATCGCAAGACCCTGATGAGAGATATCACACAACACAGCTGAAGGCTCTGAACAGACTGGGAGAAGGCCCAAACATCAAGCTAACTCAGAATAGGAACTACACAGAATAAAGAGCAGGCCAGGGTCAAAGCTGGCCAAAGCTTGGAGCTGCTGCGGATGACAGGCAGCCCAAACCTGGAATGGGCATGAGCTCAGGAAAGACCTAAACGCAGGGCTGGTACACAAGAGCAGGCCTGGACCTGGAACCGATGATGTGGACTCAGGGAAGGTCTAGACTACAGCTCTAAATCATGAAGGTCCCAGACGCTGAGGAGATATGGACATTCAGAGCTGGCAAGAACTTGGGGTAGGCCTGGATGTGGACCTGGCACAGACTCACGGAAGCCTCCAACCCTGAGCTGGTCTGGACTCAGAACTGATTTGGGCTCATAGCTGGGCTGGACTTATATCATCCAGAGACTAATGGCTGGCCTTGACACAGAAGAGGTCTAAGTACACAGTAGGAATGGACATAGATGAGACCCCCCCAAGTGAGACCTGGAGCCATAGCCTATTTGGGGGACCTAACTCATCAAAATCACTTCAGACACAACAAAAGACACCACGAGGAGGGAAGCCACCCCACACCCAGGCCCTAGGCCTGCCTAGACTGAAAGCACTGGCTAAAACCTCACCACTGACTGGGGGCTGGCTCCAGAAGCCTGGTTTGGGCCTTGCATCCCCGAAGCCACTTCAGAAAGCCCACAAAGGACAAACAGGGACAGACAGGCCCCACTTCTCCCCCACACTTTCACAGCCACCCCTCCTCCATAACCCTGGGCCTACCTAGACTGAAGGTGCCAGCTCAAAGCTCACCGCCGACGGAGAGCTGGCTCTGGAGGCCTGGTCGGCCTAGAGGGGCCGAAGCCACTTCTGGAAGAGGACAAAGGACAAAAGGGAGAGTCAGGCCCCCCTTCTCCACAGGCTCTCACACCCCTGCCCTGGGCCCGCCTGGACTGAAGCTCAAGCTCAAAGCTGGCCACTGGCTGGGCGCTGGCTCTGGAGCCCTGGTTTGGGGCCGAGCCTCACCGACGCCACTCCAGGAAGGGCATCAGCGAGGGGCAGGGAGAGGCAGGCCGCGCTGGTGCTCACAGGCCCTCAGCGCTCTGCGCCCTGCCGTGGGCCACACCTGTGAGGACGCACCACCTGGCTCTGCTCCTCTTCAAGAGCCGTCCTCAGCCCGGCCCGGCGCCTGGGCCCAGCCTCCTCCAGGACAGGACCGGGGTGCAGAAGCTCAGCCCCACCAACGGCGCCTGACCAGCTTCGCAGGCTGGAACCCAACCTCGCACCTTCTCAGTGCTCGGCTTGTCCCGCCAGCCCAACCCAAACAAGCCCAGTTCCTCGCCCTTGCCCTTGCCCCTCTCATCTCTCTTGCTCTGCTCCGCCCACAGGCCCCGCCCCTGAGCCGCTCACTTCCTCTCGCTTGCCCCGCCCCTCTCATGCTCCGCCCACAAGCCCCGCCCCTGGGCTGCTCACTTCCTCTCTCTTGCCCCGCCCCTCTCGCCTCTCTTGCTCTGCTCCGCCCACAGGCCCCGCCCCTGGGCCGCTCACTTCCTCTCGCTTGCCCCGCCCCTCTCGTCTCTCTTGCTCTGCTCCGCCCACAGGCCCCGCCCCTGGGCCGCTCACTTCCTCTCGCTTGCCCCGCCCCTCTCATGCTCCGCCCACAGGCCCCGCCCCTGAGCCGCTCACTTCCTCTCTCTTGCCCCGCCCCTCTCGCCTCTCTTGCTCTGCTCCGCCCACAGGCCCCGCCCCTGGGCCGCTCACTTCCTCTCGCTTGCCCCGCCCCTCTCGCCTCTCTTGCTCTGCTCCGCCCACAGGCCCCGCCCCTGGGCCGCTCACTTCCTCTCGCTTGCCCCGCCCCTCTCATGCTCCGCCCACAGGCACCGCCCCTGAGCCGCTCACTTCCTATCATGCCCAACCCCTCTCATGCTCCGCCCACAGGCCCCGCCCCTGGGCCGCTCACTTTCTATCATGCCCCGCCCCTCTCATGCTCCTCCCAAAAGCCTCGCCCCTGGGCCGCTCACTTCCTCTCGCTTGCCCCGCCCCTCTCACCTCTCTTGCTCTGCTCCGCCCACAGGCCTCGCCCCTGGGCCGCTCACTTCCTCTCTCTTGCCCCGCCCCTCTCACCTCTCTTGCTCTGCTCCGCCTACAGGCCCCGCCCCTAGGCCGCTCACTTCCTCTCGCTTGCCCCGCCCCTCTCATGCTCCGCCCACAGGTCCCGCCCCTGGGCCGCTCACTTCCTCTCTTGCCCCGCCCCTCTCGTCTCTCTTGCTCTGCTCCGCCCACAGGCCCCGCCCCTGGGCCGCTCACTTCCTTGCCCTTGCCCCGTCCCTCTCATGCTCCGCCCACAGGCCCCGCCCCTGGGCCGCTCACTTCCTTGCCCTTGCCCCGTCCCTCTCATGCTCCGCCCACAGGCCTCGCCCCTGGGCCTCTCACTTCCTCTCTCTTGCCCCGCCCCTCTCGTCTCTCTTGCTCTGCTCCGCCTACAGGCCCCGCCCCTGGGCCTCTCACTTCCTCTCTCTTGCCCCGCCCCTCTCGTCTCTCTTGCTCTGCTCCGCCTACAGGCCCCGCCCCTGGGCCGCTCACTCCCTCTCGCTTGCCCCGCCCCTCTCATGCTCCGCCCACAGGCCCCGCCCCTAGGCCGCTCACTTCCTCTCGCTTGCCCCGCCCCTCTCATGCTCCGCCCACAGGTCCCGCCCCTGGGCCGCTCACTTCCTCTCTTGCCCCGCCCCTCTCGTCTCTCTTGCTCTGCTCCGCCCACAGGCCCCGCCCCTGGGCCACTCACTTCCTTGCCCTTGCCTCGCCCCTCTCATGCTCCGCCCACAGGCCCCGCCCCTGGGCCGCTCACTTCCTCTCGCTTGCCCCGCCCCTCTCATGCTCCGCCCACAGGCCCCGCCCCTGGGCCGCTCACTTCCTTGCCCTTGCCCGGTCCCTCTCACGCTCCACCCACAGGCCCCGCCCCTGGGCCGCTCACTTCCTCTCGCTTGCCCCGCCCCTGGGCCGCTCCACCCTCTTCTCCTGAGGCTGAGACCTCAGCACAGCGGAGGAGGCCTGAGCTGTGAGTTCCTGGTGGGAGAACTGGTCGAGGAAACAGCTGCCCTGGTGCGATGTCCAAAAGTCCACAGCCCCGGCGCCACGCACGGGCGCACGGGCCCCAAAGAGGGTCTGGGGCCTCCTCATTTTCCTCTCTGGGCCCCTTCGAGGCCTCGGGCGTCTCCTGGAGTCAAGCCGGCTGTTTGTCTTCTGAGCTCACAATGCCGCCCTACCCATGGCCCCACACCCCACGGGCAGCTCTGTCCAGGGCTGTCCAGGCCCTGGGATGGAGAAGCTCCCTCTTCCAGACCAAAGTCTGGGCCCTCTGGAGCCCAAGGCCCTCGTTCGCACTCCCTCGGCCCTGCATCGGAGCCATCCGGATCTAGCTGGGCTTGTCCGCGTTGAGCCTGTTCATTCCCATGCACAGTAAGTATTCTGCAAAATAACCTGTTCAAAGGTTTGATTGAAAATAAGCTATTGTTCTGGGCCTAGACAACTGATACACATGTTCCATTGTCTTACCATAAAGTCTGGATGATCACAGCTTTTGTTGTCCTTAGCCATTTTTATTGTCCTTTTACCCAGTTAGTGAATTTGGTTATATCCCTTCGGAGTTTCTTCAAACTGCCATTCACATACCATACAATTCACCCATATAAATCGCAAAATAAAAGTTTGGATATATCACATTCATTTTTTTCAAAACTATAGTAAAATTCACTAAATAAAATTTATAAGAGCTCATATCTTTGGGGTGCATGAGCTCCTGAATAGGCCCCAGCAGAGCAGATCAAGCAAGAATGGTGGCACTTATTCTAACCACCTCATAATCAAGACACAGTCCAGTTCTGCAAATAACAGGAGGCTAGTGATCACCCACCAAGAGGCAATCATTCATTCCAATGCATCAGTCCACCAAGGGAGTCACGTGAAGTGGCTGATGTGAGCCACTCGTCTTTAGTACTGCCAGTCACTGCAGTCTGGCCAGGGTGACCACACCCAAGCTGATGGTTGTGTCAACACACTTCTTAGATGCTGCCAGGTCCAACAGGATCTCTAAACTTCTCATCTCCACCATTTTTAAGTATGCATTTGTTTCAACTACACACATCCTGGGAAGTGTCTCTCACACGGCACTGCACCCCCAAGGGGGGAACAGTATAAACGTGGGCCCAGCCTCAGAAAACGGTAAAGAAGCTGGGCATCTGTGGATCATGCATGGAATCCTAGCTACTCAGGAGATTGAGATTGGAGGATCAAAGCCAGCCCAGGTATCAAAGTCCATGACACTCTTATCTCCAATTAACCACCAGAAAAACAGAAGTGACACTGAGGCTCAGAGTGGTAGAGTGCTAGCCTTGAGCAAAAAGCTCAGGGACGGTGCCCAAGCACTGAGTTCAAGCCCCACCTACCAAAAAAAATCTCACTGCTGCACCCAGACCCTGGACAACACTTTCCTTCCAGACAAGAAACCCTGCATGCCAAAGTGCAAACCACTTACTAAAGATGTAAGTGGGTTTTATACACTGATCTGGAAAGAGAATTGCTCTCTTGCTCATTCACTCTTTCTCTCCCCCGTCCCATCTCCTCCTCCTGTCTCATTCCCACCCTCATTTCTTGAGGTACAAAGTTTGAACCCAGTGCACTATCACCTGAGCCAGGCTGCCCAATACTTTTTGCTTTATTTTCTCAGATAAGATCTTGGCTCATTTGTGACAACTGTCCTCGAATGTCAATCTGTCTGGTGTCCACCTGTGGAGTAGCTGGGATTATAGCCTTGCACTACCATCCCATTACATTTTCTTTTTCTTTTTTTTTTCCTTACAATAACAGAGTTTGAACTCAGGGCCTTAAGCCATCTGTCAGATTTCTTGCTCATAAATGGTATGCTGCCACTACAGCCACATCCACAGCCCAGCTTTTTGCAGGCTATCTGCAGACAGAATCTCTCAAGACTTTTCTGTTCATGCTTCACCTCCTCACTTCCAAACACCATCTCCTTCACATCTCAACCTCCTGAGTAGCTAGAATTAGAGGCATGAACCACAGACACCTGGTTTAAACACACATCTCCACATACACATTTTAAAGCCAAACACACATGGCCCACACCTGTAATCCTAGATACTCAGAAAGCTGAGATCCTGAGGTTCACCTTTGGAAACCAGCCCGGGAAGAAAAGTCCCCATGAGGTTCAACTCCAATAAATCAATCAAAATCCGTGAGTGGAACTGTGGCTCAAAGTGGTACAGTGCTAGTCTTCAGCAAAAGAGCTCAGGAGCAGTGCCCACACCCTGGGGATTGTGGGGCTTGAACACTGGGCCCTACCCCTGAGCCACAGCCACACTTCCCGTTTTCTAGTAATTAATGGGAGATGAGAATCTCATGGTCTTTAGTGCCCAGGCTGGCTTTGAACTGCAATCCTTGATCTTAGCCTCCTGAGAGGCTAGGATTACAGGCATGAGCCACTGCACCAGGCAAAAAAATATTTTTAAGAACTTTTTAGAAAAGCTCAAGCTAGGAAATTTATTTTTCACATCATAATACATATAGAAAGAATAAAATATTCTTCTATTTATAGTATGAATAATATATAATATTACTTGAATGTTTAGGAATAAACTCCCAATGGTTAAAAAGTAATTGGAAAATTATACCGTATACTGAATTTAAGAGACAATAAATAGGACAATACTTTTTCATTTAGTAAATATAGTTTAATGTAATATCAATATGTCTGAGAATATTTTTAAAACAAACAGAAGGATTTCTGAGTCATGGAAACATGCCTTTACTTAAAGGTTATTAATAATTATCTTTTAAACTTTCTTTTTATTATACATTACTTGTATGTTTAAATATTATTTTAATAAGTATATATCAATTGTACAGAGTAACGGTTTTCATTGAGAAATTATCACACATTTATAATGTATCCTCCATTACCTTCTTTTTTAATTTTTAAATTGTTAATATAAAGGTGATGTTCAGAGCTGTTACAATTACATAATCCATTACCTTCTTGGTCCCCCCTTCTCCTTCACATTCTCATCAGCCTCTTTTCTTTGCCCCAGCAGTCCCTCTTTTACCTGCATGTCTCTTTTTTTCTATTCCTCACAGTGCCCCTTTAAAAAAAAATCAGACCAAATTGAGCAAAAAGAAAAAAAATTAAATAACTGGTCTTTGAATTGTTGGTGGACATGTTAAACAGATTATCAAAAAAAGGTTAAGAATACTGGAATAAAAATTAGACCGTGAGCAGCCCCAAATAGCATAACAAGAAACATAATCTTAAAGAATGTCCTGAAGACATATGCTTTAGCTGCAGATAAAACACACACCCCTATTATTGTCGAGATGGCACTTTGTAGCACTGGATAACCTAGCATATATAATGCATCCGTTGCTTTTCCATTTACTGTGGTCTTAGAACTGGAAACAAATGCATAGGAGATGTGTGCAGAAAAATCAAAAGAAAACCCTATACATATGACAAGATTAATCATGGATATGGAATCAAGATTGACTTTCCAGAATGCCATGAAACCTGTTACGCCCACAATCACAGAAGCAATAGCAAAAGTTACCCATACGGAGCACACTGGATGAGGAATTAACAATAGGGAAACTATGAACATAGCTATTGATGCAACTATGACATTTCTAACAGTGTTTTCTAGTATAGCAGCAAACTGATCAAAGAATATGAATGCCTGGTTGTACACCATTAGGGGAACTCCACACTTGTCGGCTATGTCTCGTAACTGGACTAACATTAGCTTCTTATTTTTTGAGGAAGAAACCCTCATAACTTGAACAAAACCCCTGGAAGAAGTGATTTCGTTTGATGAAGAAACATTAACATCATATGTAAAAATTGGAAACATACTTAAAAAAACAGAAAGGTTATCCATAAAAGTTTTCTTATTATTGAGATCCTGACTGCTATTTTGCATATATTTTACATATTGCCGCAACCAAAATTCTGTAAGATTTTTATCTATATAGCTATTTTCCTCAAACTCTATCAGACATTTTTCTAATTCTTGCCTTACATCTTCATCCCAATAGTTAATACTTTCAGTAACAACAACCATAACTCTAGGACCATACTCTGAAAAATAATCTTGCTCTACATTAAAATATGGTATGATGTAGGAATCGTCACTTGCCAGATTTCGAAGGTCTAAACCCTCTTGCACATGGAAACACCCATAAATGCTGCTTATGATGTACAAAATGTATGTCAACACTACAAAAAGCTTGCATTTGGTGGTTGTGAGAAAAGGACCAAAATGGTCTCTAAAAAACAAATTCATTGGATGGTTATCAATTTCATCTTCATCTGGGACAGCACCCAGTGGGAAGCAGCAGGTCTTTTTGAATGAGGCATATTTGGGGTCTGGCTTTTTCACCCAATGCAGGCAGCATACTTCTCTTCTACCATCCAAAGCCATAACTGCCCCAAAACAGGTGATTTTGTAACAATAACAAAATATCAGGGTTGTTCCTGTATAGATGCAAAAGTACTGTACGGACCTGAAAGAGCTCATTATACCAGTATAGAAGGCAAGTACATTGGTGACGGAGGTGATTGTAATGGATACCGCCACCTTTGAATAGACACTGGAAAGCCGTTCTCTTAGGGTAACCAGGAGGCTGGTCTTCTGCCAGGCAGAAATCATGATAAACATGTCATCAACCCCAACACCTGGGAAAATAAGAAACAAACTCTTCATACATGTTAATGTACATCAAGTAAATATATTCACCATTTTTGTTTTCTATAGTAAAGCCTCACTTGTCTTTCCAGTCTCTACTTAAACCCTGTCTTCCCTGGAATGTTCTAATTGCCTCCAGGTTCACCACAGAATTTGACATTCCTTCCTCTGTTGTCAGTCTTTGCTGTGTTCATACTCCTATAATTTTACATATACCAAGACATACTCGATTCCCCAAGTGTTTTAGTAATTAGATCAAAAAAACAAGCTGATGGTTAGTTGAAGCAATATTAGCAGTGTGTATCAAGTCCACTAAACTTGATGAAAAATAACTTTCGTTCCTAAGTTCTTTCACACTAATGTACAAACACATCCAACCAAAATTATCTTGCTTAAAATAAGCTGGGTGTATATGTTTATAGTTAGCATCAGTCTATATATGTGGTATAATTTGAATGATATCACATAGTTTCTAGACGTACACAGAGGCTCATACATGTACACATAGTTTTCCTACTGGCCTGTTCCTGAAACTGAGAATGTTGTTATTCAAACTTCAATTGCCCAGGTTACGCAAGGCACTAACTCATTGCTCCAGAACCCAGTAAGTACTCTGCTTCTTCCTTTCTGTAGTGCTAGGACTCAAAATGAAGACTTCATACATACTAAGCAAGTACTCCACAACTGAGCTGTACTGCCAGCCGTGGGTGCTCCTGAAATCAGAAATACTACCAAAATAAATCTTAAGTGTTGCAAACTGCAGTGTCCAGGAATGGACAATAATGAACACCAGACTGTGGAATTAAGGTTTGGGGCACCAGGGGCCTGAAGTCTTCTTCCAGCTTACGGCTTCCTGGGTCCATATCACAAGCTATTTATTAAGGATAAAGGGGCATCAATGTTTGTGAAGTAATACACTTTCTATCTGGTGAATATAATGTAACCCTTCTATTAATTACAATAAAAAAATAATTGAACAAAAAATATAGACTGAATAAACACACACACACACACACACACACACAAGAAAATGCTGGAAGTGGTGCAGAGGCACAAGTGGCCTTGAGAAAGCCCAAGGACAGTGCTCAAGCCATGAGCTCAAGCCTGGGATTGGCAAAAAAAAAAAAGGTATTTAATTCATCTTGATTTTTCCTATTTCCTGAGATTCATAAAATTTATTTCCTTTTCTACTTAATAACACACACACACACACACACACACACACACACAACCTCACATTTTATTTTACTCACCTAGAATAAGAAATGGGGAATTGGCAACTATGATCACAAATGGTACCCCAATGTGCAACATCAGGCCAAAGCCACTAACCACTGCCATGGCAACATTAAACACTCCAAAAACTGCAACTCCAACTTTGGTTCGTATACAGTTCAACCTGGAAATTTAGAATGAAAACAAAAAAATCACAAAATCTGGGGTGGTAACTTACATCCTAAAACTCCACCCATTGATACCATTCTTGGATACCTACAGTCATAAGCCCTTGAACTAATCATTTCTACACTCATCTGCTTGTCTGCTGGAGATCTTCAGGCTTGCAAGCACTATACCATACCAACTGTCTAAAAACAAGGAGCGGGAGGAGGAGGAGGAGGGGAAAGGGGGACAGAAGAGTAGACAATCTATATTTTTACTAAACTTCCCAGGTGGTTCTTTTTTGCCAGTCCTGGGGCTGAAACTCAGGGCCTGGGCACTGTTCTTGAGCACTAGGTAGCTCAAGGCTAGCACTCTTTCACATGAGCCATAGCACAACTTCCAGCTTTTCCTGTGTATGTGGTACCAAGGAATCAAACCCAGGGCTTCATGCATGCTAGGCAAGCACTCTACCACTAGGTTACACTCCTGGCCCCTTCAGGTGGTTCTTATACAGATAGCCAGGCACTATTCCACTAACACTTCAAAATCACAAAGGTTTACCAAAGCTAAATTTACAGATGACTAACTTTATATTGACTTGCAGCGGAGTGTGAATTGGAACTTAGCAGTAATAAAGAATATCCATTTTCTGTTGCTTAGCAAAATCACTGAGGCTAGGTTTACTAAACTCGTAATTGTGAAAGTCCAATAACATAGTAGATGCCATCATGGCTGTAGGAAGAAAGACGGGGTGGAGAAGAGAGAAAGAACACATATGGCAAGTCAGGAACAGATTCAAAAGTCAAATTTCTGTTTCTGTTTTTGTTTTTTGTTTTGCCAGTCCTGGGGCCTGAACTGAGCCTGGACACTGTCCCGGAGCTCTTCAGCTCAAGGCTACTGCCCTACCCTTGAGCCTTGAGCCACAATGGTTAAGAGTCTCACGGACTTTAGTGCCTGGGCTGGCTTTGAACTGTGACCCTCAGATTTCAGCCTCCTGAGTAGCTAGGGTGACAGGTGTGAGCCACCACGCCCAGCCCTACCTTGGACACTTTACTCAAGGCTAGCACTCTGCTACTTCCAGCTTTTTCTTAGTATGTGGTACTGAGGAATTAAACCCAGGGCTTCATGCATGCTAGGTGAGGCACTCTACCAGTAGGCCTCACTCCTGGCTCTCCCTTTTTTTTTACGTGACTTGTCACAGAAACTAGACAGGTCCCTCTGGAGAGAAAAAACCCTCAAAGACCTAACCATTTTATAACCAGGCAGCATTTCATACAATTTCATCACCTCTTAACACCATCACACCAGATCCAAGCTTCCTGCACATGAACTGTTGGGGGATGCACTCATATACCATTATCTTTCTACCCCACCCCTGATCCTTAATTAGCCATAATCACAATACTATATAACTCCTACATTTCAAAGCTCATGAATCTGTATTATGTGAAGTTTTTGTCTGTTACACTTGTCTAGATTGTCACTTCATTTTTAATCATGCGTATGTCTGTAACAATTTGTGCATTTTTTTTTGGCCAGTCCTGGGCTTGAGCTCAGGGCCTGAGCACTGTCCTTGGACTTTCTCAAGGCTAGAGCTCTACCACTTGAGCCTCAGCACCACTTCCAGCTTTTTTCTATGTATGTGGTACCGAGGAATCGAACCCGTGTCTTTGTGCATGCTAGGCAAGCACTCTACCACTAGGCCAAACTCCCCACCCAGTATAACTTATTTTGCTCAACAGGATGATCTCTATTTCTATTCATCTTCCTGCAAATGACATTATTTCATTCTTCTTTGTGGCTAAATAATACTCTATACTGTATGTATATTACATTCTCCTTATACACTCATCTGTTGATGGGCACCCAGACTGATTTTAGACTTTACTATTGACAATTATGTCACAATAAAGGTAAGTGTACAGAAATACCTCTGGATATCAAGAATGATACAACATAGTACTATGATACATTTCAATTTTTCAGTTTTGAGGAACCTTCTACTGATTTACACAGAGGACACACTAGTTTACATCCCCAACAACAATGTAAAGGGAACCCCTTGCCCCACATCTTTTCAGCATGTTTTTTTGTTTTGTTTTGTTTTGTTTTTTTGCTAGTCCTGTGACCAAAACTTAGGGCTAGGGCACTGTCCTTGGGTTGCTTTTTTTTTTTTTTTCCCCTCGGCTAGTACTCTACTACTTGAGCCACAGCACCCCTTCCGGCTTTTTCTGTGTATGTGGTAATGAAGAATTGAACCCAAGGCTTTGTGCATGCTAGGCAAGCACTCTATCACTAGGTCACACTCCAGGCTCCAAACAATTTATTTTTTGGTCTGTTGTGGAGCTTAAACTGTGGGCCTGGACACTGTTCCTGAACTCTTCAGCTCAAGGCTAGTGCTCTACCACGTGAGCCACAGAACCACTTCCCTTTTCAGCATTGTTTTTCACTTTTTCTTGTGTGTGTGCGCGCGCATGCGTGTGCGGGGTGTGTGTGTGTGTGTATACGCCAGTACTGGGGCTTGAACTCAGGGTCTGGGCACTGTCCTTTAGCTTTTTCACTCAGGGCTATTTTTCATGCATGTAAACCACAACTCCACTTCTAGCTATTTGATGGTTAGTTGGAGATAAAAGAGTCTTGTGGACTTTTCTGCTTAGGCTGGCTTTGAACCTGATCCTCTGACCTCAGCTTCCTAAGTAGCAAGAATTACAGGCACAAATGTTAGTCGTATTTCTATGCATGTGCTCAATCCAAAAGGGAAGAAGTCTCATCTAAATAATTCTAAAAGAATAAAATATATGGGAATTCAACAAAGCAAGTGAAAGAAACTGAAGACCAATATAAACATAAAGTTCTTTTAGTTAAGAATTATTGCTTTATTTTTTTTAAAAAATAGGCAATTTTGCAACAATAATCTACATATTCAACATGATCCTGATCCCTCTTAAAATTCCAACAGTGTTTTAATTCGGAAATCAACCCTCAACTTCCTATGGAATTGCAAGGAGCCCTAAATGGGAAAAAAAAAAAAACTAGAAAAAAAACGAACAAAATATAAGGACTCAATACTGTGCAGACATAAAAAGGAACGAAGCTCTTATACATGTTCCAACATGGATATTGAAACAACACAGTGAGCGGATTAAGCCAGCTACAAAAGAACAAGTTTCTAAAATAGGCAAACAAGTATCAATAGAAATTGATTAAAGTTTCACTGGGACTGAGGTTTAAAACAGTTATAAAGTTTCATAACAGTATAGACATAATAGCATTGAATTTATACTTTAAAAGTATAATGTGGGCCAAGAGCATAGCCTAGTGGTAGAGTGCTCAGTTAGCATACATGAAGCCCTGGGTTCGGTTCCCTGATACCACATATTCAGAAAAACCCAGAAGTGGTGCTGTGGTTCAAGTGGCAGAGCACTAATCTTAAGCAAAAACTGTCCACGGACAGTACCCAGGCCCTGAGTTCAAGCCCCAGGACTGGCAAAAAAAAAAAGTATAATGTAGCTGGGTGCGGTGGTTCACGCCTATAATCCTAGCTACTTAGGAGGCTGCAATCTGAGGATCATGGTTCAAAGCCAGCCCAGGCACTACTCTTATCTCCAAATAACCAGCAGAAATCCAAAAGTGGTGTCAGGGCTCAAGTGGTAGAGCAATAGCCTTGAGCTGAACAGGTCAAGGACAGTGTCCAGGCCCAGAGTTCAAGCCCTATGACTGACCAGAAAAAGAAAAGCAGCAGCAGCAGCTCAGTGATAGTGCCAAAGACCCTGAGGTTCAAGCCCCAGGACTGGCAGAAAGAAGGAAGAAAGAAAAAAATAAAGAAAGAGAAAATAAAAAAGAAACATGAAACATTTACCTGAAACATGATATGATTGCAAACAGTATGATTAAAACATATGCCATGTGAAACAAGGGGACCACTGTCATAGTAGTTGCCTCAAATTCCAGTTGTCTGGAAAGTGATGTAAAGTGGACCACCTGCAACAAAGAAATATTTAAGATGAGGTACAAATTATCTTGACACACTTTATCAAAAGAAACATGTTAAAAATGAAATGTTGAGACATGTGGCATTTTAGAGCAGAGAAAAATATATAGGTCTGCTTCTTCCCACAAAATCTGCATTGTACTTTGAAATTTCTTTCAAAAACAAAATCTAAAAGCTACATGCACCGGAACTAGATTTTACATGAAACTGTGAAATCATGACATTAATAAATGTGGAGGTTGCGGCCTTCCTAATTTTACCAGATTGTATAAATATCGTTTCATGATGGCCCGGTCTCCACGGGCTCTTTCCAGTAGCTCTCACAGCCATCAGGCTTCTTTATAATAATAATTATTATTATTATTTTTTTGCCCGTTCTGGGGCTTGGACTCAGGGCCTGGGTTCTGTCCCCGGGCCTCTCCCTGTGCTCAAGGCCTGTGCTCCAGCTCCTCCTGTTTTTGCAGTGTTCCTGAGGAAAGGCACCCAGGGCTTCCTGCATACTGGGCAGGCACCCTGCCGCGAAGCCACGTTCCCAGGCCTCCTGTCCTGTTTGTATCCACAGTGTTGCTGGCTCTCTCACTTGGGAGTGCGGGGCCAGTGGCCCCTGGGAGCCCTGGGGCGGCGGCCCTTCGGCCTGGAGGGTGATGGGCAGCGTCAGGACACTGTATCAGAAGCCCGGGCCCCAGGGCCGGGAGGAGTCGCCTGGTGGTGGACTGCGGCCCCGCATGCCGCAAGCCGCGCGGGAAGAGGTGCTGAGGCTGAGGGGTAGAGCGCAAGCCCTGGGCTGGCAGGAGAGGGAGAAAGGGAGACGTGGAGGGAGGGGGGGGGGAGGAGGGCCATCGCTCCCCTCCACAGCCAGGGCGTCCGGTCTTTGGGAGGTTGGAGCCCGCGCCCCCCCGCACCGCGCTCCCCCGGGGCCTCCCTCCAAACCCCGCTCCCCCGGGGGCGCCGGCCGGCCGGCACCTCGATGCTCTCCAGGGCCAGGCTGCGCTGCAGGTCGCTGAAGCGGTCCAGGAAGTGCGTCAGCCAGGCCTTGCTGCGCTCGCTCTGCGCGGGCTCCTCCGTCTGCAGGAAGTACAGCAGGTGCATGGCCTTCGAGGCCAGCAGGCGGCGGCTCCGCCCCGCGCTCTCGCCCAGCGTGTTCCCCCCGAAGTAGCCGGCCAGGAAGACCGGGTGGCCGGCCAGGTCGAGGACCGGGAAGGTGACGCGGCCCAGGTCCAGCGCCGGGTCCCGCTGCCAGGCGTGCAGCAGCGGGTTGGGCGGCACGCAGTGCGCCCGGAACTTGGCGCAGGCGTCGCCGTAGCGGATCTGGGTGCCGTCGTCCAGCACCGCGCGCAGGCCGCGCACGGCCTGGTCCAGCCGGCTCACCTCGGCGAACACCTCCGCCTCCAGCAGCGAGGCCGAGGTGCCCACCACCAGCACCGACGCGAAGTTGGTCTCGGCGCTCATCCGGGCGGCCGAGAAGCGGTCCGAGTCGTTGGTGGCGAAGTGGCCCTGCACGAAGCGGCGCTCGGCCTTGGCGGGGCCGCCCACGGGCGTGTAGTGCTCCTCCAGGCTCTCCTTCTCCGCGGGCAGGAACATGAAGCCCGAGCCCAGCGCGGCCGTCAGCGCCAGCGGCGCCAGCAGGAACGCCCAGGGGTGCGAGGCCACGGCGCGGCCCAGCCGGCCGAAGGAGCGCGACAGCGGCTGCTCCACGCAGTCGGTGTGGCAGCCGCGGCGCGGGCCGCGCGGGCGGCGGGGGCGGCGCGGCGCCTCGCGCTGGGCGGGCGCCTCCTGCCCCAGCGGCTGCGGCCGCTCCGAGGGCGGCCCCGAGGCCCAGCTCGGCGGGGACGGCGGCCGCGGCCCATGCTCCTTCCCGGGCCCGGGCGGCGGCGGCGGCGGCGGCGGCGGCCCCTGCTCCTCCCCGTCGGACCCCGCCTCCGCCTGCGGCGGCTCCGCGCCCTCCGCCTGCGGCGCCACCCTAGCGGACCGCAGGCTCATCTCCCGCCCGACGGCGCCCGCACGCGTGCCCACGCCGGTCGAGGGAGCCCGGCGGCCACGCCGGCACCGACGCCTCGCTCCGCAACCGTCTCCGAGCGGGCGCCGCTCGCGCCCGGAGCCAGGTGGAGGGAGGGGCAACCGTCGGTGCGCGCGGGCGAACGCCGGGCCTAACCGCGCTGGCCGCCGGCCCCGCCGGCCCCGCTCGCCCGCATCCGCGGCCAGACCAGGCGTCGAGGCCCCCGCCGAGCTCCCCTCCTCCCCCCGTCACCACCGGGCCTCGCCGCCGCCCGCCGCGGGGCGCACGAGGGTGGGGAGACGCCACCGCGGGAGCCGGCGGGGACCTCCCGCACTGGACCGCCCTGGAGCCTGGAGGAGCGTGGTGAACGCGTCCACGTGAGCAAACATGACCTCCTCCATCCTCGTCCCTGCGCCCCGCGTCCACCGCCAACACTGACCGCACCTGACACGCAGACACACACACAAACACACAGACAGACACACACAGACACACACAGACACACAGACAGACACACACAGACCCACAGGCACACAGGCACACAGACACAGACACACACAGACAGACACAGACACACACACACAGACACACACAGACACACAGACAGACACACACAGACACAGACACACAGACAGACACTCAGGCACACAGGCACACACACAGACACAGACACTCAGGCACACAGGCACACAGACACACACAGACACACACAGACAGACACACAGACACAGACAGACACATACACACTCACAGATACAGACACAGACAGACACACACAGACACAGACACACAGACAGACACACACAGACACAGACACACAGACAGACACTCAGGCACACAGGCACACAGACAGACACAGACACACACAGACACAGACACACACACACACACACACAGACACAGACACTCAGGCACACAGGCACACACAGACACAGACACACAGACACAGACAGACAGACACACACACACAGACAGACACACAGACACAGACAGACACACACACACTCACAGATACAGACACACACAGACAGACACACACACTCACAGATACAGACACACACAGACAGACACAGACACACAGACAGACACAGACAGACACAGACACACAGACAGACACGCACACAGACACACACACAGACAACAGACACAGACACACACACAGATACAGACAGACACAGACACACACACAGATACAGACAGACACACGCACAGACACACACACAGACACACACAGAGATACAGACACAGACAGACACACACAGACAGACAGACACACACACACAGACACAGACACACAGACATAGACAGACACACAGACAGACAGACACAGACACAGAGACACAGGCACAGATACAGACACAGACACACAGACAGACACAGACACTCAGGCACACAGACAGACACAGACAGACACAGATACAGACACACACAGACACTCAGGCACACAGACACAGACACACACACACAGACACACACACAGACACAGACAGACACACACAGACACACACAGACACTCAGGCACACAGACACACAGACTCACACAGACAGACACATAGACAACAGACACAGACAGACACAGACACACAGACACAGACAACAGACAGACAGACACACACAGACATACAGATACAGATACACAGACAGACACAGACACACAGACAGACAGACACAGACACACAGATACAGACACACACAGACAGACACAGAAACTCAGGCACACAGACACACACAGACACAGACACACACAGACATAGACACACAGACAGACACTCAGGCACACAGACACACACGCATACACACAGGCACACAGACACAAACACAGACACACACAGATACAGACACACACAGACACAGACAGACGCAGATACAGACACACACAGACAGACACACTCACACACACAGACAGACACAGACACTCAGGCACACAGACACACACACAGACACACACAGACATACACAGAGACACAGACACACACAGACAGACACACACAGAGACAGACACAGACACAGACAGACACACACAGACACAGAAACACAGAGACAGACAGACAGACACACACACAGACACACACACAGACAACAGACACACACACACAAATAGACACACACACAGATACACACACACAGACAAACACAGACACACACAAACAGAGACAGACACACACACACACACAGAGCCGGCGCTCTCGTTTCGATCCTATCTTAAAAACCAGTGAGTAGCATGTTAACTATGATTTCTCTGTGTTCTCTTGTGTTTTCCATTGTTTCAAAGTAGTTTTCTTAGATTTGTTGCTGTGTGTGTTTTTATCGTTAAAAAAAAAAAAGTTTGTTTTTCTGTAGATGTTTTGACTTTTTACCCCCTTGGACTAAGAATGGCGATATGATATCACCACTCCTCCCTTCATCTGGGATTTTCATTTTGTTTTGCACCTTTATTCCAGACTCAGGATAACTGCATGTGCTCTTTTTGTCTGCTCTCCCCTTTCATTTTATTCATTATAGAATTATTTCCCTCCCTCCCTCCCTCCCTCCCTCCCTCCCTTCCTTCCTTCCTTCCTCTTTCTTCCTTTTGTGTGAGCACCCATTAAAGGTCAGGTACATCCCTAAGTATTGAAAAATTCATCAGTGGATTTCACGGATAGGGCATCCTTACTTTAGGTTGCTTTTAAATGTTGTGAAACAGAATCTTACTTCAGTGTCCTCATTCCAATGGCAATGACTTTGATAAAAGAGAAAAAATTTTACCTTCTAATTCTGCTATTTCTCAGTCCTTATTTTCCTCTAGAACTTATATTTTCTCCCTTCTCTATTACTGAATCAATCCTAGCCTTTCTAGTAGAAATTCACTGGTTTATGCAGGAACAAGGTCATTTTAATCAGGTGTTCCTCTAATAGGAAAAATCTGTCAATGGACAATAATTCCTGGTTCAGTGACTGTTTACAAATTCCATTGTTTTCCTCATATCCCACAATTTTTTTGTGGGTAATACTTTGAGAGTCATGACACTCAAGCTGTCCAACAGAGTAGCCACAAACCACATATGGCTAATGTGGCTTTGTATTGAACACTTGAAATTTTGCAGTTCGTCCAAATTGAGAGGTGCTACAAAGACAAACTGTGGACCATGTTTCAAGTATCTTGTATAAACAAGAAGGCAACATTTTAGCTAATAAGCTTGTGTTGAATACACAATTATAGGTAGAATGTTATAAAATTTTATTTTTAATATAGCTATCTGAAAATCTTTACATAGTAATACACTGTCATTTATCTAGCCATCCATCTGTCTATTTAAATGTGGATCTCACCCTGTAGCTTAGGTCTTTTGTTCAGAGTTTGCACTCTACATGTCTCCAATTTTATCTTTTTTGGCTGGTCAATTGGAGATAAGAATATTACACACTTTTCTACCTGGCCTGGCTTCAAACTGCAATCCTTAGACCTCAGACTCCTGAGTATCTAGGATTATAAGTATGAGCAACAATAACTACTTGTTGAGCAAATGAATGAATTAAATTTACTGCAAACCATCATAAAACTCATCAGTGGTCAGAGGCTCTTGAGAAACGTATCTCTTTACTACAGGACTTGCCAAACATTCTCCAAGCAGAGTCATGATAAAATAATAATGAAAACGGAAAAGTATAACAAGCAATTATGTGAAATATATGTGCTATTCCCTTCTCTCACACCTGGCTTTCTTAGCCAGTTCCTCCATATTACACCTGAAAATTTTTTCCTTCCTTTTCCTTGAGCCAGAATTCCCTAAGTTTCCACTGTCTTTGCTCACTTGTGTGAGCTCCTGATTTTATGACCGTTGCCTTGATGGAAACCCATATGATCTTGATGGAAAGCCCCCTGTCTTCTTGCTCCCTTGCCTTGTGTTTTGTGCTTTTGAAGAATACAGAATCCTAGTGAAGGCTCCCCTGGCTTCAGATCATCTTCTCATTACACATTCAGTGTCTTTTAAAATTCTCCATACGGGAGTAATTCTCAAAGCAGGAGGGTGGGATGGGGGAAACTATATACATACATATATATATACATATATATTTATATACATTACTAACATATTGTTAACTATGCCAGTAAAATTATGGATAATTTAATTTAATTCAGACTTAATGGCAACATTTTCCCTCACTAATGAAATGGTTATTTGTTATTAGGAAAATATTTATGGAAGTGGAATTGTGTGATCTCTCATCACTATTAAACCTTGTTAAACCTTTAAAAAAACGTTTGCTTTTGTCAAATGCTATTTCTAATTGAAGTGATTGTGTCCTTTTTTTTTACTTCCTGTTAGTGGGATGTTTTATGTTGATAAATTCTTCTTGTATATTGAATTATTCTTGCATTCCAGAAATAAATCCCACTTGATCATGGCTTATTATTCTTTCAGTGTATTGATGATTCCATTGATTAGTATTCAGTTGAGACTTTTCCCATCCTGGTTTAGAAAGGACAAGGTTCTATAATTTCCTTGCAGTTTTCATTTGGCTCTGGCATTGGGGTATAAG
Source organism: Megascapheus bottae (assembly GCF_031878675.1). Taxonomy (NCBI): domain Eukaryota; kingdom Metazoa; phylum Chordata; class Mammalia; order Rodentia; family Geomyidae; genus Megascapheus; species Megascapheus bottae. The sequence continues at coordinate 50,021 of NC_143519.1, forward strand.
TCATGTAGTACAGTGGGAAATTTTCCCTCTTCAGTATTTTAGAAGAGCTTAAGAAGGGTTGGTCCTAGTTCTTTTTCAAAGGTTAGGTGGGTTCTACCAGTGATGACATCAATTTAGGGCTTTTCTTGTTAGTAGGTGGTAGGATTTGATTTGGTAGTACTGGGAATTGAGCTCTAAGCCATCCCACCAGCTTCTTTTGCTTTGGCTATTTTTCAAGGTAGTACTTTGCTGTATGTCTGGGCCATTCTGGGCTGTGATCCTCCTTACTCGTGCTACTCTGTGCTGTTTGGGAATGACAGGAGTATTCCAAAATGCCCAGCCATTATGCTTATTCCTACTTAGGTTACCAGGTTACATACCACCATGTCCAGACGCTGGTTAAGAAGGAGTCTCTTGAACTGCTATGCCCAAGGTTGGCCTTGAACCATGATCCCCTAATTACAGGATTGAGCCACTTCATCCGTGTTGGTAGGTTTCTGATTACAAATTCAGTCTCTTTACTGGTGATATATTTAATCAGACTTTGTAGTTCCTTATACTTTAGTGTTGGTAGACTTTGCATATGTAGGAATTTGGTCGCTCAAGTTGTTAGCACATAATTTTTCATAGTGTTTTGTATTCACTTGATTTCTGAACAATCAGTATTAATGTCCTCAAATTTTTAATTTTAGCACTTTGAATCTTTCCATTTTTCGTAAACTAATGAATTTTTTTATTTTGTTGATCTTTTCACAGAAAAACTTTGTTGCATTGTTTTTTTAATTTTTCTATGCTCATTGATCTATGCTCTGATCTTTATTATGCCTTCTCTTCTGCTAGCTTTGAATTTAATTTGTTAATTTTCCTTATAAAATTAGGCTGCTTATTAGAAAAGTGTGTGTGTGTGTGTGTGTGTGTGTGTGTGTGTGTGTGTGTGTGTGTGTGTTGTGGGGCTTGTACTCAGGGCCTGTGTGCTGTCCCTGAGCTTTTTTATTCAAGACTATAGTGCTCTACCACTTGAGCCACAGCTCCACTTCTGCTCTTTTTGTAGTTTAGTGGAGATAAGAGTCTCATGGAGGGGCTAAGAGTGTGGCCCAGTGGTGGAGTGCTTGCCTAGCACGCACAAAGCCCTGGATTCAATTCCCCAGTATTACATACACAGAAAAGGCTGGAAGTGGTGCTGTGGCTCAAGTGGTAGAGCCCAAGCCTTGAGAAAGCTCAAGGCCAGTGCCCTGCCCCTGAGTACAAGCCACAGGACTGGCAAAAAAAATATTTTTTCATTTAAAATTAAAAATTTTTTTTAAAAAGTGTCATGGACTTTCCTACCCGGATTGGCTTCAAACCATGAACCAAGTAGCTAGAATTTCAGGCATGAGCCACCAGTGCCCAGCTAACTTTCTTGTTTTTCACTTTTTTTTCTTTTAGTCTTTCTTTTTTTGAACTCTGGACTTAGAATCTGTCCCTAGGCTCTTTAGCTCAAGGGTAGCACTCTAGCACTTGAGCCACAGCACCACTTCTGGCTTTTTTCTGTGTATGTGGTACTGAGAAATCAAACTGAGGGCTTCATGCATGCTAGGCAAGCACTCTACCACTAGGCCAAACTCCTGGCCCCTTCTAAGTGTTTTCTAATTTGCTTTTATTTCTTCTTTAGTTTGCTGGTGATTTACTATTTGTACAATACTTCAGCTTTATTTTTGTTACAGATCTCTTTTTTTTTTTCCCTCATTGTAGAGTGTGCGACTAGTGTGCACAAAGCCCTGGGTTGTATTCCTCAGTACCACATATACAGAAAAAGAAGTGCTGCTGTGGCTCAAGTGATAGAATGCTAGCTTTGAGGAAGCGCAAGGACAGTGCCCAGTCCCTGAATTCAAACCCCAGGATTGGCCAAAAAAAAAAAAAAGAGAGATTTTTATTTTGTGCTTTTGAACTCTTAACGTGTTGAATGTGTCTTGTTATTTTAAGATTTTTTCCTTGCAAGTTGCTTAGGCAGTTTGCTTTTCTAAATCTTACATGAAAATCTTATTTCCGGAAAGAAATATGTTACCCATAGCGTAGAGAGCCAAGAGGATTGAGGTAGGCCACGTTAGGTAAAGCTACCTGGATGGGTTGTCACAGCCCTGTGTCTGGTTCCTGATGCTGATTATGAAAATACAGCTGACTATTTTACCTGGAGCTTCATTGTTAGAGGTAATATTTACATCTACAATTAAATAATACAGCTCCTCGCCCTGTCCACATTTCAAGTGCTCAGTAGTCGTGCGGTTGCTACATGGAAGACAGACAGCACAGACGACAGAACTTTTATTGGCATCACCGTAAAAGGTTATGCGCTGACCTGCAGGAAAGAAGCTCCGGGGTCCGCAAAACAGAGGATCAACTGGCCAGGGCCTTTATGTGCGGAAGAGTCTAGAGCGAGAAGACCTCACGCCGACCCGTAGTGTGTGTCCGCGTGGCCTTGACTTCTTTACCAGGGTGCTGGCGGAGGTGCCCAGCCCGTCCGGGTCCCAGCTGCTCCGGAGCTGAGGTCTGAGGGTCGGGGCTCAAAGCCAGCCCCGCACTCAGGGACCTGAGAAAAGGGGACGGGGCGGGGACGCCGAGGGCCGGCGGGGGCCACCCGGGGCTCGCCGGGCTCGCCTGCCCTCTGGGCCCCGTGAAAGGATACGGTGAGGGGCGGTGGGACATCATTCCCAGGTCCGGGTCAGGGAATCCGAGGAGCTGGGCCTGGAACACAGCCATCGCGGGCGGGGACGGACGGGGACGGACGGGGACGGACGGCTTCGGCTTCGGCTTCGGCTTCGGCTTCGGCTCCGGCTCCGGCTCCGGCTCGGCCCCGCCCCCGCCGGCCCCGCCCCCGCCCCTCTCGGCCCCGCCCCCGCCCGCCATCGCCCCCGCTGATTGGCCCCTGCGCCTGTGAGCTGGCAGCCCGGCCCGCGCGTCACGTGGCCGAGCGGCGTCCCGGGCGCCGGGCGGCGGGAGCCTGGCATGGATCTTCCGGCGAGCGGGGCCCAGGCGCCCAGAGTCGCGGGGCCGCCTCCGGGCGCCCCACTGCCCGACGCGAGGGAGTGTCTCCCGGGGCTGGAGGTGAGCGCGGCGCCCGGGGCGGGGCGGGGCGGGGCGGGGGCAGCCACGTCCCGCGGCGGGCGCGGGGAGAGGCGGGGCGGGGCGGGGCGGGGCCGCCGGAGCGCCGAGCGCCAAGGGACGCGGCCCGGGCGGGTAACGGCCGCGGGCCGGGGCGGGGCGCGCTGGGAAGGCCTCCTGACGCGGGGCTTCCAGAAAGTTCTTGGCACGTGCGGTCCGGGCCGAGCGGGCAGGGCTGCTGCTGCTCCCCCTCTGCGAAGGCCGTGAGTGTCCAGGTCAGGGTAGGTGTGGCCGGCGGTGGAATTGTGGCTAGGAGGTGAGGACTAAGTGGAGCGCGCGCCAGGCACTGGTGACGACCTGCCGGCAGCCGAGGGTCCTGCCCCGCCCTCATCTAGATATCGATATCTGTCGCTGTCTGCTTGGGTCGTCCCGCCTCTCGTAAACGCTGCCAGCACAAGCCCCTTTCCCAGAGCGGGTCCAGCTCTGAACAGGCAGACTACAGACGGGTTCATACACTGCAGAGAGCCTGGTTAGCGAGGGGCGAGCCACGAGCTCAGCGCTTGGCTTCGCAGTGGGCGAAGGCCCGTCCCTCTCATAGTCAGTGGGGAGACAGAATCCGTCAGTTGTTGTGGACTGTATACATAAAGTAAGCAACTGAAAGGCTAAAAGTATTGGGGGCCGTGTAAAAAACCACCAGCTCTAGGGCTGAGGAAAGGGTGATAATCCAGTGGTTAAAATTTGTAAGCTTTGTCAAAAGGCGCCACAAGAGCAGAAATTCTAGGCTTTGGGGATAGGGTGCTGCCACAGCAGGCACTGGAATCTCTTATGGTTGGAAGAGAGGTCGTGGGACTCAGATCTGTGATAAAGCTCTGCTTCATTGGCACCTGACTTCATTGGGCAATACAGGAGGCACTCTTGCTGCATTGGTAGAGAACTGTTGCTGGCAAAGCAGAAATATGGGTTGCAGTATCCCAGCTTTGCATCGTGAAGGGCAATTCAAGAGAGTAGATTTGAGGTCACTGGCTTTGTTGGGTATGTTCCAGATACCCAAGTTGATATTAACTATTTCTTCTTCTACAGGGTGCCTTTGCCACAGACGTATGCTCTGGCCAGAAGAGAGAGACTGAAACAACCACGGATCAACTAGGCAAGTAGATAGTTGGGTGATTGGGAGAGATGGGAAAGAGGTAAAAAGATAGTCTCTATGCTCCTGGGTACCACCTCCCCCCCCCCACTCCCACCCCCCAAGCTTCTTTGCTGCTGAGTCTTCTCTGCTTCAACAGAGCCCTGTTTGGAAACTCTACTGTATCTTCCTTGAAGAAGTCCAAGACTTTTCTTGTTTTCTGTTTTTTTTTTCTTGCCAGTCCTTGGGCTTTCTCAAGAGTAGAGTTCTACCACTTGAGCCACACAGCACCACTTCCGGCTCTTTCTGTGTATGTGGTACCAGGAATTGAACCCCAGGGCTTCCTGCATGCTAGGCAAGCACTCTACCACTACTAGGTCATGCTCCTGACCCTCGAAGACTTTTCTTAAATCTAGATCCCTCCCTTCCATTGAAACATTTGTAACAGTGAAGTGTAGAGGTTTGGAGTCAGGCAGAATTGTTTTCAGTCTTCAACTCCAGGTCAAAAAGTCCAGACCTTGAGTTTTGTCACTTAGCCTCTTTTTTTTTTCCCCCCTTGGACTTTACAAACATGGCTGTGTACTTGTTATAGCAGTAAATTGGGAAACTTAAATTCCCAGTGGGTTTTATTATTCTTGAGAAACCAATTAACTTAGTGTTTAAAGCATTGAAGAAATGTGTACAAAGCTTATCTAATTTTTGCTTTCCCATAAAGCACAATAATTCCTTGACTTCTCAAAAACGAGATTGTATAATGTGAGATTAAAAGAGAAATCACATTTTTTTCATGTCCTTAGGGGATTTAAACAAATGTTATATATCAGAAAATATGAAAGCAAACAAAGGAATACAAGTCATACTCCAAATTGAACTTAATATAGAATGGCAAGAAATGCCAAAATAATTTAATTCACCCATACAGCTTCATGTGATAAAGGATTGTGGATGTGTAAATTGTTGTCCTCATGGGCTCCCTTCCTTTAACGTTGTATAAATTAAACTGCATTCTCATGCTTTAAGACATTCTTAGACTTCCTACTTGGAGAGAAATCATCTCATTTTATATCAAAGTGAAACGCTATATATTTCATTACTAATTTCAATAAAAGCTAGTATTTGAGGAAAAAAAATTCTCGCTATGCTGAAAAATGTGAGCAAGTAAAAAACACCTTTGGAAACCTTCATCACCACAAAAATAGAATGGATTTATGTTTCATGCTTCATTTCATTCATGTCTCCCAACTGGAATATGAGGAAATTATCAAAAATACCCAACTATTGCCACTATCTCCAGCAAAAATGCAGAAGTGTGTGATTTCTAACTTCATTTGTTTGGTTTGGTTTTTTTTGGCTAGTCCTGGGGCTCGAACTCGGGGCTTAGGCTCTGTCCATGGATACTTTTTGTTAAGGGCCAGCACTCAGCCACTTGAGCCACAGCTCTGCTTCCAGCTTTTTCTGTGTATGCGATACTGAGGAATCAAGCCCAGGGTTTTGTGCATGACAGGTGAGCACTCTACCATTAGGCCATGCTCCCAGCCAACCTTTATTTTTCATTTTATTTTTTTATTATTGAGGTAATGTATAGAGGGGTTACAGTTACATTTGCCAGACAGTAGGTGCATCACATCTCACACATTGATACCCTTCTTATATTTTTGTCCCCATTTCCGACCCTCCCCACCTTTATTTTTTAAATGACCTGAGCTGATAATACCTATCTCCTAAGGTTGTTCTGAGGATTGAATGAGAGGATGTGGAGCAAAACTGATGCATTACTCACTAAGCCATTGATGCTAATTTAAGCTCCTTGTAATCAAGAGAAATTAAGCCCTGTAGTTATGTTGGTCACATTTTATAGACTTACTAGGCATGTGGTTAATAATGTTGAATAGCACAAACTACAGAATATTCTTGTCTTTGCAGAAAACTGAAACGGATAACGTTGGTTTTACTAGTGTGCCAAGCACAGTTCTAAATATTTCTCTTTTTCCTTTTAATCTAAATTTCACCATGTTCATTTTTTTTGGGGGGAAAGGGGGAGGTTGGTTATAGGGCTTGAACCCTGGGCCTGGGCACTATCCCTGAGCTCTTCAAGACTAGCACTCTACCACTTGATCCACATCCCCACTTCTAATTTTCTGCTCCTTAATTGGAGATAAGAGTCTCACAGACTTTGGTGTCCTGGCTGGCTTTGAATTTCAATCCTCAGATCTCAACCTCCTGAGTAGCTAGGATTACAAGCATGAGCCACTGGTCCCTGGCTACTGTGTCCATTTTATAGATGAAGAAATGGAGACAAGAGCAGTGAGCCTAGCCTAGGATGCATGAAGCCCTGGATTTGATTTCCACAGAAAAAGCTGGAAGTGGTGCTGTGGCTCAAATGGCAGAGTGCTAGCCTTGAGCAAAAAACATCCAAGGACAGTGCTCAGGCCATGAGTTCAAGACCCAGGACTTACAAAAAAAAATTCAATTGAAGTAAAAGACATAAATTTACCACTTAGCTTTACAGCATTTAGTTATGGCACTTTAGCACAATGACACTGTTGAACAACTATCACCACTATCTAGTTTGAGAATGAAAGCATTCATTCATCACCCCCAAAGGAAATCCTGCACCTATTAAGTAGTCATTCTCCCCTTCTTGAACCATAACTAATCATTTAATTTCTGCCTATTAATTTACCTGTTCTGCATAGTGAACTGTAAATAGATATCCCAGCTTCTTTTGACTCAGTGTTTTCAAGCTTCTTTCATGTTGCAGGGTAATCACCACTGCTTTCTTTTTTTATGTCTAGCAATGCCATTAAATGCAGCTAATTTTATTGATCATTCTTCCATTGATGGACATTTAGGATGGATTGCCTCTTAGTGATTGTATATTGCCATGAACATACTTGTTTTTCTTAATATTGCTTTCAGTTCTTTGGGGTTTTGTGTGTGTGTGTGTGTGTGTGTATAGGGATATATATATATATATATATATATATATATATATATATATATATATGAGTAGAACTGCTGAATAAGGTAATACTGTGTTTCAGTTATTAAGGAATTAAGTAAATTTCAGCTTAGTTACATATTTAGTAAAGAACCCAAGTAGTCTACCCCTATATACTAAACAGTGAGTTCACTGCTTATAGCTGTTGTTAGTACAGTGTTAGCGACTGACTCCTTTCTTATCTCAGAACTGGCATTACCATAGTACTCGGTGTTTGGAGTTCATTATCCTTCCTACGCTTTCTTCCATTATAAGACCTTTTGGCAGCTTTCCCAATGTGGGGATGAGGAACAACATGGAGGCTGCCTATTGTGACTGGACAGGCTCTGCCCGTCTCCCTGAAAAACCATTCCTTATTTCATCTGCACTTACCTCTCACATGCTCTTTGAAGCTAAAGGAAAGAACTGGGCAAAATCCAACACAGGCTTGTATTGTAAAAGCGTAACATTTGTCAGCGATGTGTCAACCACCTGTCAGCCATGCTTGGCTCCATGTTGAACTATTAGGTCCTGCAATTTGTAGCCTGGTTTATGACAAAGTATCTTACTGGAAAATTATCAACTCTACTTCTAAAAAACATAAACCGGGGCCAGGAGTTTGGCCTAGTGGTAGATTGCTCGTCTAGCATGCACAAAGACCCAGGTTTGATTCCTTGATACCACGTACATAGAAAAAAGCCAGAAGTGGTGCTGTGGGAAAGAAAAGACAAACATAAACCAAACATTTTCTTAAGTACTCAGGTAACTGAATAGCTCTAGGTACTTCTTTGTAAGGCTACTGAAAGTTTTCCCAGCACTTGAGCAAGACTTTACTGGTTTATCAGTTTTAAGACCTTCCTCCTATTGATTTCTTAGCCAGTGGAGCCCAAAACACCCCCAGTGACATCTGCACCCATGGCAAGGGTACATGCCACTGTGGAGAAGAAGACTTTGCTGAGGAGGACCTGAAGAACTGGGAGCTATCTGGAGGAACACACTGTCCACCCAGGGAACAGACTGCTGATCTTTTTAGTGAAGACTGGGACCTGGAGCTGAAAGCAGATCAGGGAAATCCTTATGGTAGGTATGGAATATCAAAGGTCCTAAACCAAAACTTCTCAGACAAGTCCTACTGGCAAATAATTTGGAAGAAGGAACCATGTATATGAACTTACCCTCATATTCATCTCAGGTCTGAACTAAAATGTCTACAATAGCTTCTTATATTGAAAATTTAAAAAAAAATCCACAATATACAACATGAAACAGAAAGTTACTTCTCTTAAGTTTTTGAGGAAATGGTGCTGTGGCTCAAGTTGTAGAATGATAGCCTTGAGCTGAAGAGCTCAGGGGTAGCGGCCACTCCCAGAGTTCAAGTCCCATGACCGACAAAAAAAATTTTTTTTTATTTGAATTAAGAGGCTACAGAGAGATGCTCTGTCATGTACTTGCTTCCTCACTGCTGAGAACCTTGTCTGAGAATCACAAACATGTTATTCAGAATAATCATGTTTGCAGTTTGTGTGTGTCTACAGTCATACACAGCATGTATTTTACAAAATAAGTTTTGGCCCCTAGCTTTTTTTCCCCCCAGTCCTGGGGCTTGAGAAAGCTCAAGGACAGTGCTCTTTCACTTGAGCCATAGCAACATCTTTGGCTTTTTCTGTGTATGTGGTACCAAGGAATCAAATCCAGGGCTTCGTACATGCTAGGTGAGCACCCTTACCACTAGGCCACACTCCCGTGGGGGGCCCCCCTTATTTTTAGCAACCAGTTCATCTCTCCTTCAATCTGTTTTGAAACTGCCTGCAGATGCTGATGATATCCAGGGGAGCATCTCTCAAGAGATCAAACCATGGGTGCGCTGTGCCCCCCAAGGAGACATGGTCTATGATCCTAGTTGGCACCATCCACCTCCACTGATACCCCATTATTCAAAAATGGTCTTTGAAACAGGACAGTTTGATGATGCTGAAGATTGAATGCAGCACTTTTTTCCTTGTGTGGATAGGTGAGTCCTCCAACTCAAGATCTCTTCTGTCGTTGAGGTGTTTGTGAATTGGCTACCCAGACAAGTGTTAACTAAGGTCCACTGTTCTCCCCAGTTGTTGCTTTAATGCACTCCTTGGAATGTGTGAGTATCTGCATCTTTGTTAGGAGTTGTCTTCTTTATAAATAAAGGTAAGAAAATCGATATGCTTTGTCTGCCTTTCTTCCATTTAATTATATGCTTCTGAACAAGGCCTTACTCCTCTTTTGTTGTCATTGTTGATTGTGGGACTTGAATTCTGGGCCAGGGTAGTCCTTGAGCTCTTCAACTCATGGCTAGGACTGTACCACTTGAATCTGGGCGTCACTTCTAGTTTCCTGGTGGTTAATTGGATAAGAGTCTCATAGACTTGGGTGCCCAGGATGGCTTTGAACTGATCCTCAGATCTCAGCCTACTGAGTAGCTAGGATTACAGGCATAAGCCACTGGCACCTGGCTTTACCTGAGATTTTTTGTTTTGGCCTTGGACAAAAAAGTTCAAACCCTGAGGATTGAACTCAGGGCCTGGGGAATGTCCTTGGCTTTCTCAAGACTAGTGCTCTGCCACTTGAGCCACAGGTCCACTTCTAGCTTTTTCTGTGTATGTGATACAAAGGAATCGAAACCAGGGCTTCATTCATGCTAGGTAAGCATTAATAGGCCATACTCCAAGCCTATACCGGAGAAATTTTTATTCTGGCATTTCCTGGTAATACCAGTTTCACAGAAAGAAAATAACCATAGCTCAATCTTGGATGGTAAGATAGTAAAGACATATTCATCAATTGTGTCTGAATAAAATTCGTATGTACACTTTTCTCTCGCCACTTTTCCCTACTTAAGCAGGTAATTGCTTTTTATTCCTCACTGTGGATATGGGACAGGATTGAGAATAGCAGCAGAACATTTTTTTTTTTTTTTTGGATTTTTCAGTTGACTAAATGGTTAAAGGTATAGGAATTTTGTGCTTCCTAAAGAAATCTGAAGGAAAAGGGCTGGAGACATGACTCAGCTGAAAAAGAATCTGCCTGGCAAGTGGAGGCCCTTAAAGCCTAATACCACTAAAAAGAGTGAAAGAAAAGCATTTTCCCTAGGCCAAAAAAGCACTTTGAAATGGGTGATATTGAGAACAGACCTAGAAAAAGTCTCAGGCAATTGAGAACATTTGCCAAAGAATGCCTGTTTCAAGACCTAGATGGGCTGCAAGACAAGACACAGAACAAACTGATTCCTATCCACTCTGTGCCTCACTGCATGAATCCCTGAGACAACTGAGGACACATGAATACCATACAGCAAGATGAGAACTTAAGTTTGGAAACTGAAGTGGTTAGACTTCTTTTAGCTCTTAGGATTCAAGAGATATCCCTTGATGTGAACAAGTTACTGCTGGGGCTTAAAGGATGAGTCATTAACTAGGTACAGATGATCACCAATCAAAGTACTACTTAAAGTGTTTTGGGTTTTTTGGGTTTTTTTTTGTCAGTCATGGGGCTTGAACTCCGGGCCTGGGCGCAGACCCTAAGCTCTTCAGCTCAGTGCTACTACCCTATGCCTGGAGCCACAGCGCCACTTTCAGTTTTCTAGTGGTTAACTGGTGATAAGAATCTCACAGACTTTAGTGCCCAGGTTGGCTTTGAATCACGATCCTTAGATCTCAGCCTCCTGTGAGCTACTGCACCCAGCTTTTCTGTTTTCTATCTTAAATAAAACTTGTAATTTTGTACTGAATTGTGCTATGTACAGTTTGGGCAGGAGGAGGACTGGAGACAACTCAGGGCCTTGCTCAACCTAAGCATGCACTCTACTACTGACCTATACCCCAGTCCTGGCCATTTTATATATCTTCTACTTGTTAACTGTGGAGGATAAAGCCTTTCACCTCATCCTTATTTTAGTACCATGTTTATAGTATCAGTTTGGTCCTTATGAGACCCCAGCTGGCTATGTAATGTTCCCAAGTTTTACTCCTAGATACACATGCACCTAAGCCAAGAGCCTCTTGAGAGATTTCTTCCTCATCTATAAAGGCTATAGAGTGTTCATTCTTCATGTACAGAAGCCAACTGACCAGACTCACAAATCCAGCTGTGCCAAGAAAATCTTAACTTGCTGCCCTAAGAAATGTAAGCAAACTTGTTAGCTAGGTAAACATCTTGGTATTACACTGTCTGTCCTTAGCTTGCTAAGCATTTTAGTTCTGCCTCCTCGTTCTAGGAGGAAATGAATCTGGAGGGATATACACACACTCATATACATGCGTGTGCAAGAGCAAAGAGAAACCCTAGGATACAGGGAGAAATTGGAGGTTGGAACAGTAAAGCAAGAGGCAGCACTGGGTCCTATTTTGTTAACTTAGGAGCAAGTCTGGCTATAAAGCCAAAGCTTTGGAAAGGAATGGACACCCCGTTTCCAGCAGTTTCTATTAGCCAGAGCTTTGTTTAAGGGAAGAACAATTCAGTGGCCTTTAGGGTACAAACATAGGATTGCTCCAGGATTTTACTTGTTGGTGGCCTTGGGGGAAAATGTCATGGTTTCTTTGAAAAAGATATTTGTATTTACCTCGTGGTATTCTCTGATTTTTCTCCTCTTTGAGTGAGAGAAAAAATGGCTGAGAGTATGGCCTAGTGGTAGAGTGCTTGCACAAAATGCACGAAGCCCTTGGTTCGATTTCTCAGTACCACATACAGCCCAATGACATCATGGTGGAGAAAACTCCATTTACTGAGTTAAAGGAAAGAGAAAATTTGTAAGCAAGTACACAAAAATCAGAGGAATCAAATGAGAATATCCAGCTAAATAAATGCCAAATACATACCTAAAGGAGTCAGAGAATAGTTAAACAGCTAAAAGAATTCAAATAGGGCCAGGAGCTTGGCCTAGAGGTAGAGTGCTTGCCTAGCATGCACGAAGACCCGGATTCAATTTCTTGGTACCACATACATAGAAAAAAGTCAAAAGTCAGAAGTGGTGCTGTTGCTCAAGGGGTAGAGCTCTAGCCTTGAGAAAGTCCAAGGACAGGGCTCAGGCCCTGAGCTCAAGCCCAGGACTGGCCAAAAAAAAAAAAAAAAAAAAAAATTCAAATGTAGACAAGTCAGCTGCAAAGCATGAAGAAGTATCTGAGTAAAAAATAGAAATCTTCCAAAACAAATCAAATGGAAGTCCTAGAAGCAAAAAGTAAAGTGAAAAGCGAACTTTTCCAAGTAGGTTGCCTAAAAGTTCCTGCATTGGCCAGGTTGCTAAATTCTTGATTATTCTGCTAAGAACAGAAAAAAAAGAGGAACTACTTTGGGATAAGGAAGAATTTTTGAAATGTAAGATTTTTGTCTTAACTGATTGTTCAAAGGTGGAATCAAGATACTTCATACTGTTCAAAAAGCTGTATGTTTTGAAAAAGCTCATGTAGCTAATCTTATGTCAGTCTTTTAGGGTCACTTTATGTAAATACATTTTACACTCTTCAAACTAGCCAGCCATGAGCAGATTGTGGACTTGAGTTCAACCAATCCAAGCAGAAGGGCAGGGCCCTGCTATGTTAGGGATAAATAGGGAGCAGCCTGCCTACTCTCTCTGCTTGGCTTGCCAGATTTTTAGCTGATGACCAACCCTTCTATAGAAGTAAATTTTGGTGGGTGGGAAAAACTGGGAGTGAAGGGGTGAGACTGTCCAAAAAGAAATGTACTCATTATCTATCTTAAGAAACTGTAACTCCTTTGTACATTATAACAACAAAAATAAAACACTTCCCTATGACCATCTATGAACATCACAAGCCAGGAATACTTACGAACACATCCACATCCACATTCACTGCTGCTCTATTCACAATAGCCAAGTTATGGAAACAGCCCAGATGCCCTGAAATAGATGAGTGGATCCAAAGAAATGTCATAACTATACATGATGGATTTTACACAGCTATTACATTATATCATTTGCAGGGAAGTGGATGGACCTAGAACAAATCATGCTAAGTGAGGTAAGCCACGCTCAGACACAAACAGCATGCGCAAGTTATATCTAAAGTACACCAGGACATAATAAATTATATATAGAGGACGCTAGGCATTTACACACAGCAAGACCAGAGGGGGATATTCTTAGGGGGGAACACAAAGGAACAATGCCTACATGCCTCTGATCATAAAAAAAAAAAAAAACCCTGTAATGATGGAAGTGGCGCTGTGGCTCAAGTGGTAGAGCACTACCCTTGAGCAAAAGAAGCTCAGAGACAGTGCTTAGACTGCTGAGTTCAAGCACCAGGTCTGACTGGCAAAAAAAAAAAAAAAAAAATACTGAAATGAGCTCAAGGAAATAGAAATAGGTTTTTGTTTTCTTTTTATCTTGTTTCTTCATGTGTCTCTGGGTGGGTAAGGAGGGAACATGGAAATGGGAGGGACAAAGGGTAAACAAATGAAGCAGCAGTGCTCACTAGACTCCATGTTGAATATGAACTATAAACTTGTGGGTGGGGAACAGGAGGGAAAAACATGAAGACTGCAAGGAAAGGGTTGATATTGTCTAAAAAGAAATTACTTTTTATCTGATTTGTGGAACTGTAACCCCTCTGTACATTGCCTTTGTAATAGCAACCTTAAGAAAAAAAAAAAAAAGAAGTAAACTTTGTCTTGCTGAGACAATTCTTTCTTTTCATGTCTATTGTGACTTGGGTGATTCTTGAAGAGTATATTTGTAACACTTCCCACTAGAAAAAATGGTTTAACCAAACAGGGTTTTAAGACTAATTGAGATTCACTGTCTCAATTCTGACAAGGCATCCAAGTTTCCATCATACTTGAAATGAAGCAAGCCAGAAAGGAACCACTGGGGTTAAAGAATATTATACAAATTAGTATGTACAGAGATAGTCTACACATCATTTGATTACAGAACTCAAAGAAAACATGCTTAGAAAAGGTAATGATGTTCAGAGACCAGGAGTGTGGCCTAGTGATAGAGTGCTTGCCTAGCAAGCATGAAGCCCTAGGTTCAATTCCTTGGTACCACAAACAGAAAAGGCTGGAAGTGGTGCTGTGGCTCACATGGCAGAGTGCTAGTCTTGAGGAAGCTCAAGGACAGTGCTTAGCCCTGAGTCCAAGCTCCAGGACTGGCAAAAAAACAAAACAAAACAACAACAAAAAAAACAGATGTTCGATGCATAGTAAATGGAGATAGAAAAAAAGGGCTGGTGGCTCACATTTGTAATCTTAGCTACTCAGGAGACTGAGATCTGAGGCTCAAGGTTCAAAGCCAGCCCACGCACTAAAGTCTGTAAAACTCTCATCTCCAGTTAACCACCAGAAAACGGGAAGTGGGGGTATTGCTCCAGAGGTAGGGCAGTAGCCTTGAGCTGAAATGCTCAGGGACAGCATCCAGCCCAGAGTTCAAGCCCCACAACCAATAACACACACACACACACACACACACACACACACACGCGGAGGTAGAAAAATGGAATTTGGATATAATAAATGAAAGTTACTGTGATGGTTTATGTTGCTGATGGATTTGTTGTATGCTAACAGTAAAGCACAACTAAGTGTGTATATGAAGGCATTTCCAGAAACAATCAGTATCAGGAAGGCTCTGATTTGGTGAATGGTTTTAATCCACTGACCAAGTCAAAATATGAATAAATTACCAGGAAGGGGTGGAACTGTGGAATCTGGGGCCTAGCTGGAGGAAATAGGTCTTTGGGAGTGGGTATTTAAGGAATGTATCTAGGCCCTAGCTCCTTCCTGCAATCTCTTCCCTTCGTTGGCTGCCATAAGCATTCCATCTCCAGACACTTCCTTCTTAGTATTTCAGTTTTGTCATAGGGATCAAAGCAATAGCACCAGCTAGCCAGAATAAAACCTCTGAAACCATCAACCCAAATTAAACCTTTCTTCCTTTAAATTGCTTCTCTCAGGTATTTGCCACAGCAACAAGTCTATTGCAATGACACAGAAGAAATCAAATGAAGACACTGCTGACATGAAAGCCTTTTTAATTTGGTTGGCAACACTTTTGACTAAAGAATTTAGAATAAACTATGAACAGATATGAGCTATTTACAGTGACAAAACCGTAGAAAACAAAATTGAAACAGTTCTCAAAACCGAAATGTCTGTTTGGTTTGTTTTGTAACAGGGCTGCACTATGCTACCCAGGACAGCCTGAAATTACAGATCTCAAACAACCCTTGCACCTCAAGACTCCTGAGTACTTAGATTACAGGTATGTGCCACCATGCCTGGCTCTGTTTATAAAACTTTTTACTAGGAATCTGGAAGACCCATTGCCCTGGGCTTAAGCCTCAATATGGGCACTAACTAAGGCTTGTGAGTAAGAAGTACAAACTCTTTAACACATTTGGCAATTTAAAGGATCATCTGTTTGAATGACCTGGCAGAAAAATGAAGGGTAAGACACGACATGGAAGACCCTACTGGAAATAATGAAGGACAAAAGCTACCTCCCAATACACTACCCTTCTCTTCATCTCCTGTAGAGGACTGCAGACCATCTTCAAGACTTATTCAACTTTCCCAGCTAGCAGAAAATCAGCAACCCTAAGGCCTACAACTTTCTATGATATCAAAACTAATAAACACCTAGAAACTGTCAAAACACTTGTAAACTAGTTTTACATGATCAAACAAAATGACTCATAATTTGAAAATATATTTAGGAAAGGGAAGAACTTTTTTCCTCCAAATTTACTTTTCATGCCTAATTCTTAAACATTTTACACAATAATTTCTTTCTTTTTTTTTCTTTTTAGGTACAAGGGATTAAACCCAGGGCCTTGAACAGGATAGCTCTTCACTTCATAATATCTATTATCTGCAATCTGTTTCACAACACTTTAACTAGGTGTTTACAACTTGTTCTTATGTACTAAATGGAATGTCTACTCCTTTGCATTGCTATTCAAATACACTTAAATAAGAAATTTTATCTTTCTGGAATACACAGTACAAATTTATTGACCTACAAGATAGCCACATAAACATACCATGAAAAAAAATCAAATGCTTCCTTTTGCAACACTAGAGACATTCAACACAGTACACTAGGGACATCACCATACACTGATCCAACTAGGCTAATAAATGTTTCAGTCAGTAAGTGACACCGCATAACAAATATACTGTCCTTAAAAATCAGATCTGCTGAGACTCCACTGGCGAGTCAAGAGCTTCCATCAGCTTCTTATTTGCCTCTTCATTATGCCGGCTTTGACAATGAGTTAAATGTTTTTTAAAGCCTCTTGGGAAATTTGATTCAAAATTACAACGTGGACATTTAAGCAAACTCTGCCCATGGGCTGCTACGTGATTTTTAAGGAGAGATTCCAAAAGAAACGCCTTTCCACAAATTGTGCACTTATATGGACTGTGGACATTATGCTTATTAACCAAGTGATGCAAAACAGCACCTTTTTTCATAGCACGACAGCAACAAATTTTGCAATAATACTTCCCTTTTCCACGCTTCATATATTTTGCGATTTCCTCTTCAGAGATGAATGCTTCTTTTTCTTCAGTGAACTGCAGCACATGTTTTGATTGCTCTGGACTAGTCATATCCATTTTGTGCTCCTTGCTAAAGTCGATAGATTCCACATCCACCTGCTCTTGATCACTGCTTGACTCTTGGCCCTTCATGTCTATACTGTCCAAGTCTGTTCTGATATAGTCACTGCTACTAAGCTCAGCATCTGAGTTCTCTTGGCTATCTTTCTTGAGCTTCTTCGAGGAAGGAAATAAGGCATCTTCTAAGAGTTTCTTAGGTGTAGCCAGGAGCTCTTCCTGAACCAAAGCATCGCATTTTTCTTCATCGCCAGCATCTAGCGGTAGCTCGTCTCCAAGCTCTGATGCCTTCTGAGACTCTGAGAACATGGCAGGTTTGGGGAGTTCAGGGAAAAGGGTATGCTTCCGGGCCTCAGGGAAAAGCAAACGTTTCCGTGGTTCAGGAGAAGTAGGTGGGACTACTTTGGTGGACTCAGGAAACAGTACAGACTTTCTAGGGTCAGCATCGATAGAGAGTACAGGCTTCCACATATCTGAGGCCACTTTGGGGGGCTCAGATGGCCCAGAAGAACCCAATTTCCGGGCATCATGGAAGACAGATTTCTGAGGTTCCATGCTAAAGGAAGGCTTCCAGAAATCTGGAGAACCACCACGGGAACTTTTCTGGTCAGGAAAATCAAGAGAGGCAGCTTTCTGTTGGTCAGGTGAAAGCTTCCTAAGATCTGGTGATCCTGAGGGTTTCCTGAGCTCTGGAGAACCTGCTGGGCTGTGGATATCTGGGGAGAGTGGTGGGCCTGGTCTACAATGCTCAGGAGACACAGGGGGAACCGCCTTCCAATGCTCAGGTGACAAGGTGGAGGCTGACTTCCGGAGCTCTGGTGGGCCAGACTTCCATGACTCTGGAGATGTGGGAGGAGTTTTCCAGGAGCCAGATGAGACTGAAGACGACTTCCAGGATGCAGGGGACACCGAAGGGGTTGGTTTCCAAGGTCCAGGTGACACAGAAGGAATTGGCTTCCAAGGTCCAGGAGACATAGATGAAGCCGGCTTAGTTGGTTTCCAAGGTCCAGGCGATACAGAAGGACTAGATTTCCAAGGCCTTGGGGACCCAGGTGTCCCTGGCTTCCAGGAACCCGGGGACACTGCTGGAGCTGGTCTACGTGGTTCTGGGGAAATGGCAGAGAATGGCTTCCAAGGTTCAGGGGATTCTGAAGGTGATGGTTTCCTTGGTTCAGGAGAGACAGACCTGGCTGGCTTCCGAGACTCTGGAGATGCAGTTGGGGATGGCCCCCAAGGTTCAGGTGAAACGGCCAGAACTGGAGACTCTGGAGATGAGGCTGAAGGGGGGAGACCTGGATCTGCAAAAGGAGAGTGCTTCTGAGCCTTGGGGCTCACATGAGCAGCCTTCACTGGCTCAGGGGACATAGGAGCAGGCTTCTGTGGCTCTGGAGAAGAGACAAGGCCAGGCTTCTGCACCTCAAAAACGGCTGACTTTGGAAGTTCAGAGGAAAGAGATATTTTCAGTGGCTCAGGAGGAACAAGGCCAGGCTTCTGAGGCTCCAAGAGGACAGGAGGGACAGGTGTTGGTGACTCCGGAGACACTCCGGGGCTAAGTTTCTGTGCTTCCATGGGGAGGGCAGATCCAGGCTTTGATTCTGTTGGACTAGAGGGTAAATTCTGGTTCTCAGGAGATGGGCTTTTCACAGGATCTGCTTCTTTGTTCAACTGGTTTTTTGGTTTGTCAGTCCAGGTCTCTGGGGCTGCATGTTTGGATGTGATATGATAATACACATTGGAGTACATCTTGCTGGTGAAGAAGCAAGTATGGCAGTGAAAGAGCTTTGCACTTTTCTGGTAAAATATCATTTTACCTAATCCCCCAGTGTCCATGTCATCACAGAATTCAGGGTGGATGGTGCCCATGTGGATCTGCACATTTTCGTAATCAGTGCCTCGGAACCCACAGTGGTCACACTCCAGGCGAGCTGAAGGTCTACGTAGTTCTGGCAACACCTCCATCTTCTTTCTGTTACAATACACACAACTGTGTACTCTACAGACTTTCAACGCTGCTGCAAAAAGTAGAAGTAAGTTTCTTTTATGGAACATGATTTTGAATAAAATGTTATTTTACTACTATACACTATAAAGGCATCATTCCAAGAGTCTACAATGGTATATGCTTTATTAAATTACCATAAAGGATTTATGAAACTGGTGCCAGCGGCTCATGCCTATATTCCTAACTATTCAGAGGTGGCTGAGATGTGGTAATAGAGGTTCAAAACCAATGTGGGGTAGGGGAAGACAGGAGCTTGGTAGAGTGTTTGCCTAGAATGCACAAAGACCGGTTGGATTCCTCCGTACCACGCCCCACCCCCCCCCCACACACACACAAAGCTGAAAGCAGTGTGGTGGCTCCAGTGGTAGAGAACCCATCCCAGGACTGGCAAAAAAAAAAGTAGGGGAAGGGGGGGGCGGGAGTTTGGCTTAGTGGTAGAGTGCTTGCCTAGCATACATGAAGACCATGCATGGTTTAATTTCTCTGGACTACATACACAGAAAAAAGCTGGAAATGGTTCTGTGATTCCAGTGATAAGAGCTCTAGCCTTGAGAAAGTCCAAGGACAGTGCTCAGGCCTTGAGTTCAAGCCAGGACTGGTTTAAAAAAAAAATTGGGGGAAAGGGCATGGCTCAGGTAGTAGAGAGCAAAGTATCAGATACCGACTGAGTTGGAGTTCCAGTCTGGGGTAGGTAGGCCAATAAGGACAGAAAAGTCTGTGAGATTCATCGCCAATCATCAACCACCAAAACACAGGAAGTGAGTTGTGGCTCAAATGGTAGAGCACTAGCCTTGAGCAAAAAAGCCAAGAAAAGGAGTTCAGATCCTGAGATCAAGCCCTAGAACCAGCAGAACCACCACCACCACCACCACCAACAACAACAACAAAAGACAGGATGACAAGAAAGGAACAACTGAATTTTATCTTTCGGGATTTTCAATATTATTTTTTCACTTAATCCTAACAATTATCACTCTTTTATAGATGAAGAAACAGATACAGAGAAGTCATGAAACATCTCTGAAGGATTATCAGTGACCCAAGCCTGACCCCCAGAATTACCTAACATATAACTTTATACTTTGATGCTAAAAACCCTGCATCAACAAGTAATTGGCATATAAAGATGAATATATTATCAGGGTTACATCTTGTAAGGTCTACGGAAAGGAAACTCCACGCAGTTCAGGAGAAGAGGGTTTATTGCGTGAGGAAAGAGCAGACTCCTGCTGCCCAAGATGGAATCAGGCGAGCAAGAGAGCTTAGGGCGGGAAGAGAGAGATTATATAGGGGGAGGGGTACAGACACAGCGGAAGTGGATGTGACCTCAGAGGATGGGGAAATACCTCAGTGGGGACCTCCCACAGCCCCCAGGCATGCCAGTTGCCCGGGTTACAGGTGCTGGGCAGGGATTTCCAGGGTGCAGGGGGAAAGAGCCAGGGGAAGAAGTCATTTCTTCCAGGCAGACTTAACACATCTAAGCTTTAAATCCTTTCCAAAAAGCCTTTTAATAATTTAAGTCTTATTAGCCAAGCACTAGTGGCTCACACCTATAATCCTAGCTACTTCAGCAGGCTGAGATCTGAGGATCACAGTTCAAGGACATCAAAAGTCCTGAGACTCCTATCTCCAATCACTACCAGAAAACCGAAAGTGGTGCTGTGGCTCAAATGGTACAGTGGTAATTTTGAGCTGAAGATCTCAGGGACAGCACCCAGGCCCAGAGTTCAAGCCCCACGAACAACCAAACAAAAAAAAAAAAAGAAAAGAAAAAATGCCCTCTAAAAATGATCTTAATTGACAAATATGATTTTTAAAATATGAAGAAATATGGGTTAATCATTTCATAGCCCAAAGGTCAATAAAACTAGAAGGCTTTAGAGGAGATTTTTCTTAATAATCCTATCTGACTATAACATATTAGTAAACAGCCACTATACTACATACCACATAGACAAAAAAAAAAAGAGCTATATATAAAAGCATACAAGCCCTCCTTTTTTCCTCTACTCACCACCAGTTCTATCTACTCACAGGCCTGCCTCCCACCAAGTTTCACCATCATAATCTAATAACCTCCAGCTTTAAAAAAGAAAGTTCTTTAAGCCAAGCAAAGGTGGATCACACCTGTATTCCTAGCTACTCAGGAGGCTAAGATCTGAGGATCCCATGAGTACCAAAATCAGAAGTAAAACTGTGACTCAAACACTAGAGCACTAGTCTTTACAAAAGCAGCTCAGAAGCAGTGCCCAGGCACTGAGTTCAAACCAAAGGACCAGCATATATAAAACACAAGTTCTTCAAAGAATACTAGAGTACTCACTCCTCATATCCCACATTATACCAGACATATATATCCAGCAAGTCTTCCTGCATATGCTATCTCTGCACTCTGACAGACAGTATACATCACAGCTGGGGTTGTTTCGTTTTTTGTGGTAGATCCTGAGGCTTGAACTCAAGGGTCTGGGCGCTGTCCCTGAGCTCAAAGCTAGCCTCTACAACTTGGAGCTAAAGCTCTATTTCATGTTCTAGTGGTTAACCGGAGATGAGACTCATGGGCTTTCCTGATTGGGTTGGCTTCAAACCATGATCCTCAGATCTCAGCCTCCTAAGTAGCTATGATTACAGGTGTGAGCCACCATTACTGACTAGTATATATTTTTATAAAGTTCTTCCTCAAGAACTCCAAGAACTTTTCAAAAATTCTCTAATGATAAAATATTCTCCTAAACATTAAAAAGAGAGAAATATTAAAGGCAAATAAATAGCATATACAACGATAATGTTAACAGAATACCATTTTATAAATCCTAGAACAATCCTTTCAGAGTTGCAAAGACACAAAGCACTGCATGCTTTCCCCTGACAGACTTACCAGCTGCCTTTCTAGATACTTTAAAAGTAGTCCTCAAAGGGCAAACAGCCTACATGGCTTTTTGATGACCCCACAGAAAACAGACGACAGTAGAATGAGAAGCTGAACCTGAAAAAAACAAAAGAAAGGTAAACAAAAGTATGTGTCTGATGGCAGACACTGGTGGCTCATGCCTATAATCCTAGCTACTCAGGAGGCGGAGTTCTGAGGACTGATGTTCAAAGCCAATCCAGTCAAAAAAGTCCATGAACCTTCTTACTCTGATTAACCATAAATAAAACATAAGTAGAAGGGCTGGGAATATGCATAAATGCTTGCCTAGCATGCATGAAGCCCTGGGTTCTATTCCTTGTTATCACATAAACAGAAAAGGCTGGAAGTGGTGCTGTGACTCAAGTAATACAGCATAGCCTTGAGAAAGCCCAAGGGCAGTGCTCAGATCCTGAGTTCAAGCCCCAAGGCTGGCAAAAACAGAAGTGGATATGTGGCTCAAGTAGAAGAGTGCTATCCTTGAGGAAGAAAGCCAAGTAAGAGACCAAGGACCTGAATTCAAGCCCCAGTACAATCAAAAGACAGCTGAGGGGCCAGGAGTTTGGCTTAGTGGTAGAGTGCTTGCACAAAGACCTGAGTTCGATTCCTTGGTACCACATACATAGGAAAAGCCAAAGTGTTGCTGTGGCTCAAGTGCTAGGGGTTCTACCACTTGGGTCACAGGTCCACTGCTCATTTTTTGATGGTTAACTGGAATCAGAGTCTCCCAGACTTTCTGTCCCAACTGGCTTTGAAATGCAATCTTCCCATCTCAGCCTCCTGAGTACCTAGGATTACAGATAAGAGCCACTGGAGCTCAGCCCTTAATCTACAATTTTGACAAACATTAGACAACTGCTGGTATGACTACAGACTGTAAAAATAGCTGACATTCTGTTGATTATCTATTACTGACATGTAATTGAGGAAGGAATAACACAATCAAAGGTGAAAAGGAAGAGGATACTGGCAGGAAACAGATAGTAGAATTCTGACCCAGAGAAGGATCTTGAGGACCTGTTTCAGTGATTGTTCAGGACTCTTCTCTGGGTACATTTCAAAAATCAAAGCATGATTTAGAGAATTTGTTGACAAATACAGAGTAGAATAAACTGGCCACATACAGATAACTAAGGGCAGTATATATCAGAGATATCTATCAGCCCCGCCTCCACTCTCCAAAGTTCACACATGGTACTGCTAGCAGAGTCCTCTCTAAAACCCAAAAGCCTAAAGTAACTTGTCTGAACATTTTTTAAAGTCTCCCAGACACCTGTAAATAAAATTTGAATGTAACATACAAAGCTCTTCACAGAGGCCAAGAGGAAGCCTAGTGGAAGAGTGCTTGCCTAGCATGCATGAAGCCCTGGGTTTGACTCCTCAGTACCACATATTCAGAAAAAGCCAAAAGCGGTGCTGTGGCTCAAGTGGCAGAGCACTAGCCTTGAGCAAAAAGTGTTCAAAGACAGTGCCTGGGCTCTGAGTTCAAGATCCTGGACTGGCAAAAAAAAAAGCTCTTCACAGACTGCATCTGACCAGACTGCATTTTCAAATTGCTGATCACCTGTAATTCCCTAATTCTTCAAGCTTCTAGGCCTTTACAGAATACAATTCCTCTCCTTTACATTCACCTTGTAATCTAGCCACCAAGAAAATTCTTTCAGAAGTAGTGCACCCACTACCTGATGAATGTAACTGTAATCAGTCTCTCTATATATTACACCGACAATAAAATTTTAAAAAGAAAAGAAAAATCTTCCATCTTTCTGACAGGTCTTTTTTCTTTTTTAAATGCATAGGCCATTTTTTTTTAGATGCATAGGCCCACTCATTTCTACTCTTTGTCATATGCACACTTCCAGTGTGGCAGTCACCCTCTAGCACAGAAGTCTGACTCCACACCCAGTCATGGCTCTCAGAGCAGGAATGATGAATCCATCCAGTTATTCACTGTTGTAACCCCTGTACATCCATCGTACCCGGTGTGTACTCAGAAAACATTTGCTCAGTCATACCCTTGTCTCATGACGACTAGACCAGTCTTAGACTATAGAAGACCAGCGTGTACATCGCCAGTCAGTTAAAAACACCAATCCATAGTTCAGCAAACTTAAGTCTGATGTTAAATGGCCTACACAAGATTAGACAAATGACCAGCATCTGACAGGGGGCAGAAAAAAGTTAGGTTCTTTCTATACATCATGAAACTAACATAG
Source organism: Megascapheus bottae (assembly GCF_031878675.1). NCBI lineage: Eukaryota > Metazoa > Chordata > Mammalia > Rodentia > Geomyidae > Megascapheus > Megascapheus bottae. The sequence continues at coordinate 73,913 of NC_143519.1, forward strand.
CAGAATTTACTAATATCTTGAAAAGCCAGCACAATAGGCCAAAACTAACAAGATGAGCCTTATCAAACATTTAGAATCCATGTAGTAATTGTATAAACATATTTCTCTAAATACTCTGTATCTAGCTCTGGTGAGCACCAGCCCTGGGGCTTAAACTCAGGGCCTGGGCACTGGCCTTGGGCTTTGCTCAAGGCTAGCATGCTATCACTTGAGCCACAACACCACTTCTGGCTATTCTATGTATATATCAAGGAATCAAACCTGGATCTCTGCGCATGCTAGGAAAGCACTCTACCACTCGGCCCATGGTAAGCACTTTTAAAACATCTTCAGGAAGTGGGGCTGTGGTAGCCTTGTGCTGAAGAGCTCGGGGACAGTGCCCAGGCCCAGAGTTCAAGCCCCAGCGCACAGTTAATTTCACAGGGGAAAAAAAATACGTTCCTGAATAAACAGGAGAGCAAAGCAGAATCTAGTTCAACACCTTTAGTGCCAATAATCAGCAGAGGACCAAAGTCCTCAGAGGAACTCAATCAAACCTCTTCATTTTACCACTGAGAAAACATGTTGAACAGGAGAAATAACTTGTCAGCAGCAACTCAGTCTGAAAATTTGGGGGTAGGAAGGTCCTGATTCTCAAGTTATGCTCTAACATGTATTTCCTAACGTATCTGAACTATCCAGATTGATGTTACAGAATTCAGTCCAGAATCCAGCTTCCACACAGGGGCTAATGAATAGTGATTCGTTCTAGCTTTAAGATTTTAGCAATTAAAAAAAAATATTCGGAGTTCCTAACACTCACTGTAGAAGTAGCTGAAGAGCCCAAATGAAGAGCAACCCCATCGTGCTACCTAGCACAACAGCCCGCACTGTGCCATCCCGTCCTTCAGCGCAGCATTACGGTGGCGGCAAGTCCCAAGTTCATGCCCCTTCCCCATCTTCCTTGCGGTTAGTGCGCATCCACATGTAATCCGTCGGCTTTTCGCCCCCAGCACGGTTTTTAAGTTACACTCCTCCTGGGGGCATTTGCTGGGCTCGCAGTGACGGTTTTCAGGGGCTGGGGTCGGACCGCACCCCCCCGCCACGCCCCTCCCCGCCGCGAGGCGCCGCGCGCTCCCAACGGCTCCCGGGGGAGGTGGACCCCGCCTGACCGCGGGCGGACCCGGAGCAGCGTCCCCCGGCCCCCGCCCTCCCCACGGCCCTCGAGCACGGCGGCGCCCGCGCCCCAGGCCCGGCCCACCTGGGAGGGGCAGCTCCCTGCCGGCCGCAGGTCTCCGGGAACCCGACGGCAGGCGCTCGGTCCGCCGTCTGGCGAGGGGGCCCCGCCCGTCCCCGGCCGCCCGCGGAACGCGACCGCGGCGCGGCGGCGGGGCGACGCGCGGGCAGCGGGCAGCCGGCGGCGAGAGCGGCCCGCGGTCCTGAATGGACGCCCGGCGAGGCGCGCGGAGGCACCGCGCCGGCCACCCCCGCCCGGCCGCCCACTCCTCACCGACCGACGGCGCGTCCGGGGGCGGGGACGGCACGGGCCGGAGCTGCTACGACCCGCAGAATGGCGGCCGGACGCAGGGCCCGCCGGAAGTGCCGCGGCCCGCCCCGGAAGTGCTGCGCGCGCCCTGCGCCGCGGCGCCGGGGGCGGGGCGGCTCCGACTCCCCCGGAGTCCGCGGGGGCTGTGGTCTCGGGAGACCGCGGCGGGGTCCTCAGAACGACGCGCGGACCACCCACTGGAAGAGGTGACCCTTGTTCCTTCTGGTGGGTCCTGGGGCTTGAGCTCGGCCTGGCGCCGTCCCCGAGCTCCGCTGGTCAGGGCCACCCCCTCCCCCCCGACCCCGGGGCCTGGCGCCGTCCCCGAGCTCCGCACATCAGGGCCACCCCCCGACCCCGACCCCGAGGCCTGGCGCCGTCCCCCACCTCTTCAGATCAGGGCCACCGCCCCCCCCGACCCCCGGGCCTGGCGCCTTCCCTCAGCTCCGCAGATCAGGGCCACCCCTCCACCCGGACCCCAGGGCCTGGCGCTGTCCCCCAGCTCCGCAGATCAGGACCACCCCCCGACCCCGACCCCGGGGCCTGGCGCTGTCCCCCAGCTCCGCAGATCAGGGCCACTCTCCGACCCCGACCCCGGGGCCTGGCGCCGTCCCCCAGCTCCGCAGATCAGGGCCACCCCTCCACCCAGACCCCGGGGCCTGGCGCCCTCCCCGAGCTCCGCAGATCAGGGCCACCCCCCGACCCCGACCCCGGGGCCTGGCGCCGGACCCCGGGGCCTGGCGCCGTCCCCCAGCTCCGCAGATCAGGGCCACCCCTCCACCCTGACCCCGGGGCCTGGCCCCGTCCCCCAGCTCCGCAGATCAGGGCCACCCCCCGACCCCGACCCCGACCCCGGGGCCTGGCGCCGTCCCCTAGCTCCACAGATCAGGGCCTCCGCCCTCCCTTCCAGCCAAGCCCCACTTCCTCTTTTCTGGAGGTTAACTGGAGATTGGAGTCTCAGGTCCTTTTGTACCGGCCTGGCTTTGAACCCCCATCCTCAGATCCCAGCCTCCTGAGCAGCTGGATGACAGGCAGGCCTGAGCACCGCGCCAGGCTGGAGTGAGACTTACCCAGCACAGCGATTCGTGTGAACTTCTCAAGACCTCCTTTCTGCAGGCTAAATTAGTGCCCAATGCCCGGACAGCCATGAAGTGTTACTCTGGGCCTAGGTGCCGTGCCATCCCCGAGCTCTTCAGCTCAAGACTACTGCTCCGCCACTTGGGCCGCAGCACCACTTTGTCTTCTGGTGTTTAATTGGAGTTTCATGGAGGCCGGGAGCCTGGCCTGTGGTAGAGTGCTCACCTGTCATGCACAAAGCCCTGGGTTCCATTCCTCAGTACCACACACAGAAAAAGCCCGAAGTGGTGCTGTGGCTCCAGTGCTAGCCTTGAGCAAAAAAAGTGTCCAAGGACAGAGCCCAGGTCCTGACTTCTTGCAATGGATGGCTTTGAGCCACAATCCTCAAATCTCAGCCTCCTGAGCAACTAAGATTACAGGTGTGAGCCACTGCGCCCATCTTTTTAAAAGTAAATTCATTTTTGTTGTTTCTTCATCTCTCTCTCTCTCTCACTCTCGCTCTCTTGCTCTCTCTGCCAGTTCTAAGGCTTGAACGCTCATCCTAGGCGCTGTCCCCAAGCTCCTTTTGCTAAGGTAGTGCTCTAACACCTGAGTCATAGTACCACGTCCAAAAATACATAGTTACGAATTATTACAATAAGTTTATTATTACCTCTTGTAATGACCTATGTATCTCCCTTTACAAAGATTTTAATTCCACATTTGGATTTAGGCTTCTGTGTTCTGGCCCATGGTAGGTGCTGAATGAAACAGTGAATGACTAGCTCCCTGAAGATCATGTGGCCAAGGACAGTTTCACTTTGCAGCTAGCTTACGGTGGAAGGCAGTCCTCCTTCCAATAGCACTCTTGGGAAGGGGCAGCAGAGGGTGCTGAACTTCCCAAAGGCTAATAACACACGTGAGCATGGAAACCAGCTATCCCTAGATATTGCTAGTGGTGTAGAACTGGCAGGGCTATGACTTCATTGTAGGAGGTCTGTAGCCAGGCACCCTCTCCCAAGAAGAACTTGTACCACTTGACCATCACCAGAACTGAGGGGAGGCCTTGATAAAGCTAAGTACCTACAGTCTTGAAGCCTGAGGGAAACACATAGTGCCTAAAGCTGAGGTGAAGTCAGACCAATTTAAGTGTGAATTTGTGTGTGCCAGTGAACTTAGGTATACTAAAATGGGCATCCTTGTGGCACGTGTCACAAGCTACTGTGGCATAGGACAGCATAAAGCATTCTTAGCACATGGAACAGTGCATAGGACACTGAACAAGATTATTTGGCTTTTCTTCTCCTAACTGGGGATTTCATCAAACCCCTGCATTATGAAGAGCAACTTGTATCACCCTGAAAATAGCAGTAGTGGGCCTTATCCTGGAATCTTCTCCAGTGAGCAGGAGTGGTGTGTACCAAAGGTATGGATGGTCATAGCACCCTTTGTGCTGTTAACACAGTAGTGAGGCCAGGTTCCTAAGTAGATGACTCAAGTGCAACTTTCACCCAGGAAGCCTTCCTGTCCCCCAAGCTGAAACAAGGCAGTCTTCCTTTGTCCTGACACATTTCATCTTGACTGAATCTTGTGGGTGCATCCGGAGCTCCTATGTTGTATGAGTTCTGTAGTATGGAATTTTTTTTCAATTTCTTTCTTTTCTTTTCTTTTTTTGCCAGTCCTGGGGACTGAACTCAGGGCCTAATCATTGTCCTTGGGCTTTCCTCAAGGCTAGTGCTCTACCACTTGAGCCACAGCACCAGTTCTGACTTTTCTATGTATGTGGTACTGAGTAATTGAACCTGGGTCTTCATGCATGCTACGCAAGCACTCTACCACTAGGCCAAACTCTCAGCCCATGCAGTATGGAATTTTGTTTTGTTTTGTTAGTTATAGAACTTAAAATCAGGGCCTGGGCACTGTCCCTGAGCTTCTTTTGCTCAAGGCTTACACTCTACCACTTGAGCCACAGAAACACTTCCCAACTTTTCTGTTTTTGTGGTAATGAGGAATCAAACCCAGGGCTTCATGCATGCTACACAAACAATCTACCACTACGCAACATTTCCAGTCTACTTGTGGTTTTCTGAGTGGTTTATTCGGTTAAGAGTATCACAGGAACTTTTCTGCCTGGGCTGGCTTCACACAGTCATCAGAACTCAGCCTCCTGAATAGCTAGGATAACAGGCCTGAGCCACTGGCACCTAGCTCTAGTGTGGAACTTTCTCAAAAACACTACCCATGCCAGGTGAGGTGGTTCACGCCTGTAATCCTAGCTACCCAGGAGGCTGAGATCTGAGAATTGTGTTCAAAACCAAGCCCGGACACTAAAGTCCATAAGACTCCTATTTCCGGTTAACCACCAGAAAATCGAAGTGGCACTGTGGCTCAAGGGGTACAGCAGTAGTCTTATGCTAAAGAGCTCAGGGATAATGCCCAGGCCCAAAGTTCAAGTTCCATAACAGACCAAAAAACAAAACAAAACAAACCCACTACCCAGCTTTGCCTTGTAAGGACATTGCCACACGTCAGTGGCTCTCAGCCATGTCTGCAGTTGGTCACGTGGGAGAGCTAAACACATTTGGTCCCTGATCACTAGCCAAGCTAGTGAAGTCTTCAGGGATGGAGCTGTTAGTATCAAAAGGGATTAAAAGGCCAGGAGTATGGCCTAGTGGTAGAGTGCTTGCATAGCATGCCCAAAGACCAGGGTTTGATTCCTTGGTACCACATACATGGAAAAGCCAGAAGTGGTGCTGTAGCTCAAGTGGTAGAGTTCTAGCCTTGAAAAAGCCCAAGGACAGTGCTCAGGACCTGAGTTCAAGGCCAGGACTGGCAAAATGAAAAGAAAAAAAAAGTGATTAAGAAAAAATGTGAGGAGAGTCCGGTTAGCAGTGTCCTTTGGCTTATACATCTTATAAATCTTATCATGCATAATTCACCAGACTCAGAATGGAGGCTAGATGAATTACATAGGTGCCCAGTGAAGAGAGAATTGGGTTCCCTATAAATTGATATTTCCTAAATATTTGTTCAACACTCAGAAGTGCCTCAGAAGTAAAGAAGCTGGAGGAGCCAACCTCAGCAATTCTGGCCATAGTTCTTCCCTAAGAAAGGTTGGAAATGGAGTTTTTGCCAGCTTGGGCATTTCCAGTACAGCCAGTCATCTTACCCAGGCTCTGGAATGGCTCTGGTGTCCTTTCCCACATTAAGAGACCCCGTTTTGCAGGCAGCTTGAGACATCCAGACACTATTGCCTGCTGCACTTTTGGAACTTCCTGTAATGTGCACAGTCCTCCTTAGCTTCATTTGCTTCACATATCAAAGAGATTTTCTCTGTCAGAAATGCTTTCAGGCAAGTAGAGGGTAATGTGAGTTTGAGCATCCATCCAAAGGAAAAATGAGAGGCTGCTTCTTTCCTTCCTTCTCTCTCACTGCCCCCCTCCCTCTCTGTCTCCTGCCCCCCCCTTTCTTTTTGTTAGGTCCACCTGGAAGAAATGGCCCCTTTCCTTGACTTTTCCTCCTACACCCTGGAAATCCCCAACCAGCACTGGTAACCCTGGCCATTGGCATGCCTGGGGGCAGTGGGCAGTCCCTCATACTGAGGTATTTCCCCGTCCTCTGAGATCACCTCCACTTCCTCTTATATAATCTCTCCTTCTACCATAGGGCCTCTGGCTCTGCTCGATTCCATCTTGGGCAGCTGGAGGTCAGCTCTTTTCCACACACAATAAACACTTCTTCTGAACTGCGTAGTGTTTCCTTTCAGCAGATTCATTCCTCTCTCTCTCTCCCCCCCCCCCTCCTCTCTCTCTCTCTCTCTCCCTCCCTCCCTCTCTCTCTGTCTCTCTCGACTTTCCTGCTGCCCAGGCAGGCTGGCTTTGAACTGTGATCCACAGATCTCAGTCTAACAAGAGGTTTTTCTTTTCTTTTTTTTTTTTTGCCAGCCCTGGGCTTGAACTCAGGGCCTGAGCACTGTCCTTGGGATTTCTCAAGGCTAGAGCTCTACCACTTGAGCCTCAGCACCATTTCCAGGTTTTTTCTGTGTATGTGGTATCTAGGGATTATACCCGGGTCTTCCTGTATGTTAGGCAAGCCCTCTGCCACTAGGCCAAACTCCCAGCCCTGAGGCTTCTCATTCTTAAGTCCCTTGCACTCCTACATCACTCCTCTAATTAGGAAGCTGGAAGAGAAATACATGTGAAGGATAAACACAGGCAGAAGAATCAGTGACTTGGCACAATTACACATGGGTGAGCTCTGTCTCTTGTTCTGGTCGTTCTGCCACTTTGGGCACTTTAATTGGCTCATTACTCTCACATCATGATAACAATGCCCACTTCATAGGATAATAATCAACTCCTAATAAGAATGAAAGATTTGAGAGACAGTTTAAGGAAATAGTAAAGACAAAGACAAGCTAAAATACATCTGCTACAAAATTAATGAGACTACTTCTAACATACACTAGAGAAAATCTATGGGTAAAATTTTAAGTGATGTATTCCTGATAAACCATGTTGAAATCACTAAACTAGTTAAAGCTTATTTTTACCAAATGTTTCCTATTTATGGTAATTATCTAATTAAATACTTTCTTTTTTTCTTTTTTTTTTTTTTTTTAGTCCTGGGAATTTCTTAAGGCTAGAGCTCTACCCCTTGAGCCATAGCACCACTTCTGGCTTTTTCTATGTATGTGGTACTGAGGAATCGAACCCAGGTCTTCATGCATGCTAGGCAAGCACTCTACCACTAGGCCAAACTTCTAGCCCTTAAATACTTTATTTCTACTCCCCTGATTAAAAAATAAAATTATATGTTAATGATCAGGCAGAAGTATATTTATAAATATTTATTTATTTATTTACTTATTGCTGTACGTGGGACTTGAACTCAAGGCCTGGGCATCTGAGCTGCTGCTGCTGCTGCTGCCTCCTCTTCCTCCTGCTGCTGCTGCTGCTGCTGCTGCTGCTTCTTCCTCCTCCTCCCCTTCTTCTTCTTCTTCTTCTTCTTCTTCTTCTTCTTCTTCCTCTTCTTTTTTCACCGCTGCCACCGATGCCACCACCAGTCCTAGAGCCTAAACTCAGGGCCGGAGCACTGTCCATGCTTCTTTTGCTCAAGGCTAGCACTCCATCACCTGAGCTGTAGCTTCATTTCAGGCTTTTTCTGTTTATATGGTACTGAGGTACCCAACTCAGGGCTTCACATGCATGCTAGGTAGTCACTCTACCACTAGACCACATACCTAGCCCTCTGAGCTTCTTTCTCTTGGTGACTCACACCTGTAATCCTAGCTACTCAGGAGACTAAAGATCTGAGGATGACAGTTCAAAGCCATCCCAGGTACTAAAGTCTATAAGACTCTTATCTCCAATTAAATACCAGAAAACCGGAAGTAGCACTGTGGCCCAAGTGGTAGGGAGCCTTGAGCTGAAAAGATCAAAGCCAGCACCTAGACCCAGAGTTGGGCCAGCACCCAGGCCCAGAGTTCAAGCCCCAGGAACAACAACAACAGCAACAACCAAGTGAAGATGCTGTTTATGTGGTAAAGTACCCAACAAGTGTGAGGCTGAGTTCAAACCTCAGTACCACAATAAAAACATAAAATACAAAAGTCCTATTTTGTAACATAAAATACACATATTGGGCCGGGAGTGGGGCACAGTGGTAGAGTGCTTGCCTAGCATGCATGAAGCACTGGGTTTGATTCCTCGGTACCACACACAGAGAAAAAGCTCGAAATGGTTCTGTGGCTTAAGTGGTAGAGCACTAGCCTTGAGAGAGCCCAGGGACAGTGCCCAGGCACTGAGTTCAAGTCCCAGGACTGGGAAAATAAAATATACATATATTTGAGCTGAACAATGAAGTTATGCTTTTATGAAAAAATAAGTGTAAGTGAGACATAGTAGTACATGCCTATCATCCCAGCATTAGGAAGGATGGGGCAGGAAAATCAAGAAATCAAGGTCACTGCTGACTATTTTGTGAGGTCAAGGTCAATCTGAGCTACTCAGTGAGGCCCTATCTCAGAAAGAAGGAGAAGAGGAAGGAAAGAGGCTTGGCAAATAATTACACTGCTTTCCAGAAATTGATTAAATTTTCAATCCTAGAGAAAATACCTGAACTCTAGAAAAAATATTTTAAACCCTCTAGAAATGTATAATACTGGAAAAAATGTGCTGAAAATACTGTTCTGATTTCATCAACCCAGTCCTTCCTAAGTTTATCACATAAACTGTTCACTTAGAAGAGCAAAAGTGCCCAGGGTCAACAGTCAACAAATCCTAGGAATATCTGTGTTTGCTACTCAGAAACTGAGAAACCAAATGACTGATAATTACATAATAAATGCCAATTTCCAATCCCTTGCTTTCAATAAGGCAAAAAGTTACTAGAATTTGACCATTATAAGTAAATTTTTTACTGTGAACATAGGTAACTTGAAAAAAATTTAAACATCTGAATGGCATTAATATGATGCCATCCTTGTTCCTTTCTACCACTGAGTTACTCAGCAACTGACTCAGTAAAAATGAAAAGTGGAAGAGAACTGGCCAACATTGCCTAATTCTGCTAATAAAAAGTATTCAAGCCGGGTGCAGTGGCTCAGGCGTGTCATCCTAGCTACTCTGGAGGCTGAGGTCTGAGGATCGAGATTCAAAGCCGGCCCAGGCACAAAGATCCTGAGATTCTTATCTCCAATTAACCACTAGAAAACCAGAAGAGGCAATGTGGCTCAAGGGTTAGGGCAGTAGCCTTGAGCTAAAGACCTCAGGGACAGCACCTACGTTCAGAGTTCAAGCCCCATTACCGACAAAAACCAAAAAACACAACAAAAAAATGTATTCAAGTTAGCTGAGCACACACTGGTGGCTAACATCTGTAGTCCTAAGCTGTTTAGGAGGCTGAAACCTGAGTATCACAGTTTGATGCCAGCCTGGGGAGGAATGTCTATGAAACTCTTATCACTAATTAATCACAGAAAAAGACAAAAGTGGAGCTATGGCTCAAGTGGTAGAGCAAAAAAATGCTAAGAAATAGAGCCCAGGCCCTGTGTTCAAGCTCTAGGATTAGCATGCGCAAACAGACACAGACATGTACACCAATATTCAAGTATTCCATTCACCCACTGACAGTTGAGTGAATTATAAAACCATCCCATCTCTCTGAGACAGAGCCTTTTTCTTTTCTTTTTTTTGTCAATCCTGAGGCTTGAACTCAGGGCCTGGGCACTGTCCTTGAGCGTCTCTGTTTTCAAGGCTAGCACTCTTACCAGTTGAGTCACAGCACCACTTCTGGCTTATTTTGTACATATGGTACTGAGGAATCAAACTCAGGGCTTCATGCATGCTAGGCAAGCACTCTACCACTAGGCCACACTCCCAGCCCTCAGTATTCTATAATCGAAATTTTAAAAATCCTCAGAAAGACATTCTTTACTGAAATAGAAGATACAATCCAAAGGTTCATATGGAACAAGAAAAGACCTAGAATAGCCAATTCTAGGCAAAAAGAGCAATGCTGGTGGTATTACAATACCAGACTTCAAACTCTATTATAGAGCCATAATAACAAAAACAGCATGGTATTGGCACAAAAACAGACCAGAAGATCAGTGGAACAGAATAGAATACCCAGAAATAGAACCACATACCTATAGTCAACTTGTATTTGACAAAGGAGCCAAAGATATACAGTGGAACAAACACAGCCTATTCAATTATTGGTGCTGGCAAAACTGGGCAGCCACATGCAGAAAACTAAACATTGACCCTGGACCTTCGCTAAGCACAAGCATTAACTCAAAGTGGATCAAAGACCTCAATGTCAGACTGGAAACTGTGAAACTGCTACATGATAGAGTAGGAGAGACACTGGAACTCACAGGCACAGGCAAAAGATTCCTGAACAGAATCCCAGGGTCACAACGGATTGGAGAGAGACTCGATAAATGGGACTACCTAAAAATAAAAAGTTTCTGCACAGATAAAAGCATAGCCACAAAAGTAGAGAGACAACCAACCAACTGGGAAAAGATATGTACCAATAATACATCTGACAAATGCTTAATATCCAGTATCTACAGGGAACTCAAGAAACTAATCCCCCCCAAATCCAACAAACCAATCACTAAATGGGCAAGGGAACTAAAGAGAGACTTATCAGAAGAAGAGATTAAAATGGCAGAAAACCATATGAGAAAATGTTCAGCATCCATGGTCATAAAGGAAATGCAAATAAAAACAACCCTAAGATACCACCTTACCCCATTAAGAATGGCCAAGATTTTGAACTCAGACAATGACAGATGCTGGCGGGGTTGTGGAGAAAAAGGAACCCTACTGTACTGCTGGTGGGATTGTAAACTAGTTCAGCCACTCTGGAAAGCAGTGTGGAGGTTTCTTAAAGAACTGAAAACTGACCTTTCCTACAATCCCGCTATACCACTCCTGGGCATCTATCCTGAACATCATAACCCAAGATATGATAAGGACACCTGCTCAGCTATATTTATCTCTGCACTATTCACAATAGTCAGGTGATGGGAACAAACCAGATGCCCTATTGTAGATGAATGGATACAGAAAATGTGGTATATATATATACAATGGATCCAAATAGCACAAGAGCGAGGACTCAATAGTTGCATACCCAGTGCTATGGACATGGTACTGGAACTATAAACACAACTACATAGACATAAAAACCTATGACTCTATAGACATAATGTTTTATTACATAGATTAATATGTATCCATGACATACAAACCCTCAGCCTAATTTTGATTATGTTCTAAAATCTAAGCGTCAGTAATTTTATATAGAGATTCCCTTCTTGAGTACTTGTTTGTTAAACATATCATTTGAAATATGTTAAAATTAATGTTAATAAATTATTTAATAAAAAGTGAAAAAAACCTTCAGGATAAAATTATGTAAAATGAGAATACAAACATTCCTTTTTTTTTTCAGGCAGGAAGCAAATTTAGGCAGAGAAAGAGAGGAAAGGAGCAGGAGAAAGAGATAAAGCCTGAATGTACATCATCTCAACCCTTAACCATTGTGGCCAAAAATAATTAAAACCCCGTCTACTTGAGAATGGCATCAAACATTAGGTGCTCTGGCCAGGGAAGGCAGAAGGTATTTAAAGAGGGTTTGGAGACAGCATTCACCAGAGTGGAGAAGTGGTTTGCTGTGGATGTGGAGGCCAGTAATGATATTGGCGAGAAGTCTTGCATGGGCTCTCCTAGCAGTCCCTTTTGCAGAAAAGGGGCTGTTGGGAATAGAATATTCTTCAGGGGAAAAAAAAAACAAAAAACAGAAGACGGGAAAAAATGGAGGAGAATTCTGCAATTCCACTATTAAAACAAACCAAAAAAAAAAAAAAAAACACCCTCCTAGGTTTCAGCACCATTAAGTAGGTAGATAAATGAGAATGCCACACCAGGATTCAGGCAGGAAAGAAAAAGTTTTCATTCCACACTGTGCTCCACTATGCAAGGTGGAGATGCATGGCTGAAGGCCAGACATTCTTTTAGAACATAAAATCAGAGTTTTGAAGTTCACTTGTTCAGGAAGCAGAAGTTTAGCCAAGTGCAAAACTGAATGTGTTTGAACCAGGGTAGGGTCCAAGTGCCTGGCTTTCTGTGCTTTTCTTTTCTTTTTGCCAGTCCTGGGGCTTGAACCCAGGGCTTGAGTGCTATCTTTGGGCTTTTTCTCAAGGCTAGAGCTGTACAACTTGAGCCACAGCACCATTTTCAGCTTTTTCTATTTATGTGGTACCTAGGAATCGAACTCGAGTTTTCATGCATGCTAGGCAAGCACTCTACCACTAGGCCAAACTCCCGGCCCCTTTCTGTGCTTTTCTTGGTCATATGCTTATTTCCAGTTTGCTTCCAAGGGAGCCAGGCAGGATGAACAGGATGTTGCCTACCCATCAAACTTAGAAGCCTCTACAAGCTTCAAATCAGGACACTATCATATTGGTTGCACCCATCCAAAAGATTTAGTCAGATCCTGTCTTTATCCACAAATGTTTGCATTAATTTAGGATTTTATGCATGTGTGTGTAGGTGTGCCCACACAAGTACTTACACTTCAGCTCAGAGCTTTATCTACATTCTTGAGGATTTTGGTATCCCAAGGCAACAGCCCTTTCTGGACTTGTATCCCGGGCTCTTTCTCTTTGGCCCTCATGGTAGATCTACATCCACAATTGTGCATTGCCTGAACAGGTTATCTGGAGATCATGAATGATTTCTCTTCACTTGGAACAAGGAGCAACTCTCCCAAGAGAACTGAGACAACACCATACAGAATTCCTATTAAAAATGAAACAGCACAGCAAGTATTGGGTTGGCAACACAGACTGGCTGACCAAACCTGTGGCACAGCTTCAAAGTCTCCCTGCACACAGACAGCTTTGGTGCTCCTTCTTCCCCTTGCTTCTAGTGCTGGAGGTCCGATGGTGGTGGGTGAATAGAGGAGCCCAGGGCTGTCCAGCTGTGGTTTGCACAGCAAAAAGGAGACTGGTTCACAGCAGCAGAGGCTGCTGAAGAGCCTACAAACAGTAAAAGCCTCTTAGGGTCTACCTGAGGCAGCTGGCATATTTGAGCACCTGGTATGTAAAGGAGCAGCTTCAGGCCAAAGACAACTGCTGCAGCTTGCAATGGTGCACTAGGCTGCAGGGCAGAGGGACAGAGTGACCAGCACTGAAGGTGGCTTCAGGGCAACCCAGTCTGGAGCAGCTTCTTGCTGTGGCATGGTAGTGGCTCCAGGAGACACACATGTGTGTGGTCTGCATCAGCATCAGGCTGGAGTTGTTCCTGCTGTTCCTGTTTGATCCAAGGACAAGGTGGTATATGAGATGATTGAGCATATGAGAAAGCCAGTGCTGCAAACAGGAGAAGGGCAGAGACACCCATGTCCAAGCCCAGCTCTCAGGCTAATGGCCCTGCCACATGGCCTAGTTCCTTGTGGCTAGAGAGAAACAATTCCATGCTTATTACATTTGGATAGGAAATATCCACCACAGGCATGGCACCCAGCTAGTAGAGCTCTATCAATTTTCCATAGATTTAGCTATTTAAAAGAACAGAAATGCATCCAAGCACCAGTGGCTTATACTTGTAATCCTAGCTATTCAGGAGGCTGAGATCTGAGAATCATGGTCCAAAGCCAGCCCAGGCAGAAAAGCCAGACTCATCTCGAATTAACCACCACAAAATTGAAAGTGGTACTGAGGCTCAAAGTGATAGAACATTCAACTTGAGCAGAAAAAGCTCAGGGATACCACCGAGGCCCTCAGTTCAAGCCTGAGCACAACTACCGCTCACAGCAAAAGAACAATAATGCAGTTTCCTTGTAGTTGTAGAGGTCAGAAGTCTGAAATTAAGCCAAACCCTGAGAGTTAGCCTTGCAAGCTCCTTTCCTTTCTTGCTTCTGCAACACCTAAGTCTGTTGACGTTTCCTGACACCGACAACACTCCCAGCTTCTCCTGCTCCAAGTGTGCAATGCTGTCTCTCTGATTGCCTTGGGAGGACTGAACTTAAGGTTTGCCTGGGTAGCCTAAGGTAATTACCTATTTCAGTACCCTAAGTGTACTACATTGGAAAAATCCTTTTTTTCATATCCCCAAGATTGACAAGTGGATATTATTTAGGAGCATTTTCAGTGTACTATAGAGCCTATTTTTTATTGCTTTAAAGTGTTTTCAAAGAACCCGAGGTCTCATCAGAGTATTTTTCAATGTTTTAGAAAAGAATGCTTCTTAGTGTTGGAGTATTATGGTTAGAAGGCAAGAAAGCAGGACAGGTACCTGCAAGTGGCGCATGCTTGTAATTCTAACAACTCAGAAGGCTGAGATCTAATGATTCCAGTTTGAAGCCAGCCTAGCCTGGAAAGTCCACAAGACTCTTATCTCAAATTAACCAGTCAAAACCTAGAAGTGCAGCTGTGACTCAAGAGGTAGAGCTCCAACTTGAGTAAAAACAGCTCAGGGATAGCACCCAGGTCCCGAGTTCATGCCCCAGGACCAGAAAAAAAAAAAAGTAGCACACAATTTATTCTACTATCACTATCCCTAGAAGTCTCTAAAGCCTGAGAGACAAGTTGGCATCTCAGCCCCAAGTGCAAGGACTTTCTCTGCGTTTAGATACATAATACCTTCTATTCTGCCAATAGCTTTTGCCTGTTTGCTGAATTTCTTTGTATCAAGAACACTGTTCATACAAGAGCGGACTAACTTAATCTGTGTAAGTTTTAACATTTTAAACATTGCTACTTTGAGGGTCTGATGAAAGTTAATATAGAAAAGTACATGATGTCTTTATCACAATATTGTGGAATCTTGAGGTAACTACAAGAATGTTACTACCCAGGGCTGGGAGTTTGGCTTAGTGGTAGAGTGCTTGCCTAGTATACACGAAGACCTGAGTTCAATTCCTTGGTACCACATACATAGACTCAGTGCTCAGGCTCTGGATTCAAGACCCAGGACTGACAAAAAAAAAAAAAATGTCACTTACCCCAACATAGACTTGGGCTAAGAATCTCCAATTCAGAGGAAAAAGAAAGAGGGACCCTGACCTTTCAGAGCTTTCAATTCCTTAGAAGTAAAAGATCTGACCCTGTGGTAGGAAGGTCTTTCTAGTTCCTCACAACTGTATGCTCCCTGCTATGTTTTCAAAAAAAAAAAATCACTGTCTTTTTAGAAAGAGTATGGCCATATTTCAAAGATAGATATGTCCTTTGTGAAACAACATGCATACTTTTTAGAAGTCAGTGATTGATTGATGGATTGATGAAACACTAAGGTTTAAACTCGGGGCCTTGTAACTGCTAGGCCCAAGCTGTGATCCTCAGATCTCAGCCTCCTGGGTAGCTAGGATTACAGGCATAAGCCACCGAGTACTTGGCTCTAGTATACTTTTCTTAACAGCTTAAATATTAAACAACTTACCTGGGGCTTGAGCTCAGGGCCTGAGCACTATCCTTGGGCTTTCTCAAGGCTAGAGCTCTATTACTTGAGCCACAGTACCAGTTCTAGCTTTTTCTATGTACGTGTTACCAAGGAATGGAACATGGGTCTTCATGCTTGCTAGGCAGGCACTCTACCACTAGGCCAAACTCCTGGCTCAACTTCCCTAAGTTTTAAGCAACATAAATACTAAATTACATAGCTAAGAATACTCAGCAATTTGCTGGGAAACACTTCATTTGTAAGATAAATGTTGGTTTATGATATTTCTTTGTTTAAGAACCAGTAAACTGCAATGTACTCTTTTTTACTCCTTCCTTGATGGATCATACAGCAAGTGCCACCCCGTTCCCCATCACAGGACAAATCTTGGGCATAACCAGTAGTTGTCAGTCCCACTCCCTCCTCATTGCTTCATGGAGTTTCCTGTGGGCAACCTAGTCCAATGTCTACAAAGTGAATGAAGACAGGTCCCCTGCCCCGCCAGGGACAGAAGAGTCCAATGTCCATGCAAAGTGAATGAAGACAAGTCCCCTGCCCAGCCAGGGACAGAAGAGTCCAATGTCTATACCAAGTGAATGAAGACAAGTCCCTTGCCCAGCCAGGGACAAGAGTCCAATGTCCCTGAGCTCTTCAGCTCAAGGCTACCACCCTACCCTCGAGCCAAGCTCCACCTCCCATTTTTCTAGAGGTTAATTGGAGATAACAGTCTCAGGTCCTTTTGTGCAGGCTGACTTTGAACCTTGATCCTCAGATCTCAGTCACAGGCATGAGCCACCTCGTCCCACTCAAATAACTTTTTTTTTTTTTTTTTTTTTTTTTTTGCCAGTCCTGGGCTTGAGCTCAGGGCCTGAGCACTGTCCTTGGACTTTCTCAAGGCTAGAGCTCTACCACTTGAGCCTCAGCACCACTTCCAGCTTTTTTCTATGTATGTGGTACCGAGGAATCGAACCCGGGTCTTCATACATGCTAGGCAAGCACTTTAACCACTAGGCCAAACTCCCGGCCCTCAAATAACTTTTAAGACCAAGAAATCTTTGTCCTTTTCTCTGACTACCCAAGAGTACATGAGGGTTCCAAAGGCTGTAGGACACTACTTCTCACAGATAAATGGAATGTGTATTTGCACATTCTTTAACTACAGGAGTAGTATAGGCTGAACATAATTGATAAAGACTTTTTGGGATTTTATAGAAAGGGACCCTAAGATCAAAAGGTGTAAGAACTAGTTTCAAATAAGCACTTCGGTAAGAATCCCAGGGAGCAATTCAGCACCAAATGCAAGCCAACAAACCTAGAGCCGAGAGGAAGAAGGAAGGAAGTGGATTCTTCTGGATTCTTTGTTCTGCAAGTCTCTGAAGCAACCTGGTAGACTAAGGATCACAGCACCTGTCAAGCTTCACTCAAGAGGCTAGCAAACAAATTCTGCCTCTCAGGCTAAACAAGGTTTGTTCACAACAACTTTATTAGAATGCAGCCCTACCCATCTGTTTATAGATGGCTGATCCCTCACACCTTCAGTTCAATGGTCAGATGCACCCCATACAAGCCCCTTTTCCTCCCCATTTTGTGGAGGAATTAAATCCAGGGCTTTGTGCATGCTGGTCCAGCACTCTACCCCCAGGCCATCCTCTTGGCCTGACTGCTGGTATTTTAAATAACTTGATGGGAAGAAAAAAGTTAGAATCTGTAGAAATACCACTATTCAAGCCAAGAATTCTATGGATGAAGCATGAGGATATAACATGGGACAAAACTCAGATCTCAGGTGTCTGAAGACTGTTTAGCACTGGAAATGAACAACACCCAGACATAAAGGGTATGGCTTTTAGATCTAAGAACTAAACCAACTCTTGGTAATAAACAGTTAGCCCTAGTATCAGGAGGTTCCACATCTGCAAATTCAACTAAATGCAGATAAAAACAGTATGCATCTGCACTAAAAACCTAGTGTTCATTTTTATTATTCGCTAAACAATACAATGAGACTACTTACACAGTGTTTGTATTGTGTAAGTAATCCAGAAATGTTAAAATAGATAGGAAGTTGTGTGGGCTCTCATGCAGGTTGTACATACTCACTTAAGCATCAAACTTCGATACCTGTGGATCCTGGAATGGAGGGGCAATGAATCTGGCAGTGGGAAACTGAGCTGGCCCTTCATAAGCAACACCTATAAATAATACCCATTGTTTTACTATTGGAAGTTAGTCAAAAATGATGACTAAATTAAGGATATGAAGACCAGCAGCCACAACTGAGGTTCAACCAGTTAACACTGGACAGTGTCCAGAATGTGTGGCTGAAACATCCCCTAGTTACCTGGAAATTTACAACCTATTCCTAGAATCCTTTCAGAAAGATGATTTATAAGTGGGTTTCTTTCCCTTGTGAAAAGTCTGGCTCATGACAAAAGCAGAGAAGGCTCAGGGGGTCCTCATCAGAATCCCTGAAGCAGGGATCAGGAATGCAGGGCCAATGCACACAGGCCCACCCTTACAGGGGAACTGTGCTCAGAGAATAATGTCTGCACCACATAGGAAAAGCAGGGTCTATGCCCAGAGCCTGAATCACCAACTGAAGTGATGCGACAGGAAGTCAGGCAGCCCAGAGATGACTGACAACCTCTCTAGAGTTCCAGAAATCCTGCAGTTGCCAATGTCTCCACAGGCTGTCTTGCATAGCCCTAGATGTAGCACCCAGCTAAAGCCCAAATTTCACAGTATGCAAGATCCTTTTCCTGGTGAGTTTGTTACCTGAAGAGGAAGAGACAGTGGATTTCATCCTGGGTTAACTTCCAGGTTTGGTATGTACTAGGGGAGTAAAAATGCTTGGGAAAAGATGGCACCACATGACTCACACTTGTAATCCTAGATACTCAGAAGGCTGAGATCTGAGGATTGCAGTTCAATTACAGGGTAGGAAAGTCTCTGAGACTCTTATCTCTTAAAAAAAAAAAAAAAAAAAAAAGACCAAAAAAGCCAGGCACGGTGGCTCATGCCTGTAATCCTAGCTACTCAGGAGGCTGAGTCCCGCACAAAAGGACTGAGGCTCTTATCTCCAATTAATCTCTAGAACACAGGAAGTGGGGCTTGACTCCAGGTGAGGGCGGTAGCCTTAAGCTGAAGAGCTCAGAGACAGCACCCGGGCTGAGTTAAAGCCCCATGACCCCCACACACACACAAAAAAAAATGGCCCAAAGGTGTGTAAGTGGAGCTGTGGCATAAGTGGTAGGGTGCTAGCTTTGAGAAAGCTCAAGGGCAGTGTCCAGGCCTTGAGTACAAGCCCTAGGATGGTACCCACACCTCCCATCTTCCCCCCGCCCCCTCAAAAAAGCACTAGAAGACACTGACCTTCACAAAGTGAGGCTATGTCAGATGAGACCTATATACTCAGGCAGGTTATTCTTGTTTTGTTTTATTATTTCTAACTGGTAAAAGCAGCCGTGCAACTGTAAAAGCACAAATGTACACTCCTGGTACAGATGGGTGGTGAGGTTGGGCCCAGTCAATCTTCCCTGAGTGCCAAGCTGTCATCCCCCTTCAGCTTCTGCTGTTCTTCTTGTCCTCTCTGCTGTTGCCACAGAACTGTGTGCCCACTGGCTCCCCTTCTTCCCTCTTGCCTCGAATGAACCCTTTCCCCTATGCTAGCTCATCTTCATTCCTTATGGAAACCTGGTGGGCTTGGTGTGAGTATTGTGCTTCTGGCCTTCATCCAGAGGGCATCTCAATGTTTAGGTTCTTCCTCTGGAAATTTCCCAAGTCCCTCCTTATCACTGCCATCTGAAGACCAGTGACTTGACAGGAATACTCATGTGAAAGGGTTACTCATTATCAATCTTTCTCTAGGCTCTAAGCAGGGACTGTAGGAGCTGAGTTCATCACTGCACCTCTGCATCTGGCAGCAGTAGCTACATAACAAACACACTACAAACCACTGAAAAGATGAACAAATTGTAAAACCAAGTTCTGGCATTATGCTTGAGTGACACACATATAGTAAGTATGATTCTACTATACGTAGTCTTCTAATGACCATCCAAAATAAATACAGATGAACTAGGCAAGACGGATGCCAGGCACCTGTTCTATGATGTGTATCAGGTTGACTTCTGCTGCAAACACAGCTGCATTCACTGAAGTTTAATAATGCCAGAGATTTAAATATCAATGTACAGAAAATAAATAGCTCAATAAATAAATAGTTCAACTGGTTCTTGAAGTCTTTGCCAAGTTGACCTACAGGAACAAGTCTTTACAATCCCTCTGGAGCTTGTCCATATGGGCAACAGGTGAGATAGCGAGGACTCCATGCCAGAGACAGCACCAGGTACTGTTGTACTCTAAACAATGACACACAAAAGATACTGTGCACAAACCTTGAACCTAAGAGATCATAATGATGATGGAGTGAGAGGCAGGAGCCCTGGGTTAGGCAAGCTTGGCTGTGTGTTACAAATGGAATGGTTGTAGCAAAAGGGCCTTATCTGCTCTTTGCCCCAACAAGCTCACCCCATGGTGAGCTAGCAAAGGGAAAGAAAGGGACAAGACCAGAAGAAGGCAGGCCCACCGAGAAGTATCATAGCACTTAAGAATTGGCTACCTTGAAAGAGCGTAAAATCTAAAATTTTAGATAACTGAATTTTTAAGTAATAAATTGTAGACAGACTAGAAGAGCAAACGAGTACAAAAATCTCAAAATCTTGCCGGGCACTGGTGGCTCACAGCTATAATCCTAGCTACTTAGGAGGCTGAGAACTGAGGAACACTGTTCAAAGCCAGCCCAGGTACAAAAAGTCCATGAGATTCATGCCTTGAGCTGAAGAGCTCAGAGACAGCGTCTAAGCCCAGAGTTCAAGCCCCACAACCGACCTCCCCCCTCCACAAAAAAAAATCCCAAAACAGAAGAAAACAATGGACCTGTAACTATGCAGGAAGAAAGACTAAAGCTAAAGAACAGACACAGAAACCTCAGTGCAGATGAGGATCTAGGAGAGGAAAGGCTAATGGGTAAGAAGAGTTTAGACAGGCAACAACTGAAGACTAGAGATATTTCTTGCTTTAAAGGTAGATGTAACTGTACACTCAAAATTTACAAAGTTCTTAGCATGACCAATGGGAAACAAACAAGGACTAGCATATTCTGGCAACACTTCCAGATTCCAAGTCTAAAGTGAGGTCCACACTCAGAGACGTTGTGACTTCATGATGAAAGAGGCATGCTCACTTCTCTCTGGGTGCTTCCAGCTGGCTCTCTATGGGCTTGACTTTCAAGGTTGTACAGGGGGTATATGTTTCCTGTTTTTCATCTCCAGTACCAATTTCTTCACCTCTTTGTTTTGGTTTCTCTGTGACTGGTTCTTCTCCCTTTTCTGGTTTCTTAAGAAGCTGAGAAATTATAGTCAGTAAAACATTACTCAAGAGCAGGCTATAAAAATAACTTGCTAAATAGTTTAAAATATAAGCCTTAATGTTTGAATAACAAAGTTATAAATTCAAAAGCCAGGGTTTTTGCTGGGCACTGGTGGCTCACACTTGTAATCCTAGCTACTCAGGAAGCTGCCATCTAAGGATAATGGTTCAAGGCCAGCCCAGGCACTAAGACTGTGAGAGTCTTATCTCTAATTAATCACCAGAAAACTGGAAGTGGCATTGTGGCTCAAGAAGTAGGGTGGTAGCCTTGAGCTGTAGAGTTCCTGGATAGCGCCCAGGCCCAGAGTTCAAGCCCCATGACCAAAAACAGAAAAAACAACAACAAAAAAACCCCCAAAGAACAAAAAGTCAGTGAGACTCTTCTCTCCAATTAACTGCCAGAAAACTGGAAATGGTGCTATGGCTCAACATGGCAGAACACTAGTCTTGAGCCGAAGAGCTCAGGGACAGCCCCTAGGCCCAGAGTTCAAGCCCCACAAAAAATATTCTAGGGGCTGAGACCATGGCCTAGTGGTAGTTAAGAGTGCTTGCCTAGCATGCACAAAGCCCTGGGTTCAATTCCTTGGTACCACATACATAGAAAAGGCAGACGTGGTGCTATGATTCAAGTCATAGATAGCTAGCCTTGAGATAACTGAAGAACAATGCCCAGGCCTTGAGTTCAAGCCCCAGAACTGGCAAAAAAAAAAAATGATAATGACACATTTAATTCAGGAATTTAGCATGCTGTCCAAGGGTCACAGTTTCTAAAGAAATGCTTGTGTGTGTGTGTGTGTGTGTGTGTGTGTTTGGTCGGTCATGGGGCTTGAACTCTGGGCCTAGGCACTGTCTCTGAGCTCTTCAGCTCAAGGCTACCGCCCTAGCCCTTGAGCCACAAGGCCACTTTCCATTTTCTGGTGGTTAATTGGAGATAAGAGTCTCACGGCTTTAGTACCTGGGCTAGCTATGAATTTCAGTCCTCAGATCTCAGTCTCCTGAGTAGCTAGGATTACAGGCGTGAGCCACCACACCCAGCTGTATTTTTTTTAAATGTTTAGAATAAATAAAAAACAGTATTCTGGTGAAGCTATGATATCCTGCCTCATTAAAGGCCCAGAATCAACAGCCAAAGACTGAACTGAAATCTCTGGAACATTAAGGCAAATAAATCCTTCTATCATTTCAGTTGCTTTTCTTAGATATTTTGTTCAAAGCCCTGCAGAAGTAATTAATAAAGGTGAGCATCTATGACTCATGCCTGTAATCCTAGCTGCTGAGGAAGCTGAGACCTCAAGATCAAGACTTGAAACCAGCCAGGGTAAGAAAGTCCATCAGATTCTTATTGCCACTACACTACAAAAGAGACAGAAGTGGAGCTGTGGCTCAAGTGTTAAAAGAGTTCTAGCTTTGAGCATAAAAGCTCAAGGACAGGGTCGGGAGTTTGGCTTAGTGGAGAGTGCTTGCCTACAATGCATGAAGACCTGGGTTTGATTCCTCAGTACCACCTACACAGAACAAAGGTGGAAGTGGTGTTGATGTTCAAGTGGTAGAGCTCTAGCCTTGAGAAAGTCCAAGGACAGTGCTCAGGCCCTGAGCTCAAGCCCACAACTAGCCAAAAAAAAAAAAAAAGCTCAAGGACAGCACTCAGGCTCAGAGTTCATGCCCCAGGACTGGCAAAAATCAACAAAAATAAAACAGGGCTGGAAGTTTGGTCTAGTGGTAAAAGTGCTTGCCTAGCATGCATGAAGACCCGGGTTCGATTCCTTGGTACCTCATACATAGAAAAAGGCCAGAAGTGGTGCTGAGGCTCAAGTGGTAGAGCTCTAGACTTGAGAAAGTCCAAAGACAGTGCTCAGGCCCTGAGTTCAAGCTGACTTTCATCTGTGGATTCTAGTTCCTCTTGAGTATTACTTTTGCAACCATAAAAAGGAAAAAAAATAGTTTGAAGGTTTACACTAATGACTTTTAAAACAATTTATAGTTCTAAACTATTTTAGCTGAGATTGTAGAAGTTCCAACGGTTGCTGTCAAAGAAAATGATTTTGAGAATTAAAGCATTAGACAGTGAGTTAACTAGTATTTACAAACCTGTGGCCATAAAATTTACAAAGTATATCCCAGTTTTTCCCTGGTTATGACACAAGAGTTGAAATCCTCTGTTTCTCTACCTCCCAAGTGCAGGGATTATAGGCATGCACCCTTATACTTGGCTCAGAGTCCAATTTCTATAATGACAAAGACCTTCCCATAACATTCAGGTCCCATTTCATTAGCTTTCTTCCTTCCAGGAGACTGTGTTATAGGAAATAAAAACTGTGCTATGAAGAGTAATGTCTGTGTACTTCACAAGCATGGGCAAACAGAAAGCGCTGATCTGAGCAGTTTCCCAAGGAAGACCTGTTTCTCCTTTCTCCTTATATGTCCTTATAGTCTTGGTTGGGTTTCTCAACTTCATCCATGCTATGAAAATGTAAAACAATGCATATCTGCACCCAAATTCTGATTCAAGTCAGTGAAAAAGAACTGCTGTGGGTGCTGTCTAGTCACCTCTGACCTACCTGTATCTTTGAAGTAGGTAGGATTGAGGCCTCTGGGGAGGCACAGACCCACTTGTCTTTTTTTTTTTTTTTTTTTTTTTTTAGGGGGATGGAGGGCGGCCATGCCTGGGGATTGAATTCAGAGTCTGGGCACTGTCCTTGGACACATTTTGCTTAAGGCTAATGTTCTGCCACTTGAGCCACAGCACCACTTCCAGCTTTTTCTGTGTATGTGGTATTAGGAATCAAACCCAGGGCTTTGTGCATGCTACGTGAGCACTCTACCTAGCATGAGCAGGGCTATGCTCCCTGCCTCCACTTCTGTCTTTTTTTTTGTAGTGCAGTGGCAATGAGAGTCTGATGGACTTTCCTATCCTGGCTGGCTTCAAATCAAGATCTTCAGATCTCAGCCTCCTCAGCAACTAGGATTACAGATATATTTTGCACAAATGCTCCTTTAGGAATTATGCTGGTCACTGGTATTGTCACCAGACATTTGGACTTTCCTTCCAAGAAGGTCTATGTCATTTATCTCATTGTACATTCTTTCCCCATCCTAAAGATGATGTACATAAAAGTCAAGACCTCTGTCAACTTAGATTTCTGACAACCCACCATAAGGAACAGGTGGCCACCTGCCAATGAATGGGAAGACTGCACATGACAAGAAATGCACTTTGGTCATTCTGCACTACTAAATATAGCAGCAGAAGCTACCAGTCTTAATAGCTGACCAGCTTCCAGTCTGGTCATGTAGTTCTGTGGGATATTGTACAGAAACTGTTCTTTCCACCAGTGGCATTATGGGAGAGAATATTTCATAATAAAGTCTCAGAGGAAGTTCTTTTCAAGGAGCTGTTATATTTTCTCTTCACAAAAACAAAGAAGTATGTTTCTATTCAGGTCTGCCATTCTGACTCACCTATGGCACAATTATCTCTTTCCCAAAGTCTTAACATTTTTTTTTTTTTTTTGCCAGTCGTGGGTTTGAGCTCAGGGCCTGAGCACTGTCCTTGGACTTTCTCAAGGCTAGAACTCTACCACTTGAGCCTCAGCACCACTTCTGGCTTTTTCTATATATGTAGTACCAAGGAATTGAACCCGGGTCTTCGTGCATGCTAGGCAAGCACTTTAACCACTAGGCCAAACTCCCGGCCAAGTCTTAACATTTTATTTCATACATTTTCTCACACAGTATAATCTTACTGAATCCCTATATTAGACTGTGTTGTGAGGTGAAACTGTACTGAGCTGAAGTCTTAATAAGGTTGTAAGAAGATAAGTGCTGATTCCAATTTTGAACAAAATGTACTACACAGAGTAAAATATTTTCAATCCATCTGAATGAATGGTCAGCCACAGAAATACAAGAACAGCTACTGCTACCAAAGAATGCCACAGAATTCCCAGGACTTAAGCCATACATAAAAATGCTAAGATGGACTGGGTGCGATGACTCATGTCTGTAATCCTAACTACTCAGGAGGCTGAGATCTGAGGAACAAGGCTCAAAGCCAGCCTACGCACAAGAGGACCTGAGAGGACCTGAGACTCTTATCTCCAATCTCTTATCTCTAGAAAACGAGAAGTGGGACTAGGCTCAAAGGTAGGGCAGTATCCTGGAGCTGAAGAGCTCAGGGACAGCATCCAGGCCAAGTTCAAGCCCCATAACCACCCCCCTCCTCCCCTGCAAAAAAAATGCTGAGATGCTGAGCTGGGCACCAATGGCTCACGCCTGTAATCTTAACTACTCAAGAGGCTGAGATCTGAGGATCAGGATTCATAGCCAGCCCAAGTGGGAAAAGACCATGAGACTCTTATCTCCAATTAACCACCAGAAAACTGGAAGTGGCACGGTGGTTCAAGTGGTAGGGTGCTTACCTTGAGCTGAAGAATTCAGGGACAACACCCAGGCCCAAAGTTCAAGCCCCACGACCCATAAAAAAAAGGGGGGGGAGCTGAGCTGGTGGTTGCAGTCGGGTGAATTCTGGAAGTAGTATACCCACTGCACATCACCAGGTTGGAGCCCTCTGCCTCTGCCTTCCACTTCCACTGGTCCACACAGATTGTCCAAGGAACACATGGGTCCCAGGAGCATAGTCTGGAAACTACTGGTATAAAATTTTTAAAAATGCAACAATGGTAATAAAAGATTATATGAACTGAAAATACATATTTTTAAAAGTTCTAAAGAGCTAAAATATCTTAAAGGCATAAGTAGCATAGCAGAACTACTGAGAAAGGAAAAGTGAAGAGCTTCATCAAAATTACCTTAATCCTTACTTCCTTCTCAGTTTTTTTTTGCTTATCTGCTTCTTTTCTTTTATATCTTTCTTCTTCTCTTCTTTTTCTTTTTTCTTCTTCCCGCAAGCGTTTTTTTTCTAATTCCCTCCTCCTCCGTTCTTCTCGCTTTTCTTCTCGAATTCTCTACATGTACAAATACATAAATAAAAATTTTGGATGGAAATACAGGTGCAAGAAAGATAGTCACCATGTAAAATATACCTACCTGCTTTTCTAATTTTCTGTTTTTAATGTATTCCAAAAGAGGTGTGGTTCTTCTAGCTAAAACACAAAGAATATAATGTACCAAATGTAAATTTAAAAATGAGGAATGTATTTGTTTGTTTATTTATTTATTGTTAGTTGTGGGGTTTGAACTCAGGGCCTGGGCACGGTCCCTGAGCTCTTCGCTCAAGGCTAGTGCTCTACTACTTTGAGCCACAGCTCCATCTACTTCCAGTTTTTGAGTGGTTAATTGGAAGAGTCTCACAGGGACTTTTCTGCCTGGGCTGGCTTTAAACAGTGATCTAGGATTATAAGCATGAGCCATCAGTGCCTAGTGAGATTTATTTTAAATATCTGCTTTCAATTTAATCTTTTTTTTTTTTTTTTGTCAGTCGTGGGACTTGACCTCTGGGCCTGGGCACTGTCCCTGAGCTCTTCAGCTCAAGGCTACCACTCTACCCCTTGAGCCACACAGCCACTTCCGGTTTTCTGGTGGTTAATGGGAAATAAGAGTCTCACAGACTTCAGTTCTTGGGCTGGCTTTGAGCTGTGATCCACATATCTCAACTTCCTGAGTAGCTAGGATTACAGCTGTGGCTGTGAGCCACTGCACTGGCTCAATTTAATCTTTAAAATAATTAGGAGAAGACTTTTTTATATTCATGCAATTTTATTCAGAGCACACTATATATATCTAGGGGAGCTGTTACTCAAGTAATTTTTGTATATATCAATAATTTTGTATCTTGTGAAGAGTAGATGAGACCCTTGTACACAGACTATGAACCATATAACACTAACTCAACAAGATTAACAACCATTGTCACATACAGCATACTGCTACACACAGATACTATACTGAGTGTTTCACACTTGTTACCTCATGAAAACCTATGAGGTTCAGGAAGGTGATAAGCTGCTGAGGCTGTTAGTACCAAGTTTTATAGCTGTTCTCAAAGACCCTGAATGACAACTACATTAGAGTTTCCTTCAATATAAGCTTATTACTATTCTATTTAATTCTTACTCCTTAGACTCATTTCTGAGACTTCACTGAAGGCCAGAAGCTAAGTGGAAAAAAAAAAAAAAGGCAACTGGGATGAACTGCTTGATAAAGATTCTAATGTAATGGAAATAAGCAGAAACCACGGAAACAGGCTCCAGAGCCTAGTCTGTAATGAAGAAAATGCTAACCTAAAAGCTAGTGAACTTGAGTCCCTGGCACTTCATTGAGCCACAATTAACTAGTACCACCTGCACAGCAGGGCAGGTACTAAGCAAGGTACTGCAGCTGACAGAAGGGAACAAAGGTCCTTCCGAGGAATGCAGCAAATGGTTTGTCTCAAAAACACCCCATAGTGACAGAGCCTACTCAAAGGAACCCTGACATGGAATAAGATACAGGAGAGGGCAGGGGGTGAGTTCTGAAAAGATCATCTAAATTACTTTTGCTACTTCTTCCTTAAAATTTGACATACACCTAAACAATTTCCCTCTACCCTCCCCAAGTCCACCATCAACTAATCTGTATAAACTGAACTACCATTTTTTTTTTTTTTTGCCAGTCCTGGGCTTGAGCTCAGGGCCTGAGCACTGTCCCTGGACTTTCTCAAGGTTAGAGCTCTACCACCTGGGCCTCAGCACCACTTCTGGCTTTTTTCTATGTATGTGGTACCATGGAATTGAACCCGGGTCTTCATGCATGCTAGGCAAGCACTCTATCACTAGGCCAAACTCTCGGCTCCCGAACTACCATTTTTAATGCTTTCTTTCCCCTATCTTCTACAACCAATCCATCCATCATCTTTTGGAAGTCTATTCAACTTCCAAAATAAATGCTGCAGCTGTCAATCTAGTATGAGCAACTTACCCTGGGGGAGCAAGAACCTCCCAGCTAGGCTCTGACTCTTCTGGCATTCACTATCACAGTAGATGCAGTGATGACAGAACAAATGAATCAGCCCATGCCCCTTCCTGACCTCTCTGCCCAGACACCAGGCCAACATTAGTGTTCTCCATCCTGCTCCAACCATGTAAGGTTACTTGCTCATACAGTGCTCCAGCTTCTGACCTGCTTGCTTATTTAATAATTCTTGATTCCTGAGCCAGGAGTTTAGCCTAGTGGTAGAGTATTTGCCTAGCATGTACGAGGACCCAGGTTTGATTCCTTGGTACCACATACATGGCAAAAATCCAGCAATGGTGCTGTGGTTCAAGTGATAGAGCTCTAGCCTTGAAAAAGTCCAAGGATAGTGCTCAGGCTCTAAGTTCAAGGCTCAGGACTGGCAAAACAAACAAACAAACAAAAAAAAAAAAAAAAAAAAAAAACCAACCCTTTGATTCCTAAGATTTTCAACCCAGTGGCTATAAAGATGAAAACATGGTTCTGTTGGAAACAATGGGGAGATGAAAGAGCAGGGAGATCACCTGCTGTCAAGTGTGACAGTCATGCCACCACCTCTTGAGTAGGATCCAGCTTTGGAGTAGGGTGCAGAGCCTTGTAGCAGTTGAGCATGGGGCCCAACACAGAAGGGAGACATCATGTGGGACTAAGGCCTCATGCCTGGTAATGAATAAAATATACCACTCACTTTCAGGGAAAGAGCAAAGTTTGGATTCAGACAAGATCTAGCACATTCAAGGCAGTAGAACTGTAGACCAAAGGTGTATGCAAACTAAATCCTGTGGTCCAACTAGGTCTAGATGTTGGTTTGATTTGCAACTTCAGGGAGTGAGATTCTTTTGAATGGCAGGAAGGTGGCTTCTTTTTGTTTTGTTTTGGTCAGTTCTGGGGCTTGAACTCTGGGCCTCGGCACTGTCACTCAGTTCTTCAGCTCAAGGCTACTACTCTACCACTTGAGCCACAGCACCACTTCCTGTTTTCTGGTGGTTAGGCGGAGATAAGAGTCCCATGGACTTCTGTGCCCAGGCTGGCTATGAACCGTGATTTTTAGATCTCAGCCTCCTAAGTAGATACAAGTATGTGCCATTGGCGCCCAGCCAGAAGGTGGCTTCTTATGTGAAGAAAGCATCTCATCTCTATAAGGTGCTAATACTCACCTACAACTGCTTTTTCCAAAGACCCCCTTGGGGCTAGAAGTTTGGCCTAGTGGTAGAGTGCTTGCCTAGCATGCACGAAGAGCCGGGTTTGATTCCTTGGTACCACACACAAAGAAAAAAAGCCAGAAGTGGTACTGTGGCTCAAGTGGTACAGTTCAAGCCTTGAGAAAGTCCAAGGACAGTGCTCAGTGCCCAGGCAGGACTGGCAAAAAAAAAAAAAAGAAAAGAAAAAAAAGACCCCTGACTCAGCTCTGTGACACAAACCTCTCCTGACATCAGAAAGCACACATTCATGTCATCAGAAGCACTACTACCTAAAACAAAGGGATCACTAAAAAACCCAACGCTTCCTTCCCATCAACAAAAATTCAGAAATACTTTCCTAAGATAACACCCTTTTGTCAAAATTAGAAAATACATTTCTTCCAAGCCTGCAATAAACTGAGACTTTATCATAGTCATAAAAAGGAAAACTAAGCCGGGCACTGGTGGCTCACAACTGTACTCCTACCTACTCAGAATGATGAGATCTGAGGATCATGGTTCAAAGCCAGCTGGGGCAGAGAAGTTCCCAGAAGATTCTTATTATCTCCAATTAATCATTCAAAAACTGAGCACAAAGAGGCTCAGGGACAGTGCCAGACCCTGAGTTCTAGCCCCACAACCAACAACAAAAACAAAAATAAAAATAATTAAAAAGGAAAATCAAGTTCATATTCTATAACCGAGCATCTCAATGAAGAAAAGAGAAAATATAAGAAAAACAGACCAATGAGTTCTCTTGTCTTTGCCTCTATCTCCCCCAGAAGTGTCTCAGGATTGGCACTAGTTTTCTCTTCTTCCACACTGTAAGTTTCCAAAAACTGCTTATAATCTGGATCTGTAAGTTTGAAAAAGAAAAATGGAAAAAAAAAACAGTAAATGTATTCCTCCCAACTATATGAGTGGAATATCTGTTCAGGGCATTAAAGCTGGTGGCTCTTAAGCCAGCATGTTTTGAAAAAGCCTCACCATCTTCGATGCTTCCAGTCTTGGTATCCTTTTTCTTCAACTTCTTTTTGGCTATCTTCTGGAAGGGAGCAAACTCTACTACTGCAGGATACTCCAGGCCTTGAACCAAGACATATTCCAAACACCATTCTGAAACTCTCTTATGTTCACTTGGAAAATAAGATCTTATTTACTACTAAAGGACAAGCATGATGGTGATAAGAAAAACTGTAGGGGAGTATCTTTTGGGAAGGGGGTCAGTTGTGGGGCTTGGACTCTGGGGCCTAGGTGCTATTCCTGAGCTCTTCAGCTCTACCATTTGAGTCACAGTGTCACTTCTTGTTTTCTGGTGGTTAATTGGAAATGAGTCTCACAGACTTTAGTGCCTAAGCTGGCTTTGAACACGATCCTCAGATCTCAGCTTCCTGAGAGCTAGGATTACAGGCGTGAGCCACTGGCACCTGGCAGGAGGAATATCATTTATTAAATAAAATGACCTATTGTGAAGTTATGACATGCCTGGGCACATTCAAAACATCAAACTTCTCACTTTATAGGGATAAATTTTATACCTCAATAAGCCAAAAAATTTATCAAGGGAATACTTTAAGTTACACTTACATTTTTAATTTTAAAATGTTAATTTTTTTAATGGGTCATGGGGCTTGAACTCAGCCTGGGCGCTGTCCCTGAGCTGTTCACCTCAAGGGTATAGCCTTACCCTTGAGCCAAGACTCACTTCCCATTTTCTAAGGGTTAATTGGAGATAAGAGTCTCAGGTTCTTTTGTGCCTGGGCTAGCTTTGAACCTAGATCCTCTGATCTCAGCCTCCTGAGTAGCTAGGATTACAGGCATGAGCCACTGTGTTCAAAGTTAATTTTTTTATCAATATGTTGTATAGGTTCAAGGAAATGACTGTGCCTACAAGCAAGAGTAAAAGTGGAAGGGCATCTCATGTCTTATAATGTCTGTTTCAAACAAAAAGGTGGAGAATGCTTTTGTTGTTATATTGGGGTGAGGGGAACACACATTTCTGTGTTCACTGTGACAATCTCTTAGACACTTGATCAATCCATGGAATATTTCTACCTCTCACTCAGTGACAAACCCACTGAGTAATCATTTTCAATCATGTCAGCAATAGGCAATTCTGATAATTCTCATCTAGAATACGTTTAATTTCAACTATCTAGGATAAAGTTGAGAATGAGAGGGTGAAAAGGGCATTTTACTGGCAAGGACAAAGCCAATTCCTTTCTATGCCCACAATGTCAGTATAAGATAAATAGGTAAATACTAATTACCTGGCAGCTGACAGTCCCTCATTACAAAACCTTACTATAAAGTACAAAAATTCAAAGAATGCAGACACAGAAAATACATATACCAGGAGAATATAAAAGGGATCCAGAAAACTTCTTTAATAAATGGTCAAATGATTCTCAGCAAAGTGTTAGGGCCATTAAATATTTCAAATGAATTGTGTTGAGAAAACTGGACATCAACGAAAGGAAGGAGTTGGATCCTTACCTAACAATTAACACAAATATCAACTAAAAATGGATCAAAGCTGAACATAAAGCTTAGAACTATAAACTCTTAGGGAACCAAAACAAAACAAGGAAAGGCCCTATAACTTTAGATTTACCAACTATCTTATAGACAACAAACTGTACTATGTCAAGAGAATGCCTGTGCATCAAAAGATACAACTATGCTGAGTACAGTTGATAAAGTGACACATGCCCATTAATCCCAGCTACTCAGGAGACAGAGGCCAACCCAGGCAAATTTAGCAAAAACCCATCTCAAAAATAAAAATAAAAAGTCTGAGGATATAGCTAAAGTGGTACAGAACTTTTGAAGTGATCAAAAGACCGAGTTTACTTCCTAATGCTGATAAAAGATATAATCAACAGAATAAAAAGGCAACCTATGGGAGAAAGTATTTACAAATCATATATCTGATAAGAGTTCAATATCCAGGATATGAGAAATCCCTGTAATTCAACAATGAGAAAATAAACAACTCTATTAAGAAATGGACAAGCTGGCCAGGGGGTAGCTCACACCTGTAATCCTAGCTACTAAGGAGGCTGAGATCTGAGGATCAAAGTTCAAAGCCAGCCCAGGTACAAAAGGACCTGAGACTTATCTACAATTAACCTCTAGAAAATGGGAAGTGAGGCTTGGCTCCAGGGTAGGGCAGTAGCCCTGAGCTGAAGAGCTCAGGGATAGTGCCCAGGCCCAGGGGTAGAGTGGTAGCCTTGAGTTGAAGAGCTCAGGGACAGCGCCCAGGCCTAGTTCAAGCCCCATGACCCACAAAAAAAAAAAAAAAAGAAAGAAAAAGAAAGAAAGAAAAAAGAAAGAAAGAAAGAACGCAAGCAAGCAAGCTGGGTGCTGGTAGCTCAGGCTGTAATCCTAGCTATTCAGAAGGCTGAGTTCTGAGGATTATGGTTCAAAGCCAGACCAGACAGAAGAGTCCCCAAGAGACTCTGATCTCCAATTAACCACTCAGAAACCAGAAGTGAAGCTGTGGTTCAAAGTGGAAGAGCTCAAGGATAGTGCCTAGGCCCTGAGTTCAAGCTCCATAACCAACAGAAGAAAAAAAAGAAATGAACAAAGAAGTATAAGCAAACACAAAATGAGTTTACATATTGTAGCAGAATATTATTCAGCACTGAAAAGGAAATACCATAATATACTACAACACAGATGAACCTGAAAATATTACACTAAATGCAATAGGCAAGGCACAAAGACAAATATGTGTGATTACACTAGCATAAGGTAAAAAAAAAGTCAACTTCATATCATAGAAATAGAAAGTAGAATGGAATTATTGGGAGCTGGCAGAAGAGAATGGAGAGTTAGTGTTTAATTGGTACTGGTTTAACTTTGCAAGATGCAGGTAAGTATCAGTGATTGGTTGTAGGAGGTAAATATAGTTAATATAAGTAGTGTCAAGTAGAGTTAACTGTACATTTACACAAGAAAAAGATATGATTATGAGCATAGGCCAAATAACAGAGCACTTAGTTAACAAACATGAAGCCATCTTCACAGTTCCTAGTACCACTATATACACAAAAAAGAGAAATTTATTATTTATTAATGTAGAAAGTAATACAATTCTAAACCGGCACGGTGGCTCACGCCTGTAATCCTAGCTACTCAGGAGGCTGAGATCTGAGGATGAAGGTTCAAAGCCAGCCGAGGCACAAAAGGATCTGAGACTCTTATCTCCAATTAAACTCTAGAAAATGGGAAGTAGGGCTTGGCTCAAGGGTAGGGCAGCAGCCTTGGGCTGTAGAGCTCAGGGACAACACCCAGGACCAGGGGTAGGGTGGTAGCCTTGAGCTGAAGAGCTCAGGGAGAGTGCCCAGGCCAAGTTCAAGCCCCATGATTCACCCTCGCAAAAAAAAAAAAAAAAAAAAAAAAAAAATCACATTGCACACTAATATTTGCTATCACACAAAACTGACTGAAGTCTTACAATTCTTTTTTATGTGAGCATATGACACAGTAATAACAAAAATATGATAGTTAAATATGTCTAAGAACTTTTTTATGTGTGTGTGCATGTGTGTGTCGATGTGTGCACGTGCGCCTGTCGCACCTGGGGTTTGAACTCAGGGTCTGGACGCTGTCCCTGAGCTTCTTTTATTCAAAGTTGGTACTCTGCCACTTGAGCTACAGCTCCACTTTCAGCTTTTTTTTGGTAGTTTATTGGAGATAGAGTTTCATATAGTAGGCCCACTTAGGTGGCTCACGCCTATAATCTTGACTACTAAGGAGGCTGAGATGTGAGGATCACAGTTCAAAGCCAATCCAGGCACTAAAGTCCATGAGAATTATCTCCAAACAACCACCAGAAAACTGGAAGTGGTGCTGTGGCTCAAGTGATAGAGAAGTAGCCTTGAGCTGAAGAGCTCAGGGACAATGCCCAAGCCCAGAGTTCAAGTCCCACAACAGACCCCCACCCAAAAAAAAAAAGTTTCATGTACTTTCATGCCCATGCTGGCTCTGAACCATGATCCTCAGACTCCCCAATACGCACTTGACTAGAGCTTCTTAGGTAAAACTTTTTAAAAAATTCTAGCATAACTTCATTAAAGCCTGTGACAAAGGAATTAAGGCTGGGAGTGTGGCCTACCGGTATAGTGCTTGCCTAATACACATAATGCCCTGGGTTTGATTCCTTGGTACCACATATACAGAAAAAGCAGGAAGTGGTGTGGTGGCTCAAGTGGTAGAATGCTAGCCTTGAGAAAGCTCAAGGACAGTGCTCAGGCCCTGAGTTTAAGCCCCAGGACTGGCAAAAAGAATGAGGAGGAGGAGAAGAGAAGGAGGAAGAGGCAGGGGAGGGGAGAGGGGGAAGGGAGAGGGGAAGAAGAAGGGAGGGAGGATGCAGGAAGGGAGGGAGAGAGGGAGAAAAAAATGAATAAGTAGTAATCTAACCTTTATTGCCAATGAAGATATATCCATCAAAACGATCTCTGAATAGGAGGATATCATCAGGATTTCTAAAATTAATGTATGCTCTTGAGAAGAGATGAGGATAAAGACTGAAATTTGAGATAGTAGTAAAAAATGATTAGAAAAAAATGTAGAACTTTAATTTTGCCATTTTCCCTCTTCTGGTTACAGTAAATTATTCCAGACAAAACATTACTGCCGGGACCGGGAGTTTGGCCTAGTGGTTAAAGTGCTTGCCTAGCATGCATGAAGACCCGGGTTCGATTCCTTGGTACCACATACATAGAAAAAAGCCGGAAGTAGTGCTGAGGCTCAAGTGGTAGAGCTCTAGCCTTGAGAAAGTCCAAGGACAGTGCTCAGACCCTGAGCTCAAGCCCAGGACTGGCAAAAAAATAAAAAAATAAAAAATAATAAAAAAATAAAAAAAACATTACTGCCAAACAATCATCTCTCAGTTAATTATATCAATCTCCATATTCTTCAGCAAAAGAGAAAACAAATACTACCTATTCCTATAGTACCTACACTACCATTATTTATTTATCCAATAGAGACAATTTAGATCAGCTTCCCCACTGTACAGAGGCAGGCTTGACATGTGGACCAAAAACCAAATAATTCAGAGGTCATTCCTGATGCATCAGGACTAGAATGAGGCATCAACTGAACTTATTCATCATAAGAATGTTGTAGCATCAGGTGCTTTAGTTCTTACTGCATGGATAGTATAGGGTCTACAGGAAAAATGAATCCTTTTCTACATCAGAGGAGTCATTCCTTTCACAGGAAGTAATGTTCAATCCATTTCACAAAACAGAAAAGTGAGACAACAATATCCCCTCTCATGTTTTTGTCCCCATTTCCCTCACCCCACCCCCGCCCAATCATCTTGTGTCCCCCCCCCCTTGGCTTCCCTATTTCAGATAAACAAGTAAACATATATACAATATATCAGGTAACAAAGTCAGATACACTAACAATATTAGATTAACCATAAGGGCAAAAGAAAGAGTGAAATATTTTGAAGAGCCTTCATTGGGGTCTAGAGTTATTTTTTGTTGGTTGGTTGGTTGGTTCCAGTACTGGGACTTGAACTCAAGGCCTTGCTCACAAAGCTTGCTCTATCACTTGAACCACAACTAGAGTACATATTTAGAACTTTCTGTATTGTTTAGAACAGACGAAAAGACAGGGAAACTTGTCAAGGAATGAATGGATGAATGTTTCTTAGAAATGAAGAGTGTAAGTATTCATATTTAGGCTTGTGCTCAAAAAAAGAGACTATTTAGTGACTTAAACGAAGGCAAATCAATGAAAATTTTTGAAAGGTTAATATGAACAAAAATAAATAATGCCTACATGATTTCTTAAAAAAAAAGAAAGAAAGAAAAGAGAAGTGAGGCTCAGAAAACCTCTTGCAGTTTCTGAACTTTGGCCATTCCAAAGCCATATGCACCGGTTTTTTTTCTCTGTCTTGGCACTTTCTCAAGGCCAGCTCTCTACCACTAGGCCACACTCCTGGGCCCACACACATCTTTTTAAAACTGCACCTATGTTTAACCTTTTCTTTCCTTTGAATAGACATTATTATTGATATGGTCCAAAGGAACGTTTACGACTGCCCTGAGTGAAAAATCAACCTCACGACGTCTGGCTGTATGATCGCCACCTGTTGCTGGTATCTTACTTCAAGCCTGCCCTAACTGGAGCGATCAGGAAGAGCTGAGCACAGGAGGTGACCGGAGGACACGCAGGGGCTCCACTCCGGTTCCGGAGGGGAGCTGCCCTCCAGCTTCCGCTCCATACAAGACAGGAGGGAAAGGTCCGCACCGAGCAGGGCCGGCGTGACCATCCCGATTCGGTGCAGCTTGGACAGGACGGCCGCGCGTGACCCCGGGAGCACGGGGGGGGCTGCCCGCCCCTCTCCACCGCTCCCATCTCCCACCGGCGGCGCCCAGCTCTCACCTGAGGTCCGCGGCGACCACCTCGAAGTAATCGTGCGCTGGCAGCGGACGCAGCAGCTCCTCCAGTCGCTCCTTGGTGAGACCGGGGGGGAGCCGCCGGAGGACCACCTGGGGCGGCGCGGGCTCGTCACCAGAGACCGCCGGCCTCCGCCGCGCCCGGGACCCACGCGTCCCGCCGCCGGCCCACCGGGGTGCCGCGGGCGCCGTCCGAGCCGGCGTCACCTCTGCCGCGCCGTCCGCAAGGAGGCCCCGCCCCCGGACCGCCCCCTCCTCCCGCGGTTGGCCCGTTTCTCCTCTCTCCGCAGGTCGCTCACGGCCGGCCTCCGCGCCTCAGCTCTCGCCAGCCCCGCCCCGCCCCTGGCTCCGCCCCCGCCCCCTCCTCCCGCGGTTGGCCCGTTTTTCCCCACTCCCCAGGTCGCTCACGGACGGTCTCCGCGCCTCAGCTCTCGCCAGCCCCGCCCCGACGCGGCCCCGCCCCGCCCCTGGCTCCGCCCCCTCCTCCCGCGGTTGGCCCGTTTCTCCCCTCTCCGCAGGTCGCTCACGGCCGGCCTCCGCGCCTCAGCTCTTGCCAGCTCCGCCCTATCTGTCTTGGGTTATCCTCCCCGCGCGAATTATTCCCGCCCGGTCCCCCACCTTGCTCAAAGTCGTCCTCTTCTCCTCGCGAGGTTTGCTGGTTGCGCCTCCACAACCAGATGACGAGGGGGGTGGTGTATCAGGCTCCCGCCGCGGCAACTCACGGGGCAGCTGGACCTCGGCGGCCAGCAGCTTCTCCCTTCCGCTTGGGGCCCGCACGGCAACCGCCGAGCCTAAGCCACCACTCCGCTCCTTCTCTGAGCGCATCTCGCAGCTTCCCGGCCCACCACCAGAGGCCGGGGCGAAAACAAAACCTCGCGAGCACCCGGCCTCCCCGCCCCCGCGTCGCGCCCCGCCCCCGCGTCGCGCCCCGCCCCCCGCGTCGCGCCCCGCCCCCCGCGTCGCGCCCCGCCCCTCACGCCCCGCCCGTCCTCCTCTGCCCTCGGAGCGGGGAAGCCCGGTGGACCCTCTGCCTGGCCAGAACCCCAGCATGATGGGATGGCCTCGCAACAGTGTCTTTTAAAATGCCATTGTCAGAGGTTAGGAGGACATGCTCGGAAAATGTCACCTCCTCATTTTGGGGGGGGGTCGGGGGGTTAGAGGGGTCATGGGCTTGAACTCGGCTCTTCAGCTCAAGGCTACCGCCCGACCCTTGAGCCAAGCCCCGCTTCCCCTTTTCTGGCGGCTCCCTGGAGGTAAGGGTCTCCGGTCCTTCTGTGCCCGGGCCGGCTTTGAACCGCGATCCTCAGAGCTCAGCCTCTGGAGTAGCTGGGACGACAGGCAGAGCCACTGCGCCTGGCTTGGCCTCTTCATTTCTCCCTCCTGTCCCCACCTCTAGTCCTATATTGAGTAGTGACTGCATCTCACCTTCCTCTACTCTTGTGCTCTCTCACTTATCATAACCCTTCCATGTCCTGGTATTTGTTCTGATCAGCAGTAATTTAGTCGTTCACAGGAGTTAGGCCTTTCCATTCCTCCCCTCTGTAAGTTTGTGTGTAGATGTATTGAGCTGTGCCTAGCTGTAATTTAGACCTAACTTCCGCACAGGAGAGAAAACACGCACCGTCCATCTCTTCCGAGTCCAGTTTACTTTAATATATTAGACTAAACTAGACTTTGCCAGAAAACCACCACATAGACATCCAGGCACAAAGAACAAAGGAAAGGTTTATTGCCAGCAAAGGGACAGGCAGGACCCCTACACCCAAGAGAGACGTGCTGGCTATTGTGTGAGGTGTCCTATAGAACCCAAAGGCGCTCGGAGGGGCTAGGAGGTGGAGCCCGAGGTGTGGACACACGAGCCAGGGGCTTCATCACGGTGGGACAGGAGTTATGGCTGCTGCCCAAAGTGGCAGGTATGGGGGTCTGATAGCTGCCCGTACCTGAAGGTTACTCTAAAGGGGGTCTTGTTGCCTATATGCAAAAGAAACTAGAAATATCTGAGGTCTTAAGAGACCAATCTAGAAGTTAAGACTTCATAGCTCCATCAGTATCCATCCTAGAAGAGTTGAAATGTGACATTTTAAATGAGCTGAGACTCAAAGCAATTCTCAACCCAACAGCAGAGTTCTCCAAAATACTCAAAAAGCAGCCAGTTGTTAGGAAGTCTAGTATAAATACACTTATGACAAGCTGTTTATGAGCGCATTACTTCAGCCCACTGAGTTCAGAATGATGTTATGAACAAAGCTCTGATGGCTTATTATCTGTGGTGTTAAGAAAATGGAACTGCCAGACAAAATCTAATATATGGTTGAGGATAGAGATAAGGACAGTAGGGGCCAGGATTTTGGCCTAGTGGTAGAGTGCCTGCCTAGCATGCATGAAGACCCGGGTTTGATTCCTCAGTACCACATCATAGAAAGCCAGAAGTGGTGTGGCGACTCAGGGTAGAACACTAGCCTTGAGGAAAACCCAAGGACAGTGCTCAGGCCCTGAGCTCAAGTCCAGGACTGGCAAAAGAAAGAAAAAAAAAAAAAAGATAAGGGCAGTAGAGCCTGATTTTTAAAAAACGTAGCCAGAATTTATCTAACATCTGAATGTTTTAGTAGGACTTAAACATAGGATATACATCCTATATAATTTTGGGTGTATGTGTACATCTTCCCACTTCAGTTTCCAACCATTATTCAGGTTGAAAACTTTTTGTCAGTCTTGTGGCTTGAACTCAGGACCTGTTCTTGGGCTTTCTTAAGGCTACAGCTCTACTACTTGAGCCACTGTACCACTTTCGGCTTTTTGTATGCATGTGGTACCAAGGAATCGAACCTAGGGCTTCATGCATGCCAAGCAAGCTCTCTACCACTAGGCTAAACTCCCAGCCTCTAAAGTTGAGTTGAAAATTCAGACAAAGTATTTTTTATTTCCAAAGATGTTTCTAGATTTAGAAACAGAAACCTTTATCTCACATCCTCAAAATGAGACATTTTTTACACCGAGATTCCTTTATTAAATCAGCCAAGATATTCCCAAATTTCCAAACAGAAAATAATTTGTGTCCTCACTATTTATTAACCACACCACTGTGACGTTACATCATCTGTCTTTTGGGAATGAGACTGTTCTGTCTCATTTGTCATGGACCACTTCCACTCTCACCACTGGAATTTGTGACGTTCAAGGGTTGTCCCTACAAAATCACCCAGATTTCATTTAAGCAGGAATTAGTGTTTCCTGGGTGCATATTTCTTGCAAGGTGAACCAGCAAAATTCTTAGTTTGCTACCAAGTTAATTTCTTAAGACTTTGTAGTTCTTCAGGTTACTGCAAGTAAAAGTTCTGAAAAATGATTTCATAAAATTGAATTTTAGAGGGCTGCGAATGTGGCTTTGTCCTGGGTTTAATTTCTCAGTACCACATACACATAAAAAGCTGAAGTAGTGCTGTGGCTCAAGTGGAAGGTAGAGTATTAGCTTTAAACAAAAGCAGCTCAAGGGACAGTCCACAGGCTAAAGAGGCTGAGTTCAAGCCCCAGGACTGGCAACACCTCTTTCCACGTCCCCCCGCTCCCCAGCCAAAAAACAAAACAAAAACAAAAAAACTCTCAAAGAATTTTAGAGTTCAGATGAGATTATTCCTTAAAAACCTTACTTTCAAGTTTCAGGGAATACTTCTAAAAAAGCTTATGATTTTACATAAAAACAGTAACATAGAAGACCTACTTTCCCATTTGCTAGCCAGCCTGTTCTAAATGCTGTTTTCCCAAGCACAGAATTTTGCAGCAGTAAAGCGCACGTTAGGATGAACACAGTGACTGAGCAGTGTCATCCTTGAGCTACACTGGAGAGCTACAAACATGCTTTTTCATGTGACAACAGGTAATCAAGGAAGAGAGGAAAAAGAAAAAAGATTTTGCTCTGGCAGACAATATGGAAAAACTTCAGCACTTTATTAGAATATTTTCATCTTAGCTATTAAAAATGCTTTATAGTCATTTTTTAGTACCAGGTAAATAAAGGCATAAAAAATAAGCATGCATGCATACCTGTGATCTGAAAAAGCCACTAAAATAAATAAAAGACAATCTTCAACGATGGCAGAAAATTAAAGATAGTGAAGAAATTAGAGAAGCATTCTGTGTTTAGTAAAGCAGTAGAAATAGTATTAGTGGCTCTGCACATCATCATGTGGTTAACAGTTCAGATGAAGAGTTTGAGGTCAGAATGTTCAAAGCAGTTACGATGGCCCAGTACATTAGGCGGAGTTGTACAAATAACACAGTGAAAAAAGACAAAAATGTGTTAAAACTTATCTGATAAAGGTTTCCCTGTCAAATGTCATATTAGGACTTTGTTCTCCATTTTTCATCTTACTATCATGGTCATGAATCATATTTTAGAAAGTTAAAGAGTGCTGCATTCAGCTAACTGGATATATTTAAGCCCTTTTGCACAGCAGATGTAGTTGGCTAAATTCAGAAGTATTCTTTTAAGGAGCTGTCAGTATGTGGTTGAGGTATAGACCTGTAACTGTATGTGGATTATGGACAGTAAAGAATATGTACTTAGAAGTTACACTATTATAAAATAAGTAAATTATACAAGTACTTATATTTTCTTGTACTTCTAGTCTTGGACTAGAAATAATTTTGGTCAGTCCTGGGGCTTGAGCTCAGGGCCTAGGCACTATCCTTGGGCTTTCTCAAGGCTAGAGCTCTACCACTTGAGCCACAGCACCACTTTCAGCCTTTTTCTAGGTGTGTGGTACTGAGAAATCAAACTTAGGTCTTTGTGCAGTTTAGGCAAGCATTCTACGACTAGGCCAAACTCCCAGCCCCGGTACTCTGGCTTAAAACTCTGTTTTAGCCACCTAAAATCTGCTTATAGCTCAATATGCCTCAAATCGATTCCAAGTGGTGCTGTGGCTCAAGTGGTAGAGCTCTAATCCTGAGAAGGCCCAAGGACAGCATTCAGGCCCTGAGTTCAAGCCCCAGGACTGGCAAAATATAAAAAAATAAACAAACATTCTTCTTTTTCTCCCTAAGGAACCTTTGAAAACCACCTGGTAAGAAATGGTCTACAGCTCTAGTGATGGTGCCGCTGTGAGGAGCACAATACTTGCCCAGTTGGAACAGACCATGCAGGTTATGGTCTGAATATGAAATGTAGGTCTACTCAGTGGCCCTTTATTTGAGGAGATGGAAAATTTAGGACATGGGGGCCTAGTTGGAGGAAGGAGGTCACTAGAAATACACCAGGTTGTGCCTGGTCCCAAGTCCATTCCTCTCTGCATCCTGGCATTGCATCATGTATTCCATTGCCATGAAAGACTGAAACCATTCAAAATGAGCCAAAAGAAATAACTTCTCGGCAAGACGTCAGTAGACCACATCTATAATCCCAGCTGCTCAGGAGGCTGAGTTCTGAGGATTACAGTTTCAAGTCAGACCAGGCAGAAAAAGTCCCTGTGAGACTCTTCTCTGCAATTAAACCACTCAAAAACCCAAAGTGGAGCTGTGACTCAAAGTGGTAGAGTGCGAGCCTTGAACTCAGGGACGGTGCCCAGGACAAGTTCAAGCACCACAAATGACAAAAAAAATTTTTTTTTTTAATGTCTCCCTAAGTTTTACTCTGGTAATTTGTCATAGGAACAAGAAAGCAAACTGAAACCATGTCCTGTGCTACTGGTACCAAGGAACCATCAGAGGTGCAGGACTTATTTTTGACCCTTTGAACAATGGTTGTTTCCCCAGGAACAGTTGTGAGGATACTGAGTGACACACATGGTTTTTGTTGTTGTTTTGTTTTTTAGATACAGACATTTAAGGTAGTTAAGCTGGCAGGTCATAGGCTGGTCAGAGATAAGAAAATAGCAATTCAGTAAATACACAAGTACTATAGATTTTTCAAAATGTCTGGAATTGGGTGACTATAGTTCTTTACAAATAACAAAACCAAAAATCCCTAAGGAGGAGATTTGATTTCCAGTTATCCCAATAAAATATTCAAAACAACCTTGACACTACAAAACACATAAACTGGGAAACATGGCTAGTGCATACACACCAAATTGATAGAAATTATTACTGAGGAAAGCCAGAATTTGTAACTACGAGCTTAGGTATACTTAAAATGATATGCAGCTGGTTGTCTGTGGCTCTCACCTGTAGTCCTAGCTACTCAGGAGGCAAAGATCTGAGGATTGTGGTTCAAAGCCAGCCCAAGCAACAAAAGTCAGTGAGACTCTTATCTCCAATTAACACCCCCAAAAAGCCAACAGTAAAACTGTGGCTCAAATGGTAGAGTGAGCACAAAAGCTCAGAGACAGTGACCAGGCGCTGAGTTCAAGCTCTGGAACTGGAACACACATACACACTATGGAAATCACAAAGAATTCAGGGCACCAAAAGAATGTGATATAAATAGAAATTGCTTCCATTCCCTATGTTTTTTTCATCCATCAAAAGTTCTGGAACTGAAAAGTATAAAACCACTGGAGGAATTCAGCAACAGATTGAGCAGACAAAATGGAACCCACAGCCTGAAGATAACTACATACAGATACTCAGTGTGAGAAGCAGAAATGAGGGAAAAAAAATTAAGGAAAAATAAATGGACTCATGTGACATCATTGAACTTGCCAAGATATGCAATGTAGTGATCTCCAGAGAAGAAAAAAGAAAAAATGTTTGAATGGCTGAAAACTTCCCAAATTTAATGAGACATTCAAGAATTCCCACTGCCAGGAGGATAAGCTAGCTAAGGAGTTCCACACTGACATGTGCAATGGCTTACATCTGTAATTCCAGCTACTCAGGAGACAGGTACCAATGAGGGCAGTTCAAGAAAGACAGTGAGACATCATCTCAACTGGTTATGGTGGTTTATGTCTGTGGTCCCAGGTATTTAGAAAGCCTACATTAGAGGACATACATCTGAATCTGCCCCAGGCAAGTACGTGAGATCTTATCTGAAAAATAAAATTTAAAAGGACTAGGGGCATGGATCAAGAGGTAGAGGCCTGCCTAGTAAGTATGAGGCTCCGAGTTCAAACCTTTGTACTGTTTTCGTGTTTTTGCCAGTCCTGGGGCTTGAATTCATGGCCTGAGCATTGTCCTTGGGTTTTCTCAAGGCTAGAGCTCTACCACTTGAGCCACAGCACCACTACCAGCTTTTTCTATGTAGTACCAAGGAATCAAATCCAGGTCTAAGTGCATACAAGGCAAATACTCTACCTACTAGGCCAAACCCCCAGCCCTTCAGTAGTTTGTTTTTTGTATTTTTCCCAAATAAGTTCTAGCCAGGCGTGGTAGCTCATACCTGTAATCCTAGCTACTCAAGAGGCTGAGATCTGAGAATCTCACCATCCCCCCAGCAACACAAAGTCACAAAGCCTAGAGACTCTTATCTTCAATTAATCACTAGAAAATGGGACGTGGGGCTGTAGCATAGGGTAGGGCAGTAGCCTTGAGCTGAAGAGCTCAGGGACAGCGCTCAGGCCAGAGTTCAAGCCCCTTGACCTGCCCCACCTCTCCCCTACCCCCCAAAAATAAATAAGTTCCAGGGGCTGGGAGTTTGGCCTAGTGGTAGAATGCTTGACTAGCATGCATGAAGACCCGGGTTCGATTCCTTGATACCACAACCACAGAAAAAGCCAGAAGGGGTGCTGTGGCTCAAGTGGCAGAGTGCTAGCTTTGAGGAAAAAAGCCCAAGACAGTGCTCAGGCCCT
Organism: Megascapheus bottae; assembly: GCF_031878675.1. Classification (NCBI taxonomy): domain Eukaryota; kingdom Metazoa; phylum Chordata; class Mammalia; order Rodentia; family Geomyidae; genus Megascapheus; species Megascapheus bottae. The sequence goes on from NC_143519.1 coordinate 118,157, forward strand.
GAGTTTAAGCCCCAAGACTGGCACAAAAAGAAGTTCTACACTCGACAAGAAAACAAACTTGTGTGCAAAGGATCCGCAGTAATCTGGTATTGACTTTCCAGATGTCATGGAGGCCAGAAGACTCGGCTGTTACTTACACAGCTGATTTAAAAAAAAAAAAAAATCAGGTGAGAATTATATACCCAGTAAAACTAACCAAGAATGAAAGCAAATTAACCATTCTCCTGCTCTGCAAGAAACACAAATGGAGTGGTGGTGAGATTTAGCCTGCTTCATGTGTGAGGTCTCGGTTCCATCTCTAGTACTGAAAAGGGGAAGGAAAGAATAATGTAAAAGCATTCTTTCATATGAAATAAAGGAGTAGGAGGCAGAAATTCAAAGTCATATATGAAGATACTGGTAAAGGTAACTATGCAGGTGATTTAAAAGCAAGTACTAATGGCTGGGAGTTTGGCCTAGTGGTAGAGTGCTTGCATAGCATGCACGAAGACCTGGGTTCAATTCCTTAATATCACATACATAGAAAAAAAAAAGCCAGAAGTGGTGCTGAGCTCAAGTGTTAGAGCCCAAGGACATGCTCAGACCCTGAGCCCAAGCCCAGGACTGGCAAAAAAAAAAAAAAAAGTACTAACTATAGTGTGGTTTTGCCTCGTAACTCCCCTCTCCCTCGCCCTTTATTTTTTTGCCAGTCCTGCAGCCTGAACTCTAAGCTTAGGCACTGTCCCTGAGCTCCTTTATGCTCAAGGTTAACACTCTACCACTTGAGCCACAGTGCCACTTACAGTTTTTTCTGTGATTAATTGGAGAGAAGTATCTCAAACTCTCCTGCCCAGGCTGGCATCAAACCCCTATTCTCAGATCTCTGCCTCCTGAGTAGCTAGGATGATAACTATGAGCCACCAGCGCCTGGCTGTATTATTTTCCTGTAAGACTTAAAAGGCAAGTGATAAGATAGCAATTATAATTGTTGAGGGCAAACAGTGTATAAAGAATTCCTTCTCTTGGGTCATGACATGTTAAAAAGAGACAGGGATCTAGGTAGCAGCAGAATGTTTATACAATACTGAAACTAAATGAACTTAGATAAAGATTTTATATCTACAAGGTAATCACTATGAAAAATTTAAAAATATTCAGGGAAGCATATGAAAAAGTACAAAAATTTTAGACTGGTATATAAAAAAATCAAATAAGACAGAAAGAGCATCTTGGGGAAAAATGGAGTTGTGCTAGCAACAGGCCAATGTTAGTCCCTATCACTGTAACGAAAGGTATTAATGGAGAAACCAGGAATCTCTTCTCTTCTCTTCTCTTCTCTTTTCTCTCTCTCTCTCTCTCCCTCTCTCCCTCTCTCTCTCTCTCTCTCTCTCTCTCCCTCTCTCCCTCTCTCTCTCTCTCTCTCCCTCCCTCCCTCTCTCCCTCTCTCTCTCTCTCTCTTGTTGTTGTTGTTCATGGCACTGTCCCTGAGCTCTTCAGCTCAAGGCTACCACCCTATCCCTGGGCCTGGGTGTTGTCCCTGACCGGGAATCTTTTTTATATATCTAAAATTATTCCAAAATAGACATAGATGAGAAGAAGTCATAATGGACAGTTTACCTGTTTATTCCGCTACATCTAACTAAAAATCAGAACACACCTGCTGTAGCGGTGTTCTGTCCTGTCTATTAAGGCAAGGCCCCTGGTCTTAAATGTGAAGACAGAAGTTTGGATTCGTTTTAGAAAGCAGGAAATCCTTGGGATGTGGCAAGGATATGAGGAAAAATTGACTCACACAGCACGTGAAAGCCTGGAACCAAAACCTGGGTCACGTGCTATGATCTGACATCGATGTCTCTAACATCATGTCACTTTCATTCATTTCAATTTCAAATGTTTCTTCCAAAGAAGGTCTGGAATCTGGAGTTTTTCTGGAGTTTTCCAGTGGTGCAAGTCCTGCTTCTTCTGCAGTCTGTTTTTCTACTTCAAATTCCCTGAAATCCCACGGAGGTGAAATAATGTTTTTTAGTGTCTTCATTGTATGTACATCAAAGTCATAACACTTTAATTTGTCTTTAATGTCTGCTCCTAAAAAGAAACATAATTAAAATAAGAGATTCCATCATTGAACTAACATTTCCATCATTATATCACTTAAACCAAACTACTTTCAAGGTAGGTAAAAGGACTTTCTCCAAGAACAGAGACAGGAAAGGATATCAGTTTCTTGTACTTGTCCCTTAAGGCTACTGTTCTACAACTCTGAGCACTAGCTCCACTTCTGGTTTTCTGGTGGGTAATTAGAGGTAAATGTCTTATGGACTTTACTGCCTGGGCCAGCTCTGAATCACAATCCTCAGATCGCAGCCTCTTGAGTAACTAGGGTCACAGGGTGAGCTACCAGTGCCCAGCTTATTTGCCACTACTTTTAAGGGAGCTACTGGGAAGACTTTTGGAAACCCATGCAGGCGTTGTTCTCAAGTGGCTCCACAGACACCTGTTTACAAAGCCCTATACTGTATGAACCATGGAGGCAACTTTTCCTCACCGACCTAGGCAGGAACCACCTGCAGAAGCTGGATTCTAATAGTTCATTCCTGTAATCATCAGGAGGTTGAGATCTCTCACAAGCAAAATTCCAGGCTTGAGGCATGAGTCAATTGGTAAGAGTATGAGCCATGAGTAAGGAAGCCATGAACAAGTGTGAGGTCTTTTTTCTTTTTTTCCAGTCCTTGAGGCTTGAACTCAGGGCCTGGGCAATGTCTTTGGACACTTTTTGCTCAAGGCCTAGTGCTCTGCCACAACACTAATTCTGGCTTTTTCTGTGTACATGGCTCCGGGGAATTGAACCCAGGGCTTCATGCATGCGAGACAAGCACACTAGGCCACGCTCTTGGTCCAAGTGCGAGATCTTGTATGTCTGTATATTTGGAATGGTTATTAATCTACTGCTAATGAAAGCCACAGTACATTTCCCACATGCCAACCTTAAGAACAATGTGTATTTGGACATATCTGAACCAATACATCGCATTCCATGATTTCTGACATTCCCTGAGAATTTCATGCAGTACACCCTAGCAGGTTAAGGTACCTATCCTCTTTCATGATGAGGTACTTTTGACAGATAATGACATGGAAACCTCCTGAAGACAAAACCAGTAGTGAACAATAATCTGGCAATTTGAGATCACTCCCTCAAGGACCCAGAAAGTCTATCCCATTCCTCAAGGCATTTCCAGCCTGGGCTTAGATTCACGTTTGAGCCCAACTGGTCTCCTAAAACAAAGAACTTGTGATAGCTGATTTTGATTCACAACTTGGACTGGGATGTGCCTGGCTAATTAGTAAAGCACACTTCTGAAAGTGTTTGTGAGGAGATTTACAGAGACGATTAACTAAGGAAGAGCTGATGTGAGTAGTTATACCACAGAGCTGGAATGGAATAAAAGGGAAAAAAGAAAAAGCCAGGAAGGAGTTCAGGTATCTGCTTTATTTCCTGGTCAGCAGGATTTGACTGCTCTGTTTCACCATGTCCTCTCTACCATGAAGAAATGAAACCACAAGCAAAACTAAATCCTTAGGTTGTTTCTATCTGGTATTTTGTCACCATAGTAGAAGTCTTAACAAAAAAGTTAAGGCTTAGACTTTCCCGTAAAGTCACAGGGGCTACTGAAAAATGGAACTGATTCAGCCAGGTTCTTCAGGGTGCAAGAACTTTTTTCCAAGTATTTTTAAGGAACTGATCTATAAGATGAGTAGCAAATCATACTTCCTCTTAGACCCTCTTACACTCATGAACAGATAATTCTTATATATCCCACATAGCAACTTCAGAGAAAAACATAGACCATCACCTACTGCCATAGACACCCTGCCCCTTTCTAGTCCATATTCCAGGATTTTGCAATGCTGGGATCACACTCTGACTTTTTATTACCACCCCTCAGTCTTGCTGGCTACTAGTCTCCCTCTAATGGCATAATCAGTGCACATTCTTTCTTGGCCTGTGAAGTTTCTCCACATCTCTACAGGCATCTCCACAGTAAACATCAGGTATTTATGAATAGATGGTTTTAAGATCTTGTTGAGGAAATATCATGAATGCTCAACATGCAGAGTTCAGTACTCTAAAATTATCAAATTTACCTACCTTATACCTACATACAATAGGTCTGAGCATCCAAAACTTGAAAGCATGGAGCAGGGTACCTTATGGTCATAGATATTACTGTTGTACATATTCACACTGCTCACCCCAAACTACATCTCTTCTCATGCTCTTTATTTTAAAAATACTATATCCAATTATACTATACTTTATTTTGAATATATAGTACAGATACTTGACTAAGTTTTCCCAGAATGCTGTCAATTTCTACAAAAATGTATGTTGACTTTCAACCAATTTAAAATTTTCACTTTATCGCATTATGTGTCCTTGGGAGGGTTCCTCTCACCTTTAGATTGCTTTTGGGAAGGCATGCTTACTTTTTCAAAACTGCATGTAAATTTACTAGTTTTTTAGGCAGTTTTATGAATACATCACAAATTGTTTCTCTGTTCTCCCACTGATGTTTAGGTCATTTCCAGTAGGGAGCAATCATTAATAAAACTCCAATGAATAACCTTTTTCCTGAATACGATAATGGTTGAGAGAAGCCCCTCTGTCTACTGGATTTACTACTCAGAGCACAGCTGTTATATCCTAAGAGCTGTTTGGTGCCTCATGACTCTAATACTCTCAGTGAGGCCAACCCCCAGCTTTCTCACTTTTTTTTTTTTTTCCCAGTCCTGGGCTTGAGCTCAGGGCCTGACCACTGTCCTTGGACTTTCTCAAGGCTAGAGCTCTACCACTTGGGCCTCAGCACCACTTCCAGCTTTTTTCTATGTATGTGGTACCAAGGAATCGAACCCGGGTCTTCATGCATGCTAGGCAAGCACTTTAACCACTAGGCCAAACTCCCGGCCCTGCTTTCTCACTCTTGAACAGCTAGCTCCCTCCCACGGTGACTTGTTTGGATGAACAGAATGTATGACTTCCATTTTTCAGAAGGTCTTGCATTAAGATCCCTGAGCACATAATATTATGAAGGCTAGGATGAAATCCCCACAAAAAGAGGTCCAGCAATCTAGCTAGGGACCTTCACTCACGGGCAAGCCTATCATACCACCAACGCAGTCAAGTCCCAAAGGATTCCAGAGAGCTGGAAGCTGGTGATTCATACTTGTAATCCTAGCTACTCAGGAGGCTGAGATGGGAGATCACTGCTCAAAGCCAGCCCGAGCAGGAAAGTCCATGATACTTATCTCCAATTAACCACCAGAAAAGTCAGAAGTAGAGCTGAGGCTCAAAATGGTATAGTGCTAGCCTTAAGCAAAAGCTCAGGGACAGTGCCCAGACTGAGAGCCCCAGGGATGACCAAAACAAACAAGCAAACAAATCCCATAGAGAGCAGCAGAGCATTTCCAGTGACCTCACAGTACACACTGTTGTTGAAACCACCACTTCCCCTGTTATCTTTACAAAATTAAAACTATATGCCACTGATGTAAATGTAAGGCATTCTAATGGTCCACTGAAATGTCACGATTACTATTATTTTGTGCCATGTATTACAAAATAGGAAGGCCAGAACCCTTCATGTATTAGAAAATACCTTCAGGATTTTTTCTTTTATTATTTAAGAAGATTAATTCCTCTGTAACAGTGATTCACACCTACTCTGTAACTGTTTTGTGTGCACCAGGTACTCAACATGAAATGAGTCACTAACTTCCATGACACTGTTCCACAACAAATAGATACAACCTCCAATTCCAGGGAGGTTCTAGAAACTTTGGCTCTTGTTCACTACATCCCTGAGGATATCAGAGCACGAATAAAGCAGGGTTGAAAGCCCGATAAAGAGAGGATCGGACCTGCCACCCTAGTGTGAATGAATCTGTAACAGACCAACCAAACTGAGCACATGTCGAGCATAGCTGCATGAGAAAACCCAGAGTCTCAGGACTTTATGTAATTAAAAAGGTAGAATGATAAATCTTAGAATCTTGGATGAGAATTTAAGAATCTCAGACAGATATACAGTAATTGAAAATGTAGAATATAATTCAATAAAAGTGATTATGATCTTACCAATATAAGCTTCAGAATCACCAATGTACATTTCAATGCAATGACCAAGCATTGTAACAGAAAAGGTGTCATCTCGTCTAAGACCAAGGGCCTGCCAAAAAAGATTGAACATGATTATTAAAAATGTAGTACTTTCTCATTGAAAATATGCCCACACAGACTCATTTCAAGGTATTTCAGAGGATCTAGGTGGGATGGTGGCAGTACTGATGGGGATACAGCTGTAAGACTGAGATTGATGGAAGTGGGTGAGAGTCAGGAGGTTCAATCCACTATTCCACCGACTACCTGAATGCTATTCCTTGAGAGATTAAGATGCTGTAATCCACAGTGTTTACTCTGACACTTCTGCATTACTTAGATCACAGAAGAGGTTAATTAAATATTTAAAGACATTCTCTTGGGAAGACAGGGACACTGATCACCTGGCTTGAAAACTAAAACCACTTACTTCACTTATATTTTCTTCTGATTCCTGATTCAAAAAAAAAATGCATGCCTAGATATGCTTGGCACTATTTTCTCTAAGTGCAAAAAAATTAAATGATAGAAAAACAGTTACACTGAATTTTAACTGGAGGCATTTTTCCCTTGTGGTCATGGTACTGACTCATAATGTCATAGCTTTGATAAAACATATCTCAGGACTAACAGAAGATTTTTTCCTTGTGCTGAACAAACAGACTGTTCTATAAAAGTGATTTAGGGGCTGGGAGTTTGGCCTAGTGGTAGAGCACTTGCCTAGCATGCACAAAGACCTTGGTTCAATTCCTCGGTACCACATACATTTAAAAAAAAAAAGTTGGAAAGCTCAAGTGGTAGAACTCTAGCCTTGAAAAATCCCAAGGACAGTGTTCAGGTCCTGAGCTAGAGCCCAGGACTGGCAAAAAAAAAAAAAAAAGTGATTTTAGGAAGTTAATTCTAAGAATCTTAACTACAAAGACTGAGAGTCCCCAAAGGCCATCACTGGGAATGGTTTTCTTTGTTGTTTATTTATTATTATTATTATATATATATATATTGTTTTGGTCAGTCATGGGGCTTGAAACTCAGGGCCTGGGCACTGTCTCTGAGTTCTTTTTGCTCAAGTACAGAGGTCTACCACTTGTGCGACAGTGCCATTTCTAGTTTTCTGGTGGTTAACTAGAGGTAAGAGTCCCACAAACTTTCCTGTCTAGGCTGGCTTTGAACTGTGAATCTCAGATCTCAGCCTACTGAGCAGCTAAGACTAAGGGCATGAGCAACCAGCACACAGCTGGGAATGTTTTTCTGTGCTTCCTGCCTGGATAAGACACCCAATAAAGTTGAGTGACAAGTACTACTGGACACTTGCTCACCTCAGTTTCATCACATTTCTTTCTTTCTTTCTTTTTTTTTTTTTGGCCAGTCCTGGGGCTTGAACTCAGGACCTGAACTCTATCCTTGGACACTTTTTGCTCAAGGATAGCACTCAGTGCCAGCCAGGGCACTAAATCCATGAGACTCTTATCTCCAATTAACCACTAGAAAATTGGAAGTGACGCTGTGGCTCAAGCGATAGTGTGATAGCCTTGAGCTGCAGAACTCAGGGACAGCACCCAGGCCTAGAGTTCAAGCCCCACAACCAACCAAAAAACAAAACAAAACAAAACAAAAAACCCTTTTCAAATGTAGGGCAAATATTAACCACAGGTAAAGCTGGGTACAAACAGATGACATACTGTATGGAAATAGTCCACGGCATTTTCAAAGTTGCCCATCAGGCTATGGATATATCCTATGGCCGAATAGGTGGATGCATTTTGAGGAATTAACACCAATGCTTGCCGGTGGTAATCCAATGCCTCTGCATATTTTCTGTTAAGAGAAGACAGGGTGGGGAAGGAAGATGACAAGGGTAAGGAGGGGAGAGAGAAAATCATTATGGGCACAGTAAAAGTAATAAATTTCTAGGTTTAAGATGTATCTCCATCTATGTAAACATGGAAGGAACTTTGTTACAATAGCAGTCTAGACTGCTTTATGGATGTATAACATTAAGAAATATGCTTTCCTGATATGGACCCTCTGCCAATAGTGGGTACTCTAGCTCAGATCTGCTATACTCTTTTTGCAACTGGAGAGGACCCCAAATAGAAGTTCATCCCCAATTCACTGCCTGAACCTCATCACACACCATGACAGTTTAAATCTGAGGGGTTTTTTGTTGTTGTTGTTTATTTGTTTTGTTTCTGCCAGTCCTGGGACTTGAATTCAGGGCCTGGGCACTGTCCTTGGACACATTTTGCTCAGGGCTAGCATTCTGCCACTTGAGTCATAGCTGCAATTCCAGCCTTTTCTGTGTATGTGGTACCAAGGAATGGAACCTAGGGCTTCATGCATGCTAGGTGAGCATGCTCCCATTAGGCCATGCTCCCAGCCCAAGCTGAGTAGTTTTAAGGTCCAAAAATTACTTAGACCAGTTTTCCCCAAAGTTCTGTGGAATACTTGCTGAGTGAAATCTTTTGTGGGAAAAAAAATTATGTTCAAAGTCTAGAAATTACTATAGTTCATAACATATAGCAAAGATTCAAAGAAATCCTATAATTCTTTTTTCCTTTTCAAAATGCAATTCACTTATTTTAAGGTTTTAAAACTACTCTATGTATTGTATACAAGTATTAAGGGGCTTTCTCTGCCCCCAAAACACATTGAATCTTGACTAACCTAGAGTTTTCAGCACTTTCTAAAACAGAACCATTTTCAGATATTGTCTGTTTGCTGTACAATGAAATCTTGGGGGTGGAAAGGAAGGAAGAGCTAGAATAGGAACATGGCTTTAATTGGATCCTACTATCCCAGACCTTCCGAATCACCTTTCAATACTGAATTAATTTTTAACTTAAAAAGAGAATCACTTATAATTCACAAAATTTCTAAAAAAAAATCAGAGATAAATAATAAAACAATAAATTGGATGCCTCTTCTAGCTAAGCATCCAAGCACAAGAAGGCTGGAAGATACTATGAAATAAAAATACAAACAGACCACTCAAAATTGAAGTATGTTGGGGGACATGCTCAAGTAGTTAAGAGTACTTGCTTACAAGTATAAACCTCTGAGTTTAAACCCTGGTATTAAAAAATAAGAATAATGATAAAACAAAAAAAAATGCTTCATTGTACTTACTTCAGTTTTCTGCAGACATGCCCCAAGTTGTTCAATAAAGGTTCCCATTTGTCAACTGTTACCTAAAACATAGCAACATCAAATGCATGAGTTACACATGCCACTGTTCCCCTCCATTTGTTTGCCTGAATCTTTTCATGTCTGCATGAACAGCAGCAGGGCTCTGTGTTGGTAAGGAGCCTCTGCACAGAAAAAGTAGGGCATCTGCGGGCTAACCTTCATTTCTTCCCCACTCAATGACACTTTCTGAGTATTCTATGCACAATGATATTGAGTCCATCCAATGCTAAAGGAGTAAATTGTGTACCTGAATTCATTTTGAAATAATGCTTACATCTAGCCTACTAAATACTTGTAATTAGAAATGTTACAGCACTTTAACTCAACTCTTTTTAGTCATTCCAACTCCCTAAACTTATCACCTGAGTGTCCTACCTGCAAGTCAACAGAACAGGTCATCCTAACCCTACTAAAACTCTAGGGTTCATTATTCTACCTCTTGGACATAAGTCCAACAGTATAACCCTCCACTTCCAATTAATGAAAATATGGCCTGGACTCCCATCTTAAAAGCTATATATGACTATATATATAGTCTCCCCTCTTCCATTTTTTTTTTTGTGGAGTTAAAACACAAAACACAGGGCCGTAAGTTTGGCCTAGTGGTAGAGTGCTTGCCTAACAAGCACAGACCCGGGTCTGATTCCTCGGTACCACATACATAGAGAAAGCCAGAAGTGGTGCTGGGGCTCAAGCGGTGGGATTCTAGCCTTGAGAAAAAAATCCAAGGACAGTGCTCAAGTCTAGAGTTCAAGCCCCAGGATTGGAAAACATGCAAACACACACCACATTAAATCACTTCCCACCTTTGCATATGCAATTTTCTATATCTGAAACAGTTTTCCCTTGATGATTTTTTATTAAAGAATTTATTAACATTGATTTTTACATCATATTTCAAATGTCATGCTTAACAAGTATTCAAGAAGGGAATATCTATATATAATCACTGGCACATAGGTTTTAGAACATAATTAAAACTAAGCTAAGGGTCTGTATGTCATAGATACAAATTAATATATGCAATAAAACATTACATCTATAGAGTATATAGCCCATCATAGATTTTTATGTCTATGTAGTTCTGTTTATATCTCCAAGACCATGTCCACAACCCTGGGTACCCAGCCAAATACTAAGTCATGCCTTGATGATATTTAATCACTCAGGAATGAGGTGTACAATGTACCTCAACCCCAAAGCTATCCTGACCACCCTCATGTCTAGGTAAACCTTTCTAAGTGGCACCTGCGTTTTCTTAATCATATAACAGCATGTGGCCAACATTAATTTGTATCCCCAACAGAGCTGAGAGCAGAAAATATCTAACTACTTCCTGCTACAGCCAATGCCTCGCTCAGATCCCAGAATGGCTGGCACTCAGAAAGTATGTGTCACCTAATACCAAGGTTTTCTTTTTTTTGTTGGTTGTGGGGCTGGGCCTGGGCACTATCCCTGAGCCCTTCTGCTCAAGGCTACTGTCCTACCCGTGGAGCCACAGTGCCACTTGGGTTTTCTTGTGGTTAACTGGAGATGAGATAAGAATTTCACTGACTTTAGTGCCCGGGCTGGCTTTGAACCACAATCCTCTGATCTCGGCCTCCTAGTACCTAGGATTATAGGCGTGAGCCACCATGCCCGGCTTAAAACCAAATGATGAACAAATGCCTTGCATGAACACTTTTTTTTTTTTAATCTTGCCAATTTGGGGGTTTGAACTCAGGGCCTGAGCACTGTCCTGGGATTTTCTCAAGGCTACAGCTCTACCACTTGAGCCACAGCACCACTTCTGGCTTTTTCTATGTATGTGGTACCGAAAAATCAGCAGGCAAGTGCTAGGCAAGCACTCTACAACTAGGCCACATTCTCGGCCCCTAGGTGTCTATTTTCTTCATTCCATAGCAAATTGTGCTCAAGAATGTGTATGTGTGTACACAGACAGATATTAAAAAGAATACCTCATTTCCAATTGCTTTAATTTTTTCCAAGGCATCGAGAAACCATTTTTCTGCAGTTTTCCATCTAAAATAGGGAGAAAAAGTGGAAATTAATTGAAATTAGAAATTAATTAAGATTAAAATTAAGAAAGTGGAAATTATTCAAAATTAGAAAGTATATTTAAAGTTGAGTATCTACAAGTACTAAAATGAAATGTAATAAACTGCTGGAAATGAATGATTCAAATGAAAATTTAAGTCAGATAAAAGATTATTCTTTCAGCATTATCATCATAAACTCAAGTTTGGGAGACACAGTCAATTCTCATGATTTGTGATCATTAAGCACCTACAAAACTCAGTATTTTATCAACAGATCTAAAAGGCTGACTGTGCCCAACACATACTATGGCCTACAACCCAGAATTCTGTCACTCAGGCCAGAATGAAGCTCATCTTACACATGAATTCTCCAGTGAGGCACACCATAGTTTCTTGTGCTTCAACCACAGACAGCAATAAGGTTGGGTTTTTTTTTTTGTTTTGGGTTTTTTTTTTTTTTTGCCAGTCCTAGGCTTGAACTCAAGGCCTGAGCACGGACCTTGGACTTTCTCAAGGCTGTAACTCTACCACTTGAACCACAGCACCACTTCTGGCTTTTTTTTTCTATGTATGTGGTACCAAGGAATCGAGCCCGGGCCTTCGTGCATGCTAGGCAAGCCCTCTACCACTAGGCCAAACTCCCAGCCCGGTTGGGGATTATTTTAATCAGGAAAAAGATACAAAAAAGGAACAAAAATGGGAAAACCATGGCATTAAACTAACCACAAAAGAGGATACTTTTTTAGAATATAAGCTGAACATGATATTATGCAAGATCAGCTGAGAACTGAGTTTCACTGTCTGTCTTTCTCCACTCTGTGTGTACCTAAGAAGACTGAAAGCTGAAATACTAGTTTGGGGTTATATGTTACATCTTTTTATTGTTTTTGGTGGTAGGCTTGAACTCTGAGCTTGAGCATTATTGTCTGAGCTCTTCAGCTCAAGGTTAGCATTCTACCATTTGAGCCACAACGTCACTTTCGGTTTTCTGGCAGTTGAATGGAGGTAAGAGTCTCATGGATTTTGTGCCCGGGCTGGCTTTGAAATGGGATCCTCAGATCTCAGCTTCCTAAGTAGCTAGAATGACAGGCATAAACCACCAGCACCCTGGCTCTATGTAAATTTTCATGAATATCAAGAATGGACTGTACTATATTAAAATTACTATGCATTTTTAAAACTTCAGACATTCTTAAATATTTACATAACTCAACTTTTAAAAGAACATGACATACAATTCTGAAGCTCTACTGCTTTAAAATTTAAATATAATCTTATCCAAAGCTACAGAAAAGCCTCAACTAACCAGGAAACAAGAGATTGGGTCATTCTAAGTAGTTTAAATTTGTCTAACTAATAATAAAACAGAAAACATTTGTGTTTCAAAGAATATGGAAAAACTGTGTCCCATGTGTGAATCCAAACTCCAACACAGAATCCTGTAGAGATCCTTCAGGCCATATTATAGGCACCAGAATTTATGGCAGTTCAGATCAAAGGAGAATAAAAATATGAATGTGGTGTTACACAGAAATCCAGGTTTTTCTGTAGAAAGTTTCTATTTTCTTTGTCAACCAATGACTCCTAAAAAAGTACATCTCGAAGCAAAAATACATTGACAGTCACTCTGGCCAGCTAGGCCCCTAAGACTAAGGCTTTCCGATACTTACTCTCCATTCTGAAATGCAACTACTCCAACCTCATGTATGACAAAGGGGTCTTCTGGTGCGATGCTCAGAGCTTGGCCAAAGAATCTTTCAGCAAGTTTGGAGTTATTGGTCAAACCATATTCTAATCCGATATACAGCATTGGCAAATGACACCTAAAAACATTGGAAAATTTTATATATTTGGCACCTAAATATTTCCTTTTGTTGTTGGCCAAGGCTTAAACTCAGCGCCTACGTGCTATTCCTGGGCCTTTGTACTCAAGGCTAGTGCTCTACCACTTGAGCCATAGCACCACCTATGATTTTTTCTGAGAAGTTTATTGCTGTTAAGAGTCTAAGGGATTTTCCTGTCCAGGCTGGTTTCAAATCATGACCCTCAGATCTCAGCCTCCTGAGTAGAGATTACAGGCACAGGCCAATGATACTCAGCTAGCAAATCCTTTTAATTCAGCAAAAATTTGCCAGGCCCAAATATTATCTACACACCTCACCTTCCCCCCCACCTCAAAAAAAAAAGTAAAAATAGTCAAAACTACAGCATTTACTTTTTTGTCTTTCTTTTTGTTGTGTTGGTCCTGGGGCTTGAACTTGGGGTCTTGGCGCCGTATTTGAGCTTCTTTTTACTCAAAGCTAGTGTTCCACCACTTGAGCCATAGCTCCACTCTGGCTTTTTTTTTCAAATGTTTTATTTTTTTTCTGGTAGTTTAGTGGAGTTAAGAGTTTCAAAGACCTTCTTGCAAGCCTCAGATCTTAGCCTGAGTAGCTGGGATTACAGGCATGCCACTGGCACCTACTCATTTCCATACTTACTTTACAATCACATGTTACTAGGTAAGAAAACATAATGTTTCTGCTTAGTGACAAAATGGTATCAATAGCTATAACAGAAGTTTCATTTAATTCTATTGGCAAAAGCCTTTATTCCAGAGTTTTAACAATTTATCTTGCTAACATACCCTTTCATCAGCTGTGCTGCTGTGAAGTATGCGGCCATTGCTTGGTCATGCTCGCTCTCAACAGCAAATGAATGTCCATAGGCTATCCATGCAGGCCCATAGGTCTTTTCAAGTGTGGTAGCTTTGCTGAAATAAAAACATTCATTCAAGTAATATATTTAAACTATTATTATCTTTTATTTATTTGTTTGTTTGTTTGTTTATTTTGCCAGTCCTGGGCTTGAGCTCAGGGCCTGAGCACTGTCCTTTGACTTTCTCAAGGCTACAGCTCTACCACGTGAGCCTCAGCATCACTTCCAGCTTTTTTCTATGTATGTGGTACTGAGGAATCAAACTCGGGTCTTTGTGCATGCCAGGCAAGCATTCTACCACTATGCCAAATTCCCGGCCCTAGACTATTAATTTTAAGTAAGCAGATGACCTAAAAGACATTTTGGGGGTCAGTCGTGGGGCTTAAACTCTGCACCCTGGGTGCTGTCCCTGAGCTCAAGGTTACCATCCTACCCCTTGAGCCACAGGGCCACTTCTGTTTTCTAGTGGTTAATTGGAGACGAGTTACACGAACATTAGTACCCAGGCTGGCTTTGAACCAAGAACCTCAGATCTCAGCCTCTTGAGTAGCTAGGATTATAGGTGTAAGCCATAGCACACTGGCTCTAAAAGACACTTATAGATAAAGAACTACCAATATTAAACACTGATGCGACATTACAATTATGTATCTGAACTAAAACAGTAATTTTAACAAATTTTAGCAAAGAAGACTAGTGGCAAATCTCAATGGCATCATACCAACCTAGCAAGCATGAGGAGACCCTAAATTTAATCCCTCAGGGCTGAAGGAAAGGGAGAAAAAAAAATAATGAATAAGTTAATTTTACAGAAAAGGTTTGTAACATTTAGGCCAAACCCAGTAGCAACCTTACAAATACTACTGGCTCAGGAATCCACAGTATGACACAAGAAGTAACAGTAGTACCAGCCAGAGGCCATCTGATAAGAGTTTATTCTATGGGGGTCGGGAGTTTGGCCTAGTGGTTAAAGTGCTTGCCTAGCATGCGCGAAGACCCGGGTTCGATTCCTTGGTACCACATACATACAAAAACGCTGGAAGTGGTGCTGAGGCTCAAGTGGTAGAGCTCTAGCCTTGAGAAAGTCCAAGGACAGTGCTCAGGCCCTGAGCTCAAGCCTAGGACTGGCAAAAAAAAAAAAAAAAAGAGTTTATTCTATGTTAGGAATAATGCTTAGGTTCATGATCACATCCTAACAGCATGTAAGATAACCCAAAATCAGCATCTCTGTAAAGAAAACAAATTGTTCTGTCACAAATTCTGCTTAACAGACACACCAAGTGACTTAAATGAAAAACAGACCTTTCAAAAACATTATTCCTCTATTTGTTTTTGTTTATAGTCACACAGAAGAGAATTTCTAACTGAATCTGTTAAAAGTATTTATTCTTTCACACTTTCAAAGTATTTGCTACTTACTGCATGAAAGTATACAAGCAAGAAATCTCTTCTATAGAGTTTCACCATAGAAGAAGTAAGTTCATACCTAAGATATCTTCTGGCATGTTCATTTTTATGACCAACCATGAGATAATAACATCCCACTGCAAACCAAGACACCTAAAAAAAAATAATTAATCATGACTAAAGATATTTAATCTTTTTTTTTTGGGGGGGGGCTGGAATTCTGGGCCTGGGTGCTGTCTCGCTGAGCTCTTCAGATCAAGGCTACCACCCTACCCCTAAGTCTCGGCATTGTCCATTAGCTCTTCAGCTCAAGGCTACCATCTTATCCTTGAGCCAAAGCACCACTTCCAGTTTTCTAGTGGCTAACTGAGTTGGAGATAAGAGTCTCATGGATTAAATACTGGGACTTTAGTGTCCGGGCTGGCTTTAAACTGAAATTCTCAGATCTTAGCCTTCTAAGTAGTTAGGATTACAGGCGTAAGCCACCACACCCGGCTGAGATATTCAACACTGAATCTCTAACAAGCTAGGCTTAGATTGCATGGACAAGATGTTCCCAGGTACACATTTTTAGGTCAGATTAGATAATTTTCTCTGAAAAAGTCTATCTAGTGAGGAAGAACAGATCTTCTTTGACTCTTTCTCAAGGTGGCCTCTACAGAAGGTTCTGATTCTAAGCTCGCTCTCTTAAACTGGTTTCAAGTTGGGGTACAGTCGAATTGTTGTCTTGTCTGAGATGTAGACTCTAGTTTCCTAGTTTCTGTCTTTAAAAATACAGTCCTCAATCTTCCTGTCTATTTTGAGTTCTCCATTCTGATCTGACAGGGAAGGCCAACTGATCCAGTCAATGCACAATTTCAGTGTTCATACAGGCCACATGAGAGGCTGCTCAATAATTACATTCTCTAGAGATTGGCATGTCACTGTCATGGTGAGAACTTTATTCAGAATTTTATATTGCTATACACTAAGTATTTTAAAATAAAAAGCATGCATACAATTTCTGTAATCATAAAGAGAGATTTTTTTTGTCTAGCATGCACAAAGACCTGGGTTAGATTCTTTGGTACACATACACCAAAAAAAAAGCAGCACTTGGTGCTATGGCTCAAGTGGCTCAAGAGTACTAGCCTTTAGAAAGCCCAGGGACAGTACTCAGGCCCTAAGTTCAAGCACCCGGACTGGCAAAAAGATAAACAAATAAAAATAAAGAGACATTTTTGTCAGTGTCATTACTTTGGCACAATATAAAACTATCTTGAGGGCCACAAGCATGTCCCAGTCGTAAGAGTGCTTGCCTAACAAGCACGAAGCACTAGGTTCAATTCCTTGGTATCACATACACAGAAAAAGCTGGAAGTGGTGCTGTGGCTCAAGTACTAGCCTTGAGTATACCCAAGAAGAGTCCTCAGGCCCTGAGTTCAAGCCCCAGGACTGGACTAAAAAAAAAAAACAAAAAAACAAAAAACAAAAAACTACTATCATCATGAGGGCTGGGAGTTTGGCCTAGTGGTAGAGTATAGAGTGCTTACCTAGCATGCACGAAGACCCAGGCACCACATACATGGAAAAAAAGCCAGAAATGGTGCTGTAGCTCAAGTAGTAGAGCTCTAACCTTGAGGGGAAAAAAAAAAACCAAGGACAGTGCCCAGGTCCTGAGTTCAAGTACCACGACTGACCAAAAAAAAAAAAAATCATGATGGAATAAAAAAAAATGCTGCGCTCTAGAATCTTATGCACTAGAAAATTTTTGCCCCAGTGGTTTCAAGTAAGATTATATTTGCTTGAACTTAAATAAAAACTGTCTAAACACAGTGTTTTCTTAAAGTTCATCTAAGAAAAAAATGGTTTTTTTATTACTTACAGGATTACTAGGATACAAGTCCACCAGTTTGTGAGAAAGATAGAAAAGTTCTGTATTAGGGGAAAAAAAAATTCATATCAAATGCAATTTAAAGTTTGAGCTAGTTATAACCCTTTTCAACCAAGCAAACTTTTTCTCACATCAATGATTCTATACCTTCTTTCTCTTCTAGGTACAAAACTCATTAGTTCATAAAATAAAGAAATCTCACCTGATAGACACTTCTCCCTAGACCAATAGTGGCTCTAAGCACATTCTGAGTAACTGGAAAACTAGATAAAAGGCATGTGGTAGGTCATGTGGGAAGAGATGACCCCAATGGAATACTTTACATGCAACAGAGATTCCTGTTAAGCACCAATCTATAAGATCTATGTCTCTTATACCACAAGTAGGGAATAAAGCATTTTAGTCACCTACAACCAAAGTAATTGGCCCAAGTACTTCGAGTTGATCAAGTGAGTGAGATTATTTCTTCTTAAGCAATACGCAAGGAACTAGGAATGTGGCTTAGTGGTAGACTGCTTGCCTAGTATGCACGAGGCTCTGGAATCCATTCCTCGTTACCACATAAACAAAAAATAAACAAATGTAAATACATATATATATTCTAGCATTTCATGAGCCTGTGTCCTACATGGAGCCACTGGACTTCTAAAGTCCCAATACTGGTGATTCAGACCACAGAACAGCAGGAATTTGGAGTTTGGGTATTTTGGATTTTCTCCTCTTCTTAACAGAGCTTACTGTTCAGTCATTTAAAAAAAAAAAAAAAAGGGTACAACTAAATGTTACTGAAATGTTAAGATGCGAGCAAAACTTTAAAAAAAAGAAAAAAGAAAAAAAAGTGCAGGGTGCTGGTGCTTCATAGCTATAATTCTATCTACTCAGGAGGCTGAGATCCTAAGGATCACAGTTCAAAGTCAGCCCAGGCACTAAAGTCCCTGAGATTCTTATCTCCAATTAACCACCAAAAAATCAGAAGTGGTGCTGTGGCTCAAGTGGTAGAGCAGTAGCCTTGAGCCGAAGAGCTCAAAGACAGCACCCAGGCCCTACGTACCAGTGGCTCACATTTGTAACCCTAGCTTCTCAGGAGGCTAAGATCTGAGAATCATGGTTCAAAGCCAGCCCAGGTAGGAAAGTTCATGAAACCCTTAACCCAATTAACTACCAAAGAGCTGGAATGGAGTTGTGGCTCAAAGTGGTAGAGTGTTAGTGTCGAAAAAAAAGCTCAAGAACAGTGTTCAGGCCTTCAGTTCAAGACTGACGACTGGCACAAAAACCTGTTTCCTTTTCCATCTCCAAATAGTTATTGACTCTTGGTTTATTCACTTTCCTAAGGAATTTACAAATGGGAGAAGTAGGTAAAAACTGAGTTATCACTTTAAAGCTCACATATTTTGATCTACAAATTACATTTAAGAAAAAAGAAACAGGGGCCGGGTGTAGCCTACTGGTAGAGTACTTGCCTAACATGTACAAAGCCCTGGGTTTGATTCCTCAGTACCATATACACAGCACTGAGTTCAAGCCCCAGGATTGGCAAAAAAAAAAAAGAAAAAGAAAAAAGAAAGAGAGAAGGAATTAGGAAGCAGGACTACAGAAATGTAATAGTCTGTCAGGAAACAAGAGTAGGCTGCAGTTCCTTTGATGAAACTTTCCTCCCCTAGATGTTACTTGTAATACAGAGCTCCATCATGCTGTGACTGCAATCTCAACTATCTAGGACTTGTGGGAAAAGTTTTAGAATTACTATAACAAAGTTATAGAATTTCTTTTTGTCTTATAAGTTGTTTTAATTAAAAAGAAAATTCTTACCATTTGCCTTATTCAACTCCACAAGGGTCCCTATGTGTACAGGCAAACAATTTGCATGGAAAGGATCTTTTTCCATTACACTGAAAATTAAAGCAACACATTACCACCTAGAGGCAACAGAAGATAGCAAATATGATAGCCAGCTATACACTCAATATAACTACTTTCAGTTAAAAAAAAAAACAACAAAATAAAGAGGGAATTTGCTTATTTAGAAGGAATAAAAAAACATTACTTTTTTTAACTTTAAATCAAAACAACTTTAATACATAAAAATAGCCTATTAAAAATGATAAAATATTAAACAGGCCATGATTTCAAACATTTTTAATACATAAAATAGCCTATTTAAACGGATAAAATATTAAATAGGTTGTGATTTCAAACTTTTTTTTTTTTTGGCCAGTCCTGGGGCTTGAACTCAAGGAATGGGCACTGTCCGTGAGCCTCTCTGTACTCAAGATTAGTGTTCTACCACTTGAGTTACAGCACCACTTCAGGCTTTTTGTGTGTATATGTGATATAGAGGAATCGAACCCAGGGCTTTGTGCATGGTAGGCAGGCACTCTACCACAGGGCCACAATCCTGGCCCCAATTTCAAATATTATTAAAGACCAAGACTCCCCCATACATTTAGCTAATGGAAAAGTTTGATGAAGTATCTCAGAAAATAAGTAAACTAATGGATATGCCAGACCAAGCATCCAGTGTCCACAGGACTGTATTATTATTATTTTTTGGGTGGGTCATTGGGCTTGAACTCGGCCCTGAACTCTTCAGCTCAAGGCTACCACCTTACCCTTGAGCCAAGTCCCACTTCCCGTTTTCTAGAGGTTAACTGGAGATAAGAGTCTCAGGTCTTTTTGTGCCCAGGCTGGCTTTGAACCATGATCCTCAGATCTCAGCCTCCAGAATACCTAGGATTACAGGCATGAGCCACCACGCATGTCTTAGGATTGTATTACTTTCTTTTTTTTTTTTTCCCCTGGTCAGTCCTAGGCTTGAATGCAGGGCCTGAACACTGTCCTTGGACTTTTTCAAGGCTAGAGCTCTTACCATTTGAGCCTCAGCACCACTTCCTGCTTTTTTCTTTGTATGTGGTACGGAAGAATCGAATTGGGGTCTTCATGCATGCTAGGCAGACATTCTACCACTAGGCCAAACTCTCGGCCTAATTTCTACATTAATAAATGACTATAAATCCTAGGCGGCTAAGATCCGAGAAGCATGGTCTGAAGCCTGTCTGGGCAAACAAACTCAAGAGATTCATGTCTTCAGTTGATAAGAAAAAGCTAGAAGTGGGAGATGTTGTTCAAGTGGTAGATCATTAGCCATAGCAAAAAAGCTGAACAAAAACACAAGATCTAGAGTTTAAATTCCCATAGTGACATATTTATAAAAACTGATTCGTCAATCGATAATATAAATGCTGAATTTTATAAAACTATGTGCCAAAATATTATTTCCAAATTCTGGGAAAATGAATATATATCCCTTTCAAGTTTGTAAACCTACACACCTGAGCACTTGTGTCTGTAAACGGCCCAAAACTGCTGACTAGTCTGATGCTCTGCAAGTGGTGAAAGTAACTTAAACCACCACTGGCTGAAGATTACTAAGAGAACGTACACAAAAAACAGTGAGTATACTTACGCAGAAGTGAGTTTGTAGCACATCTTAAAATCACAATTGTAATAATGTCTCTCAGCTAAAGACACTACCATATCCAGATTTTCTTGCAGGCCATTTACAGACTCAGGGATGACAGTTTCACTAGGCTTATTATACTGAAATAGAAAAATTTAAAAATAAAACTCAATGGGCAATACAAGCCAAAAGGTAAACGCAATGTATACCGAGTCTCAGGGGCCTGCAGGACATATGCAAGTCCATAAAAACTTCCTTTTTTCCAATTCCAGCAGTATTCCTTTCAAATTTAACTCTAATTTTAATTTCATCACAAAAGTCCAGAACAGGATGTTTTTCACAAAAAGGAAGCATATAAAAACAAAACAAAGCTGGGTATAGGTGGGTCTAACCTGTAATCCTAGCTACTCAGGAGGCTGAGATCTAAGGATTGTGGTTTAAAGTCAGCCAGGGTACAAAAGACTCCTTATCTCAAATTACCCAAGAGAAAACCAGAAGTGGCACTGTGGTTCAAGTGGTAGAGTGCTAGCCTTGAATTGAAGAGCTCAGAGACAGCACCCAGGCCCAGAGTTCAAGTCACAATACCAACATTATTAAAAAAAAAAAAAAGGGGGGGGGGGTTGGGCACTGTGGCTCCCATCTGTAATCCTAGCTACTTGGAGGCTGAGATCTGAGATCAAGATTCAAAGCCAGTCCAGGCACAAAAGGACCTGAGATTCTTATCTCCAATTATCCTCTAGAAAATGGGAAGTGGGGCTTCACTCAAGGGTAGGGTTTAGCTCAAGGGTAGGACAGTAGCCTCGAGCTGAAGAGATCAGGGACAGCGCCCAGGTGTAGTTCAAGCCCCATGACCCCCCCCAAAAAAGCAAAACAAAACAAAGTCCTCATTTTCTTATTTTCATACAATATCAATCCATTTATTTGATAATATTTTTTAGCTTTAAGAGTCTTTGAAGGAGGGGATGTAGTGGCTCACACCTATAATCCTAGCTACTCTGAGGACTGTGGTTCAAAGCTGGCCCAGGAACTAAAAAGTCTGGGAGACTCTTATCTCCAAGTAACCACCAGAAAATTGGAAATGGCACTGTGGATCAAAGGGTAGGGCAGTAGCCTTGAGTTGAAGAGCTCGGGGACAGCACCCAGGCCCAGAGTTCAAGTCCTATGACAGAGAGACACACAGACAGAAATAGACAAACACAGACACACACACAGGCAAAGAGCCCTTGGAGGGCTGGAATGTGGCCTAGTGGTGGAGTGCTTGCCTAGCATGCATGAAGCCCTGGGTTCAATTCCTCAGTACCACATACACAGAAAAAGCCAGAAGTAGCACTGTGGCTCAAGTGGTAGAATGCTAGCCCTGAACAAAAGAAGCCCAGGGACAGTACCTAGGCCCTGAGTTCAAACCGCAGGACAGGCAAAAAAAAAAAAAAAAAAAGTCCTTGGACGGCCAGGAGTGTGACTCAGTGGTAGAGTGCTTGCCTAGCATGCATACAGTCAGGTTTGACTCCTTGGCACACAGAAAAGGCCAAAAGTGGTGCTGTGGCTTAAGGGTAGAGTGCTAATCTTGAGCTTTCTCAAGGACAGTGCCCAGGTCCTAAGTTCAGTCCCTAGGACAGGCAAAAAAAAAAAAAAAGGTTCCCTGGAAACCTTTTAAAGAATCATATAAATTTTAAGTAATATATTCTTTTAAACATGCTAAATTAATTTTTTTCAAGTCAGTAAGCTGGGCTCTAGCTACTTGGGAGGCAGAGACTGGGGGGATTGTGTTCAAGGCCAGCCCAAACATAAACATTTATAAGACCTCATCAATTGCTGGGAAAATATCTGGTTTCCCAGCTACAAAGGAAGTTCAATGGCTAACAGAGTAGTGTATACTTGTTATCCAGAGCTACAGTAAGTAGGAGGATCACGGCTCAAGCCAACCCAGGCATATGGTGATGATACTCTACCTTGAAAAGAAGCAAGGTATCTACCTAGAGCCATAAATCACTGGCCTGGGTGAGTATATTAAAGATCTATTGATTCAGAACTATCCTTAGGTGCATAGAGTAAAAAGCCACAGTCGCTCATGCATGTAATCCTAGCTATTCAGGAGGCTGAGATCAAGGTCAGCCCGGCACTAAAGACTAGGAGACTCATCTCCAATCTCTTATCTCCAATTTACCACTAGAAAACAGGAAGTGGCTGGCCGGTGTGGCTCCAGGGGTGGGGCTGCAGCCTAGAGCTGAAGAGCTCAGGGACAACCCCCAGGCCCAGGGGTAGAGCTGCAACCTTGAGCTAAAGAGTTCAGGGACAGTGCCCAGGCCAAGTTCAAGCCCAGCAACAGACAATTTTCTTTTTTTTTAAGCCTAATGTCTAAAAACCAGAAAACAAAAAGCCAATGGTAAAAGGGGGCTGGAGCCATAGCTAAAGTAGTAGAATGCCTGTCTAGCAAGAAAAAAGCCAAGTTCAATCCTCATTAAAAAAAATAATAGCTGGTATATTGTATATATATTTATGTTTACTTGAAATAGGGAAGGAAAGGGGGGAAAACATGATTGGGAGAGTAAAGGATGGGAAATAGAAAAAAAAGTTCACTGTTAATCCAGAAAAAAGAAGGGGGGGGCAGGAATGTTGGGGCAGAGTGCTTGCCTAGCATGCATGAAACCCTGGATTCAATTCATTGGTACCAAGAAAAAGCCAGAAGTGGTGCTGTAATTCAAGTGGTAGAACATTAGCCTTGAAAAAGCTCAAAGACAAGGCCTAAGCCCTGAGTTCTGGGGGGGAGGGGGGAAAGATGATTTGGCTGGGAGCATGGCCTAATGGCAGAATGCCTGCCTAGCATGCTCGAAGCCCTAGGTTCTATTTCTCAGTACCACATACAAAGAAAAAGCCAGAAGAGGTACTGTGGCTCAAGGTACAGTACCAGCCTTGAGGAAGCCTAAGGACAGTGCCCAGGCCCTGAGTTCAAGCCACAGGAAAAAAAAAAAAAAAAAAAAAAATTATATATATATATATATATATACACATATCACCTCAAATCCACTCTAATAAAAATTAAGGACCAAATTTAATGTAATAAATATTTACATAAGCAAAAAAATTTTCTCCTTACCTTTTTAAGCTTGTTCTCAAATAGAAATCGTAGCAATTCCTGTTCTTGAGTAGAAAGCTTGCTAAGAGGAAGTGACTCAAGCAGTTCTTTTTCTTAAAAATGATGGAGGGGGGGAGAAAGTCTTATTTATGAGGAAAATCAGCAACTCAAAATATTTTTCTACATTTTTTTGGTTAGAACAAATCAATTCCAAAGTAAAATAAGCCGTTGCAGTGGCTTATGGCCAGTAGCCCTAGCTACTCAGGAGGCTGAGATCTGAGGATCAAGGTTTAAAGCCAGCCCAGGCACAAAAGGACCTGGACCTGAGACTCTTACCTCCAACTAACCTCTAACGCCTTGTGTTGAAGAGCTCAGGGACATCACCCAGGCAGAGTTCAAGCCCCATGACCCCTCTCTCCCCACCCCTCCAAAAAAGTAAAATAAGCCATGAAAATGTACTAGGAAAAGCTTAATACTATGGTTCCCAGTGGGACGATTGAAGCAAACTTCCAGCCATACTTCCAGTAAACTTCATCAGCCATACTGAAAACCATGGTCCTCAATATTTATACTATATGCACCAAGGCTGTTTGTTGTTGCAAGTGTCCTGTGCACATAGTAGTCTTTAGCAGTACCTTCTACCTCTACCTGCACCAACTTCTCATCCTTCTTTATACCCTGAAGTTATGATAACCAAAGTCTCCAGACACACTGACAATAACCACAGTGAACTACTACAGAAGTTTAAAATCGTTTGAGTATCTTTCAGCCAGCCCACTTCCTGCAGTTACCTTGATAACCACTTCACTTTGCTACTGCCATACCTAGAAGCCAGTGACACTTGGTTCCTGTGGTACATTAAAATCATTAGGGATTTTTCAATCATTTGTTATCAGAGCCACAATTCTTACCATTCTGACAGAACCAATCTCTAGTTCGAATCTGGACACTAAAGTCCCTGGGGGACTTAAAGTATGGCTAGATTGAATCCTAACATGACATTTAAATCTTATCTCAGAGATAACCTCATAACATCACAATTCCTACAGCAAAAGGCATTGTACTATTTGTCCTTTGAAACACTTTCATATTTGAAAACATTAAGAAAGTTAGTTATAATCCTGGCTACTCAGTAGGTTGAGATCTCAAGATTGAAATTAGAAGCCAGCCCAAGCAGGAAAGTCTGTGAAACTCAGGAATTAATCACAGAAAAAGCCAGAAGTGTCACTGTGGCTCAAGTGATACAGCACTAACTTTGAGCAAAACAGAGCTCAGAGACAGTGACCAGTCCCAGAGCTGGAGCCCCAGGACTGTCCCCCCCCCAAAAAAAAATTAGTAAATTCTATTTAAATCTGTAAACAGCCTGCTTTTGATTATACATATTTCAGAGGAAAAAAAAACACAAATAATACTATACTAATTAGGTTAAATGTAAAATCACCTTCTTGTGCTGTTAACATGTGGTGTGATGTTAAAAGATCAAATGCTTCAAAACAGTAGACATCAAGCTTCAAAGCTTCTTTGTAACTGTAGGTAGCTAGGGCTCGGTTATCTAGAGCATCATATATCTTCCCTCGCAGAAGACAAATGGAACTCTTTATCTGTTGGAAAAATGAGAGTCAAAAATTTAAATTTTTTATTAAAAGCTATGTATTATTAAAATGATGAGTTTTTATTGCTATCAAACTATCAAAGTGAATTAACAAAAACACAAAGGTAAAGCAAAAGTTGTTTTTGTTGTTTTTTTTTTTTTGCCAGCCCTGGGCTTTGAACTCATGGCTTGAGCACTGTCCTTGGGCTTTCTCAAGGCTAAAGCTCTACCATTTGAGCCACAGCACCACTTCTAGCTTTTTATTATGTATGTGGTACCAAGAAATCGAACCCAGGTCTTCGTGTATGCTAGGGAACTTCTTGGGCCAAACTCCCGGCCCAAGAAGTTTTGTTTTTTTTTTTTTTGGTGGGTCATGGGGCTTGAACTTGGCCTGTGTGCTGTCCCTGAGCTCATCAGATCAAGGCTACTGCTCTATCCTTGAGCCAAGCTGCACTTCCCTTTTCTACAAGTTAGAGATAAAAGTCTCAGGTCCTTTTGTGCCTGGGCTGGCTTTGAACCTTGATCCTCAGATCTCAGCTAGGATTACAGGTGTGAGCCACCAGGCCTGGCCCAAGCAGAAGTTTCTTAATGGACTCTGATCACTCTTTCCCAGAAAGTAGACAAGCCAATGTCTCTTACATATACTAATTATTTAGTAATGTAAGACAGAGAGTATGACTGGCAAACCCAATAACAGGATATGATATTACAGCCTGACAGTGAAGCAGCCTCAAGTCACAGATCAGGATCAAGGTTTGCTAGTGCCCAACAACTAAAATTTAAATTCCAGTCCTGAAACTTATGTGTGACTCTGGATGATTTAACCTGTTTTAGCTTCAGTCTCCTTTTATCATTTATAATTCTAGCTACTCAGGAGACTGAGATCAGAAAGATAGCAGGAAAGTTCTTGAGATTCCATTTCCAAAATAATCAGAAAAACCTGGACTGGACACAGGTGAAGTGGTAAGAGTGCCAGCTGAGCAAGCAAGCAAGCATGGCCCTAAGATTAAACCCCAATGCTGACCAAAAATGAAAACCAGAAATGCATCTGTGAGACATGGTATTACTTTTTTTTTTTTTTAAGTATTACTTTTTTGAGCCTTTTTTTTTTTTTTTTTGGCCAATCCTGGAGCTTGAGCACTGTTCTTGGGCTTTCTCAAGGCTCTACCGTTTGAGCCACAGCAACATTTCAGTTTTCTAGTGGTTACTTGGAGATAAGAGTCTCATGATCTTTAGTGCCCGGGCTGGCTTCGAACCAAGATCCTCCTCAGTAGCTAGGATTTCAGGGGTGAGCCACTGTGCCCAGCTCCTGGATCTTTTTTTTTTTTTTTTTTTTAATTCATTAACTTTGTGCTATAAAGTGACATAATTTCCTTATTAATGCCTTGTTTGTGAAATTACTTTTTTACCACTTAGAGAGCAGCCTAAGATTCTCATAATGTCCATGAATCATTTTTATTCTGTGTATGTGAGAGAGAGACATAGGACTGAAGTCAGGGGCTTGTACTTACGATAAATTCTCTACTTGAGCCACATCCCTGCTCTTCCAACTTTCAGATAAGAGCTCTTTTTCACAGACTGGCCTTCAACTGCAATCCTCTATCATCAGCACCCAACTTAAGTATGTGTTTCTTAATTGAAAAATTAATGTGTATCTTAAGCATATAATAGGTAAGAAGGAAAAAAGGGAGGAAATAAACAGAATATATAGATTGATAGCTAGCTAGCTAGCTAGCTAGACAGAGAGACAACAGATAGAGATAAGGGGACGGTTCTATGGTTTGAACTCAAGACTTTGAACTAGCTTGGTTTGTTCAGCCTATACCCTATCACTTGGGCAACCTCCAGGCCAGCTTTTTGCTGGTTATCTTTGGGGGAGTCTCACAGACTTTTTGGCCTAGGCAGACCATAATCCTCTGGATCTAGGCCTCCTAATTAATTAGAATTACAGGTGCCAGACAATATCACATGCATATGCGTATCAGTGTGTATGTGCACTGTTACTGGGGCTTAAACTCAGAGCATTATGGTTTTGCTCAGCTTTTTTGGTTCACAACTGGTTGTAAACAACTTGTTCTACCACTTGAGCCATGCCTCTAGTTTTTTTTTTTTTAAGTTTTACGTTTTTTGTTGTTGTTGGTTGTGGGGCTTGAACTTGGGGCCGAGGCGCTGTACCTGAGTTCTTCAGCTCAAGGCTAACGTCTACCACTTGAGCCACAGCACTACTTCCTGTTTTCTGGAGTCTCACAGACTTTCATGCCAGAGCTAGTTTTGAACCATGATCATCAGATCTCAGCCTCCTGAGTAGCTAGGATTACAGGCATGAACCACCAGCGCCTGGCTTCTAGTTTTAATTTTAATTGCAAGTTAACTAGAGATGGGCCTATCCACCAGGGCTGGCTCCAAACCGAAATTCTCAGACCTCAGCATCTGCAGTAGCTAAGATTATAGGTATGAGCCACTGGCACCAGGCTATATTCATATATTTTTCAGGTAAAAAGTAAAGTAACCAAGTTCCAAGTTCTCATAAATTGTTCTAAAGTTGGCTGTGGTAAGGTTTGCATAATGCTGTTATGCATTAAAAACCACTGAACTGTATATTTCACATTTTACTTTATTGTAGTGCTAGAGATCAAAATTAAGCAAGGGTTAGGCAAGCCCTGTACCACTGAGCTATCCTCAGCCTGAACAGTCATTTTAAATGGGTGAACTGCATAGTACACGAATTATATCTCAGTAATCTGCTAAAAAATTAAGGGCTGAGGATATGACTCAAGTGCCTAACAAGCAGGAGGTAAAACTCAAACACTATTAACACATACACACTATGCAATTTCATGAAGATAGGAAGTATATTAATTTAAGCATACCAACGAAGACAACAATGTACTATCTAGTAAACAGTAACACCAAATCATTTCCTAGAAACATTAGAGGTTCCAAATAACTACATATATAAAAATATATGATAGGATATATACTCTATAGACATGTTATATTGATTGACTTGTATCTATGACATCTAAACCCTCAGCTTAATTTTAATTATGTTCTAAAATCTATGTGCCAGTGATTAGAGAATTCCTTTTTGAATACTTGTTTGTTAAACATGTCATCTGAAAAATATGATGTAAAAATCAGTGTTAATAAAACTTAAAAAAAAAGAAAAGGGGCCAGGAGTTTGGCCTAGTGGTGGAGTGCTTGCCTAGCATGCACAAAGACCCGGGTTTGATTTCTTGGTACCACATACATTGAAAAAGCTGGAATTGGTGCTGAGGCTCAAGTGGTAGAGTGCTAAGCCTTGAGAAAGTCCAAGGACAGTGCTCAGGCCCTGAGTCCAAGGCCAGGACTGGCAAAAAAAAAAAAAAAGAAAAGAAAAGAAAAAAAAAAAAAAAAGATGGCTTCACCTGTGGGACAGAGCTCAAACATATGAAGCCAAGCAAGGTCATAGGTCAGCCTATTGCGATGCAATTTCAGAGGTTATCATTAGAGATTCCAACCTGTGCACACTTAGAAGTCTCAGTTTGACAAAGAACAAGGCATGAGCCAGTGTAACAGCAATATTCACAAGACAGTATGTTGGAAATGAACTTTACAACTTGAAAAGGGGTGGGGGAAGGGAAAGTAGGAGAAAAATACAGGAAGGAGTAATAATATTCAAGAAGTAAGGCACTTAACTACCTTATTATGATCACCCTAATCATAATAAAACAAAAAGGAAAATAAATATCTCAGTTTGGTTCTTGAAGAGCAAGCTGAAAAGGATAGCAACCATAATTATTTTAATGAATATATACACAGAAGGTAATACATATTTTGCTTTGCCTTTTGGGCATTTCCCACTACTGAAGTACTGAGGCAAACTAACAACATTACTCACTGAGGATGGTGACATTTCCCAGTCATTGGAGGGGTCTTTCAAGCCACTTTCATCCTTCAAGTATTTCTCAAAAAGTCTTTTATTAATTGGTTCTTCCATATCAAGAATATCAAGAGCCTGCTGGTGTTCTTTTGCAGCATACTTTGTAGAAAATAAAAATAGCATCCATTATCCATGATTTAAGGTATCAGTATAGCCAATTCTTAAATTTATATACCTAAGGCACAACTTTCTGCATGTCAGTAGAATTTTTTCAGAGCAAAATGATGCTAAAGAACATTTTAACCTGCCAAGCTCTATCACCAGTCACAGACATGAGCAATTCATTAGGTTTAGGTTTGCTTAATCCAACATAAGCCAAATAAAAAGAAAATGGGGCATACTTACATGGCATCTAGCTGCAAGGTAACGACAAGCTTCATACAACTAAGAAAGAGGTTATTTAAAAAGTGGTTAGTATACATATATTTTTAGTTTAAAAGAAAACCGTTAAGAATGAAAGGGAGAAAGCTATTTTCCTAATACCTTTTACTGAGGCTTGAACTCAGGGTCCAGGCACTGTCCCTGAGCTTCTTTTTGTTCAAGCCTAGTACTCTATCACCTGAGCCATAGCACCACTTCTGGCTTTTTCTGTGTACATCTTAATCAAGGAATCAAACCCAGGGTTTTGTGCATGCTAGGCAAGCACTCTACCAGTAGGCCAAACTCCTGGCCCCAAAATCTTACTCTTTTTAATCCGTATTCTCATAAACTTATTGTTTACCAGGCATCAAGGATTCAAAATGGAGTAAGAATCTGCCACAAGTCACAGTACAACACACCATGAAAGGAGGGTATAAGCAGTAGTAGCCAGCTGAAAGGAAGTATCTGCAGGAGGTCATCGAAGAACTGGGTATGCAACACAGTGAACTGTAAATATCTGCTGTATATTTCGGAGTTGAAGAGAATGCAATGTGACTAGAGGTGTGTTGCTGTATATTATTGGCAGTGTAGCCTCAGGCATCTATTATCTTGTAAAGAGAATAAAATCACTGAATAATTTTGTTGATGTAATCAAAATTCTGTTTTAGGAATCTTGTCCTTTGATAATAAGATAGGACTAGATAAAAAATAGTAAGAAAAAAAATTACTGGACAGATGGAAGGCCTGGCTTGTATAAGTAGTAAGGAAATGGAAAAGAATGCCCCAAATTTCAGAGCTACATAGAATTTTCATGGCAGGTATAGTTGAGAGCATCTGCAGTCCCAGCTATTCAGGAAGCTGAGGCAGAAGGATCTCTCCTTTTATTTGGGGAGGGGGGGCAGTTCTGTGGCTTGAACTCAGGGCCTGAGAACTGTCCTTGGGCTTTCTCATGGCTAGAGCTCTACCACTTGAGTGACGGCACCACTTCCAGCTTTTTCTATGTATGTGGTACCGAGGAATTGAACCCTGGTTTTTTTTGTATACTAGGCAAGCACTCTACCACTAGGCCACACTCCCAGCCCCCAGAAAGATCACTTGAGCCCTAGAGTTCATGACTATCCTATGCAAAATAGCAAGATATTCTCTCAAAACAAGTAATCAAATACCAACAAGAGAAACAAAATTTTCACAACTTAGTGATGAGATGGGATGGAGAAAATAAAGGAAAGCAAAGTGACTAAGTTTAGGAACAAGAAATTTTCCCAGATGGGCACCAATGGCTCATGCCTATAATCCTGATCTGAGGACAGAGGTTTGAACGCAGCCAGGGTAGGAAAGTCTATAAGAAAGTCTGTGGGAGGAGCCGGGAGTTTGGCCTAGCGGTGGAGGGCTTGCCTAGCATGCACGAAGACCCAGGTTCAATTCCTCGGTACCACATGCATAGAAGAAAGCTGGAAGTGGTGCTGAGGCTCAAGTGGTAGAGCTCTAGCCTTGAGAAAGTCCAAGAACAGGGCTTAGGCCCTGAGCTCAAGCCCAGGACTGGCAAAAAAAAAAAAAAAAAAAAAAGTCTGTGGGACTCTTATCTCCAATAATGTACTCAAAAAAAGCCAGAAGTGATGCTGTGGATCAAGTGGTAGCGTGCTAGACTTGAGCAAAAAGAAGCTCAGGGACAGCGTCCAGGCCCTGCATTCAAGCCCCAGAACCAGCCCCTACCCCACCCCAAGAAATTTCTCTTTACCTTCAAGAAAAATTGAATTTTTAAAAACTTGACATAAATAGAACAGACACCTGAAATACCAACCGAATTACTTTTACTTTCACACAGCGTCGAAAGCCCTGAAGTTTACACAATTACTGTACTTACTTTGTCTAATTTTCGAGAGCGAAGTGCATGGGCTGCTCTGTGATATTGCGCTGTCAGGTAAAGACACTGAGCCAACCAATAAACATCCTGGGGCTCCTCTAAGGGGCAAAATTACACAAATGGTCAGCAGTATAAGTTGAAATGAGGACTTTGAAAGATTAGGAAAAAATAGCATTTGTCACTCACCATGAGAGAGCGAAGCTACTTTGTCTGCCCAAAAAAGAGCACTTTGATACTGTTGCTGTATTAAAAAAAAAAGGGGGAGGGGAGTCGTAACTGCCTTTGTTTTCACATATCCTCACAATAAGTTTTCATGTGCAATGGGAGTCTATTAATCATCTTTATATTATAGCTCAGCGAGGTACTTTTAGCTCAATATAAAATAAAAACATCTTTGTATGTGCAACTCATGAAGATAGCTTTTTTTTTTTTGTCAGTTGTGGGGCTTACACGATAGATAACTTAAATGATTACTTTGCAGCACTTTGCAATTCTAATCACTAGCACTTCCTGTGCTGACATTTATATGACACTTTCAGTGAGTCGTTAATAAGCACTAATGTAGATCTGTTTAATAGGAGAACAAGGACCTCTCTTGTAATTTCCACAACACTCAAAATGTGTACACAAATATTAACTGTCACTGATTAGGTGGAAAGTTAGTCACTTCTAACAAAAATGAAACTGACACAAACTTAAGAGTGTGGTCCATACATTGCATTCTTTCTACGAGTTCTGACTCATTTCTCCTAGATGAAGACCCAAACTCTGGGGCTCAAGAGATCTTTCTGGGGGACAGGAACATGAGATGGAGAAATGCTTATAGGCCCATACATCCGTTCAGAACAAGTTGCCAGGATGGTAGAACCCAACCTCATTATGTCTCTCTACAGGCAAATGCCGAAGAATGAAGAATCTGAAAACAGTGAACTGCCTTCTGGAAAACACCCAGTCAAACTAGAGTACTGCAAACATATGGTCATGTCGCCTAACATTCAATCCCTAATATTTCTCATTTCGTTTTGTTTTCCCTTTCCT
This sequence comes from Megascapheus bottae, assembly GCF_031878675.1. NCBI lineage: Eukaryota > Metazoa > Chordata > Mammalia > Rodentia > Geomyidae > Megascapheus > Megascapheus bottae. Next base: position 150,800 of record NC_143519.1, read on the forward strand.
ACTCCATTCTCAATAACTGGATAAGCAAGAAGTTTAGCAAAAACGAACTGACATCACACTGGACTACAGTAACTCACCTTAGGTGCTTCTTGCTGTCCACTACAGAGTAGTTCTTTTAAAGTATGGACAAGCTCATTATGATGCATTGGGCCAAATAAAAACCACAACCTCATCTCTTGGAAGCGTTCTCCTGTTCAGTAGAGCAGAGGCCAGCTCTACTCCTTAACTTGGCCTCCGTGGGGCCCACCAACCCCAAGGTCCCGCCCTGCTGTCCTCAGCCCTCCCCAAAACGTTGTTGGACCTGCCCCCCCCCCCCCCCCCGCCTCGGCCTCTGGGGTTGCCCCAATGCAGCAAATTCCCGATACACCCCACTGTCCCGCAAATCCCCGGGCCACTCACCCGGCCCCGACCAACTGGGCCCCGCGCCCAGCTCCGCCCCCCGCGGTCCCGGCCCCCAGCGCGGCCTCGACCCCGGGGCCCCAGAGCCCCCAAGCCGGCCCCCGGGCCTCCCGCCCAGCTCCGCCCCCGCGGTCCACGGGCATCCCGCCCGGCCCAGTCCCGCAAAACTCCAGGACCCCCGCCTGGCCCGGCCCCCCGAGGTCCCCAAGTCCCCAGCCCGGCCTCAACCCCACGGCCCCCGGGCCCCCAGACCTACCGCCCGACCCCGGCCCCCACCCCGCGTCCCCGGTCCCCCCGATACGGCCCCGTCCCGCAAATCCCCGGGGCCACACACCCGGACCCGCATCCCACGTCCCCGGAACCCCACCGTGGCCCGCCTCGCCTGTCAACGCCCGCCACCTGGCCCGCACCCCACCCTCCCGGATCCCCACCAGGAGCCTCCGCGGGGACGGCTCCCCTCACGGCGGCTCGCTCGGCGGACGTGGCCACCCCGCGCCGGGCCCGCCGCGCACCTGGTCCAGATACTGCCGGACGCGCTTCCGCAGGGGATCTAAGTTCATGGCAGCGAGGCCGGGCCGAACGCCCGCGTCTGCCACACTCCACGGACCGACGGCGGTCCTCCCGTGGCTGCACAAACCCCGCCCGCCGCGGCCGCCACACGGCACTTCCGCTCCCGGAAGCTCCGCCCCGGAAGTGCCCTCCAAGCGGGTCGGCTGAGAGCGGCGGGGTGGGCCGAAGGTTCCGTCTGCGCGCGCAGATGCGGGGCGCGTGCGGCGAGGCGGGCGGCCGGTCCTTCGGTTCGTTCCGTAGTGTGTCCGCTCCGCGTACGCTTTGCCTTTTTCAAGGACGTGTGACTGCGGTCCACAGAGAAGCCCGAGCAGAGCGCGCGGGGTTCGGGGTGCCGGCCCCTCCGGCCGCGCACGCAGGCCTGCCTGGCGGTATCGTGACACCGTGTTTCGCCCGGACCCCGATTCCTTCCCCCTGCCCACTCTTCCTGTGGGTCAGGTAGAGGGCAGTCGTGTTCATCGGTTGGGGACAGGCACAGCACAAGTGAAGCCGCCTCTTCCTTTCATGATACACCTGTAGACTCGCTCTTCTTCACCTGCACAGGGGCAAATGCCGGCGACGAACCTGGACAGCCTGCGAGTGCACTCATGGAGAGATTATCTCCTCACAGCTAGGGCCAGGTGACCGTATCATCCCAGGAGGGGAGAAGTCAGGGCCGTCGGCCCGGGCTCCACAGACAGGTCCCGGGGCGGCCGCAGAAGCATCAGGGTGGTGCTTCAAGGACTGTGCTTTGTGGTGATAACGAGGCTTTCCCTCCTCCCAGCCGCGGCTCCTTCCACTCAGTGACTCCCTCCCTCCCTCCCAGGCTATGTCCTTCCTCGGGTATGAAAGGTAAAAGATGGTGGAAAGGATGTTTTTTTCTTGGTTGCTGTTTTTATTTTCTATCTTTTTTTGTCATGTTCATTCCTTTCTTTGAGAGGATAAAGGCCAAACAAATGCAGCCGGGGTACACACTAGATGCCATGTTGAAAATAAACTATAGGGGCCTGGAGTGTGGCCTAGTGGTAGAGTGCCTGCCCAGCATGCACAAAGACCCAGGTTCAATTCCTTGCTACCACATACACAGAAAAGCCAGAAGTGGTGCTGTGGCTCAAGTGGTAGAGCTCTAGCCTTGAGAAAGTCCAAGCCCTGAGTTCAGTCCCCAGGACAGGCCAAAAGAAAAGAAAGAATGAAGAGAGAAAGAAAGATAGATTATACAATTTGTGGGTAGAGATGGGAAGGAAAAACGGGGAGTGAGCATGAGAGAAGAGCTGACGTTGTCCAGAAAGAAACATACTCTTTACCTGCTTTTTGTAGCTGTAACACCTCTGCATATCACTTTTATAAAAACAGTTTTAAAAAACGGGCTGGAGCCGGGAGTTTGGCCTAGTGGTTAAAGTGCTTGCCTAGCATTCATGAAGACCCGGGTTCGATTCCTTGGTACCACGTACATAGAAAAAAGCCGGAAGTGGTGCTGAGGCTCAAGTGGTAGAGCTCTAGCCTTGAGAAAGTCCAAGGACAGTGCTCAGGCCCTGAGCTCAAGCCCAGGACTGGCAAAAACAAAACAAAACAAAAAAAAAAAAAACGGGCTGGGAGTTTGGCCTAGTGGTAGAGGGCTTGCCTAGCATGCATGAAGACCTGAGTTAGATTCCTTGGTACCACATACACAGAAAAAAGGCAGACGTGGTGCTGAGGCTCAAGTGATAGAGCTCTAGCTTTGAGAAGGTTGAATGACAGTGCTCAGATTCATCAAATGCCCATGACTGGCAAAAAAAATCAAAACTTTCTAACAAAGATACCAGTTTGAATCATCACTTCTAAGCATTCTCTTGAGATATGCTAGGTAAACAACAGAACCAGAAGTGAAAGCAAACTATGCCAAATAAATATGAGTAAGACTAGCTCAGGAGAAAAGCCTCTGTACTCATTTAAAAACAAAATTAATCTTTGTAATTATAAAAACCTAAATAAAATGGACACGTCAATTTTTAAAAAGAAAAATTAAAAATAAAAGAAAAAGCATAAAGATGGCAGAAGTAACCCACTAATAAGCAAACTGATCTTTTCTCTCTTTTCCCCTTATGGTTAATCTCATGTGGTTACTGTATCTGACTTTGTTATGTGATATACTGTATATACATTTATTTGTTTATTTGAAATAGGCAAGAAAAGGGGGAAAACAATATGACTGAGAGGGGGTGGGGGAGGGAAAAGGGGGCAAAAACATGAGAAGGTGAACCAATGTTCAAGAAGTAATGTACCCACTACCTGATGAATGTTACTACTGTAACCTCTCTATACATTACCCTGACAATAAAATACAATTAAAAAATGATTTAAACTTGTAATACATTTTTCAAAATATCGGCTTTATATAAAATACAAAATTCTACAGTCATTGAATTCTATATTTATTAAACATAGGTAATCAAGAACACTGTAAAAGTATAAAGAAAAATACAGGGCCGGGAGTTTGGCCTAGTGGTTAAAGTGCTTGCCTAGCATGCACGAAGACGCGGGTTCGATTCCTTGGTACCACATATATAGAAAAAAGCCGGAAATGGTGCTGAGGCTCAAGTGGTGGAGCTCTAGCCTTGAGAAAGTCCAAGGACAGTGCTCAGGCCCTGAGCTCAAGCCCAGGACTGGCCAAAAAAAAAAAAAAAAAAAAAGAAAGAAAAAAATACAGAACCATAATTTTATAATGTTCATAAAGATGAAGAGAAAATATTTAAAATATAATTTGCCTGGCAAATTCTTTCAGATGATGAATTTTCTTCACTGTTCTGTTCTTTCCTTTTTCTTCTTCTCCTACTGGCCCTTGAACTTAGGGCCTTGGATTCTTGCTTGGCTTTTTTGCTTATGACTTTTTTTCTTCAGGTTAATTGGAGATAGTTCTCAAAATATTAGCCTTCTGAGTAGCTAGGATTTATAGGCATGAGCAACCAGTGCTTGGATCATATGATTTCTCTTTCTCTCTCTCTTTTTGCCGGTCCTGGGGCTTGAATTCTGAGCCTGGCCCTAGCCCTAAGCTTCTTTTGCTCAAGGCTAGTTGAGTAGTTCATTGGAGATAACAGTTTCATGGACTTTCCTATCCAGATTGGCCTCAAACCCTGATCCTCAGAGGATCTCAGCCTCCTGAGTAGCTAGTATGGTAGAAATGAGCCATCAGTGCCTGGCCACATGAGTCTCTTTTCCTTTCCCCTCCCTCCTTTCTCTCTCTCTCTCTTTCTTTCTTTCTTCCTTCCCTTTTTTTTTTTTTTTTTTTTTGACTGGTTGTGGTACTTGAACTCTGGGGCTGGGCGCTGTCCCTGAGCTCTTCAGCTCAAGGTTACTTACTGTCCTACCCCTTGAGCCACAACACCACTTTCAGTTTTCTGGTGGTTAATTAGAGATAAGAGTCTCACAGACTTTAGTGCCTCAGCTGGCTTTGAACCACCATCCTCAGATCTCAGCCTCCTGAGTAGCTAGGAGGCGTGAGCCACCATGCACAGCTCCTTCCTTCCTTCCTTTCTTTCTTACTTTCCTAAGGCTTGAACTCAGTGACTGGGCACTGTTCCTGAGGTCCTTTTCTCAAAGCTTACTCTCCACCACTTAAGCCACATTGCCACCTCCAGCCTTTTCTGTCTATGTGGTACTGAGGAATCAAACCCAGGCCTTCATGCTAAGCAAGCCCTCTACCACTAAGCCACATCCAGCCCCCACATGATTTTTTTTTTTTTTTTTTTTTGCCAGTCCTGGGCTTGAGCTCAGGGCCTGAGCACTGTCCTTGGACTTTCTCAAGGCTAGAGCTCTACCACTTGAGCCTCAGCACCACTTCTGGCTTTTTTCTATGTATGTGGTACCGAGGAATCAAACCCAGGTCTTCATGCTTGCTAGGCAAACACTTTAACCACTAGGCCAAACTCCTGGCCCCACCACATGATTTTTTTAATGAAATTTTGTGAATGCTATCTAGTCATACTAATGATTTAATTTTTTTTTCTAGAACATGTCATCAATTTTGATCTCTTTGTAAGTTTGCAAGGAAAAGATGAATGAATCCTGGCAGGTCACACTGTAGCATCTGTGGCAGCATGGCATCTGCTCACTGACAAGAGAACAAAATACTTCAATAACTAGTGAGTAGCATTTGATGAATCTGAAAAATGGAATTTCAGAGAGCTATGAATCTAAGGCACAGAAGTAATCACAGGTACTTTCTTACCAGATTTGTCTGATATTTCTGGTGGTGTTTCATGATGATGTCCCAGAGATTCTCATTCTGAGTCCAGTTACCCGACCATCTTTGTGCTCTGTACCACGGTTATGCATTTGTGATTCTTTCCAATATGACTTTGTTTTCTTTGTGTGTTCTGTGAAGTTCTTGTTGTCTTGTCTCCTTGTGTAGACTTCAGAAAAGAACACATGTTTCATGACATACTGAAAGTTACAGCATAGGTAACAGCATCTCTGTATTCACAAAGGCAAGTGGTACCAGCAGCCTGATGGGCTGCAGGGGCAGTGTGGCTAACCCAGGGAACAAATATTGAACAAACCAGTTCAACTTAGTCTGAGGATACAGAAGGCCAGTGTGCCTGTCTTGGTGGTGGTTGTGGGTAGAATCGGCACCTCTAGAGGAGAGGCTGGGCAGAGCCTCAAAAGAAGAGTGAGGCCACCAGCAAGGAGGGAGGAAAGACCGGGGAGTCTGAGCAGAAAGCAAGACTCTAGCTGAACTATAATAAAGGCAAGAAGGGCTGGGTTTGCGGCTCAAGTGGTAGAGCTTTTGCCTAGAAAAAGCAGGGCCCTAAGTTCAAACCTCAGAACCATGTGTGTGAGTGCTCGCATGCACGCATGCACGTGTGCACACATACACACACACACACACACACACACACACACACTGCTGGAAAATACAATTATAGATAATTTAAAATTTCTGCCAGGCACTGGTCCACTAAGGGAACGTTTTCCGATCTTGCCCCTGGGGACAGTACACCTTGCCTCAGCTCCACCCTCATAGCTTGCCTTTCAGTTACCTCTGATTTCTCTGCTGTTCCTCATGGCAGAAGCCACCTTCTCCAGAAGCAGGCGATTGTCCCTGTTGATGATGGACAGCCGTTCTTCCTCTAGCTGCAGGCATAAAGATCCCTGAGGAGCCCAGACTTTCTGAGTTTAGTTCTCTTGACTGTTCCCTGCAGGTCCCCATGGCCTCACCAGCACAGCTGTGAGGCAGAGAGTGGCTGTGATATGTGCCTTGTGCGACTGTGCTGTGAACTGAAATACACTAGGATGGAGCTGCAGCAGGACGGAGCTACTACAATCTTGCAAAATAATGTCACTGTTTCTTAAACTGATAACTTAGGGAATTATTTTATATTTTAAAAGAAATATTTAATATTATTCAGAAGAGGATCTTTAGGCCAAGAGTTAAAATAGATTGACCTTCGAGTTTGTTCAAAGTGGGCTGTACTTTTGCTCAGCCCATTCATAATATCATTCATTACTGGACATGTAACAAGGACAGCTCAGTGTGCTGTGAAGGCATTACTGGAACATGCCACGTAGGTCTTACTCTCGCTGAAATGGCCTAAGTTTCAACAACAAGCATTCTGAGCAGCAAGACAATGTTCTAGTTTAAAGGAGGGGGGGTTTCTGTAGCTTCCATGTAGAAATATCACTGCCAGAAGCTGAGACATGATGAGTCAGCTTGAGGACCTGGAAGATTCCAGTGTAATTATCAAGGATTTCAACTGGGTAGGATTACATCAGGTGGACACCCAGACTATAACTGTCTTTAACTAGAGAATCTATCCCCTTGCACATCCCTGGGTCTCCAAACTGACATCTGCTGGGTTAAGACCTTGGCCAGCACAATTGATCATGTACCTTCAGCCTCTTGAGCTTCAGGTGCAGGTGGCTGAAAGTTGGTGGTGCACGAGTATCCACCAGAGGCTGGGCGTTCTGGACCTGTGGTACAAAGTGAGCAGTGACAATCAGCAGATAATTGATCAAACCTAGGTTGTGCAGCTTCTGAGCTCCTAGCACGGAGACTTTATTGCTCACGATGTCAAAGATTCTACATTAGTCCATGGCTGAAAGATCCAAGTGAGGTTCATGATTTAACACAGACTATGAATGCCCCCTGGAGGGGACCAGGAACCGCTTAGACAGGGTCCCACAGTGTGCTGCTAGAGAAAAGAATCAAGTGGGTATAGAGAAAGGACTCTTGCTGCCTGCCTGGTCTGAACCCTTCCTACAAAAGTCCATGTCCTTTCCCCACCTTGCTCTGTTGTCTGAGCCTAGCGATGTATTTAGCACGATAGTTTCTGCACAGGGTTGGAGGCATGGCTTAGGAGGTAGATCAGTAACAAATTCATTAAAGCATTGGATCAAGAGTTTTAGTCCTGGTCTTGGATAGAAACAAAAAAAGATAGGGGTGGGAGTTTGGCCTAGTAGTAGAGTGCTTGTCTAGCATGCACGAAGACCTGGGTTTGATTCCTTGGTACCACATACATAGAAAAAGCTGGAAGTGGTGCTGTGGCTCAAGTGGTAGAGCTCTAGCCTTGAGAAAGCCCAAGGATGGTGCTCAGGCCCTGAGTTCAAGCCCCAGGACTGGAAAAAAAAGATGTACCAGTAGTGGAAAATGTTGATTTTAAACTAGGATTTTAAGTGCAGGAGAGTATATATTATTTTATATATTATTGTTTACAGTAAAATGAATCTCTCATCTTCTAGGACGTAGACTACCAGAGTGTATTAACTGATAGTTTGAAGGTGACAACATTAGGAACCCCCTCTACCAAAAGCATAACTGAAATGACTATGTGGGATTTGGGATAAAAATTAGCAATAGATCACTTGCCTGGCATGAACAAGCCTTAGGTCCAATCCCTGGTGCTGTAATAAACAAACACATAATACAGTCTGAAAAGAAACCCTGTGTGTAGTATGATAGACTGGGGACGGTGAATCTCTAGCCCTTCTTGGAGCCAGCTGTGCCATAACTGAGTCTAGAGAGAAAGGACGTTTATAGACAGTCTGGGTGTCAGGGGTGTGAATTAGCACTGTTAGGAGCTTGCCATTTCCAGTCATTGTATGGACACTGTCCATAGCCCTTCCAATTCAGGACTGCTTTCCTTCCTGAAAGCCAACCCGAAAGCCACCTGATGGCTGCACTTCCCTTTTTCCTGGCTGAAACTTGCATTTCAACTTCACTAATGGAACCACCCATTTCCTTTTCCCCATTTAAATATCACAGCAGACTTATAGGAAGGAGCAGTACCACCATTATATCACTGTCATGACCAATGTGAATAGTTCAATGTTTTCATTGCCTTCTCTTTGGGAAATCTCACTATAAATGTACAAATTTCTGATTTAAAGACACCTGGAAAGTTTTCCCAGTACAGTTAGGACACCAGTTGTATCTGCAGTGTGTTTCATTTTATTCTCAATGTTTAGGAATTTTTTTAGATTTAATTTTGCCTATAACATATATAATTTTTACACAGTTACAAAGGTAAATCTGCCAAAAGCTTCTCGTTTTTTTTTTTTTTTTTTTGGATGTTAGAAAGAGTTTTATTCCATGCCTAGCATCGAGAATCATACTGACAGGCTGTCAGGGCTGTCTCTAGGATGTGTGCGTGTGAGAGAGAGAGCCCAAAAGCTTCTCTTTTTAAGAGATCTAGGTTCTCCCATCTTCCCCTGGTTTTCATTGATAATACTCCCAATTTTCACTACTCTTGTATTTCCATACATAGGTACACGCATATATACATACATATTTATTTCCACCCCTTTATTTGGATAAATAAAGGATATTTTATATATCTTTACTTTTTTCATTAAATAATATATATCATCAGGTTTTCATTACTCTAATTAGATACCTGAGGAGTCTAGTTTATACAGAAAGAGCTTTACTTTCACTTTGAGTGATGGCCTAAGGTCAAGCGGCCATATTTAGTGATAGCCTTCTTGCTGGTTGAGCCAAGAAACAACACAAGGTGTCAATGTGACAAGAGACCAGGCAAGCACGTGTGTGTGTGTGTGTGTGTGTGTGTGTGTGTGTGTGTGTATCCGGTGCTGCTTCTTTCCTTCTTTACCTTGCTATCAAGGTAGGACATGTTACATAAAGGTTCTGGCCGGGGCCGGGAGTTTGGCCTAGTGGTTAAAGTGCTTGCCTAGCATGCACAAAGACCCGGGTTCGATTCCTTGGTACCACATATATAGAAAAAAAACCGGAAGTGGTGCTGAGGCTCAAGTGGTAGAGTACTAGCCTTGAGAAAGTCCAAGGACAGTGCTCAGGCCCTGGGCTCAAGCCCAGGACTGGCAAAAAAAAAAAAAAAAGGTTATGGCCATCCTTCACTATTCTTATGAAGTCTCCAGTGTCCCATTATGGGGCTTTTCTCTGGAAGTATTGTCTAATCATTCCTAGAGGCTCCACTCACATGTATCACAGTCAGCATCACAGGTACTTCATGGTAAATTTCAGCACATGCAGCTTGGAAGAGGGAGGCGCTCAGACTTCATCCTAACCACATTATGGTACATTCTACAAATGCCTGGATAGTAGTTCATAGACATGTTCTTTATTTCTTTTACAGCGTATGGTATTTCATCATGTGAATTACACACTGATTTATTTATCCAGCTCCTGTTGAGGGACATTTGGATTTGCTTCAATTTTGCTATTACAAAAACCACTGCAATTAATACTCCCTTTGCAATTTTTTTGTATCTTTGCCAATATGTTTTGGAATTGGGATTTCTAGGACAAAGGATGAATTTTATGTATGTAATTTTACTTGGTATTGCTCAATTTCACTACTTGCCAATGCATTTTACATGCTGTCCGGCACAGTATGGTAGAGCTTTTCTATGTATGTGGTATCAAGGAATCGAGCCCAGGTCTTTGTGCCTAGGCAAAATTCCCAGCCTGCATAGTTATTGATTTATTTTTAGAATTTTTTTCAGGACAGTTAAATTATATCCGCCCACACCATTTTCCCTTTTGAAATCTCAGTAACTTTGTGTCCAGACTGCTCTTAACTCTCAATTCTGCCTCTGCCTCATGACAAGATGGGAAAGCAGGCATGTACCACCATATCCGGCTTTATATTTAGGAAACTTATACATAAAGGTAGTAATTCTTCGCGATATAAGTTGCTATTATTTTCCCTAATTTATACCGGCTTTTCTTTGTGTGTGTGTGTGTGTGTGTGTGTGTGTGTGTGTGTGTGTGTGTGTTGTGCAATTTTTTTGTTAGTCAAATTTATCCATTTTCCCTCATTATGAGTTTTGACTTATGGTTAGTAAAAACTTTCCCCTCCAAATTTGTATGTTTTCCCATCTGTACAATACATTTGATCATATCCATTCTTCATTACTCTTTTTCCTGGTCTCTATCATCTAGATTCATCTATTTCTTTTTGTAGTTCTTGGCAGTTTTTACATTTTATGGTTTGACCTGGTATGATATATCTTTTTGGAGTGATGCAATGCTTTTTTTTTTTTTTTTTTTTGCCAGTCCTGGGCTTAGGCTCAGGGCCTGAGCACTGTCCTTGGACTTTCTCAAGGCTAGCACTCTACCACTTGAGCCTCAGCACCACTTCTGGCTTTTTGCTATGTATGTGGTACCGAGGAATTGAACCTGGGTCTTCGTGCATGCTAGGCAAGCACTCTACCACTAGGCCAAACTCCTGGCCCACAATGTTTTTTTTCCCTAATAACTTTCCTGGCTTTGAAATCTGCCCTGCCTAAAATTAATAGCTACTTTTGTTTGTTTGTTTTGTCGGTATAGTGGGCTTAAACTCAGGGACTCAGTGCTGTCCCTGTGCCTCTTTGTGCTCCAGGCTGTACTCTACCACTTGAGCCATAGCACCACTTCAAGTTTTTGAGTGGTTAATAGTAGATAAGAGTATCATAGGGACTTTTCAGCCCAGGCTGGACCATGATCCTTAGATCTCAGCCTCCTGAGTAGCTAGGATTATAAGCGTAGTCACTGGCACCCAGCTAATACTTACTTTTGTTTTCTTTTGATGGTGTTCACATATTTTATTTTTCTCCATCTATTTACTTGTAATCTTTATATTTGAGTTGATGTCTTGTGGGTAACAGTTGAATCTTGTGTTTTGGCCTTGATCATATGCTTTTCACATCTATGGCTGTAAAGTATGAGTGCCTATAGTTTATAAGGCACCTGGTCTGAGCTGTATTTAAAATGCCTGGTCTAAATGTCTTGTTATAGCAGACAAATGGACTGAGTTGGGTTTTGCTGATAAGGTCTTATGGCTAAATGGTTTTCCCTTTGTAGTGTCTTGATGGCTATTAAGACATGGAAGAGAGAATGCCAGGAAGTGAAGGAGACATTTCTGAAAAAGGCAATGAGCAGGACAGCAGGATCCATGAGAATCACAGCCAGCCTGACAGCACATCAGGTACCACTTGAGAGTGAGGGGCTGGATAGGAAAGGGGCTGAAACCCTAAGGCACAGTCTGTTGAGGTGCCAGTGCAAGAATGAGGCACTAGGCTCTAATGATGTCAGTTGGTTGTCACTGGGGACTCAGGATACAGTGTTCTGTATTCTCTGCGGTGTGGGCTGGGAGTTTGGTAGAGGGCTTGTCTAGCATGCACGAAGACCCAGGTTCGATTCCTCAGTACCACGTACATAGAAAAAGCTGGAAGTGGTGCTGTGGCTCAAGTGGTAGAGTTCTAGCCTTGAGAAAGTCCAAAGACAGTGCTCAGGCCCTTGAGTTTAAACCCAGGACTGGCGACAAAACAAACAAAACAACAATAAAAATAAACCACTTGTGTTTTCAGGGATTTTCAGCCAAGCAGTAAGACATTAGACTGCTTAAAAAACAGACAACCTGGGGTGGGATGAAGCTCAGAGGCAAAGTGCTTGCTTAGCAAGTGCAGTGTCCTGGGTTCTGTCCCCAGTTCCAAAAAAGAAAAGACAAAAAAACAAGCAAAAAAACCCCAAACAGACAACCCTTGCACTTTTTATAGAGGGAAAGGCTGTTTATTTTTTTTATTTTTTATTTTTTGTTAGTTCTGGGGCTTGAACTCAGTGCCTGGGCACTGTCCTGGGACATTTATTGCTCAAGGTCAGTGCTCTGCCCCTTGAGCCACAGCGCCACTTCTGGCTTTCTCTGTATATCTGGTACTCAGGAATTGAACCCAGAGCTTCATGGATGCGAGGTGAGCACGTTAGCACTAGGCCACAGTCTCGGCCAGGAAAGGTTATTTTTATCACTTGAATTTTCTGGTTAACTGGACATAAGATTAGCACAGACTTGCTTGTTTGAGTTGGCTTTGAACTGTGATCTTCAGGTCACAGCTTCTGAGTGGCTACAACCATAGGCAGAAGCCCCAGGGCCCAGGCTCCAGGTTCCACCTCTGATGTTTAAAGCTGTGTGACTTCTTCCCATCCCTAGGTTTCCTGACTGACTCTGGTTCCTCTTCTTTCCCTCATGACAAGACGTACCACCCTTCTTTGTGTCAGCTTTGGGTTGGGTGGTAGATTCTCCCCCTCGGGCTGAGCTGATGATCATAGCCATATTGAACGCCCTGGCAACTCAGCTTGGCTCCAGAGCACACTAGAGCTTCACGTATCAGGGCTGCAAGAGTTGAAATCTTCAATAATGAAGAGGATTCAAGGAAGCAGTGCTAACAGGCTTAAGCTAGGGCCATCATAACTCCCCTTTTACTGTCTATTTACTACCAGGTCTTTACCAAGTGGCTACTGTGGGCTCAGAATATTGTGATGGGTGGAGCATGACCAGCACTCACAGACCTGGCGAAACTGGCTATAAGCCATGAACTTGTGCATCTGACTCTGTGGTGTGAGATAGCAGAAAAAAGAATGGGAGAGTGAGGGGCATGCTTCTTAGAGAAGTCTCTGGGGAGGTGGCTTTGGAATGAGGTCTGAGGAAGTGAGCTATGGCCTTGGAAAAGCAAAGGAGGAGTGCTCAGTGGAGCCTTCACAGGGACGGTGCAAGGAAACAGAGATATCTAAAGGGCAAATGAGGCTGGAGCACCTTGTAAGCAACAAGTTGACTCTTGACAGTGTCACCTGCAGTCTGGCCACATGGTGTCATCTGAAACCTCAAGAAGAGAAGGGCCTGACTTGTTCAGTCTCTAAGCTGTTCCTACAGCTCACTTTGCTCCAGGTACACACCGTAGACTCCCTTTCTCAAGAGTGCATCCAACCTTGATCGGCTCAGCCATGACATATGATAGACAGACTTGGTTAGAAGATGGTGGCTATCCCAAACCACATAGCAACAATTTCAATCAATGTCCACATTTGCAATGAATGAATGGGGATGATAATTTCCAATCCCCTTGAAGTCTCCTGTGGTACATGCAACCCTGATGGCAAGTGAGTCAACAGGTCTTTCTCACGATTTTAGTTATTTTTGGGGCGGGGGGGAGCGGGTAATTTTGAAGCATGTTGTAGCTGTAGATAGGATGGTTTTAAGACATGGCACACAAAACCATGTTTTGTGAAATCTTGTTTCATGCCTTCCTATGTGATAGACCCTGTTGGAAAATGTCTTCCCAACCCTCTGTCTCCAGATCTACCTTCTAGGCTCACCGGGAGGCTGGCACCAGGCCTGTTGGGAGTGTGAGGTGATGGGTACTTTCTTACCTTTTGCCTGTGGTCCTGGTAGGCCTTTTCCCAGGCTCGCTGCTGGTCTCCATTGGCATAGGGGGCTCTGTGCATCTCAGATCACAGGCTTCTTTCCAAGAAGAACAGCTTCCTGGTGCTATTTGTTGGGCCACATGACCGTTGCCATGGAGCCTAGGCAGGAGGGGCCCAGGTTTGCCAGTGGAACTTCCTAACAGTAGGTTAGAATGAAAAGAAAAATGAACTCACTGTCCACTCCAGCAGGTGACAGGTCAGTATTACTGTTTTGAGGAATGCCACTCAGATCCTAATCTCAAGAGAAGAAAAGGCCAAAGAACTTGTCTTCTGCCCAGAGGAGCAGCTCTCTTCCACTTGCTTACCTGTTCCCTCATTTCTCACTACCCTTTTCTCTGCCTTTTCTCCCTCCACAGGTCTTTCCTTTTTAAATTTCTGTTTTTCTTTAGGCCTCCTCATCACTTTCTGTCTACCATTTTTTTAACCAGTCCTGAGGCTTGAACTCTGGGCCAGGGGCTTCTTTTTGCTCAAAGCTAGCGCTCTACAACTTGAGCCACCGGGCCATCTCCAGAGTAGTTCATTGGAGATAAGAGTTTCACATACTTTCCTGCCCCAGCTGGCATTGAACAGCAATCTTCATATCTCCAGCCTGCTAAGTATCTAGGATTACAGGTGCGACCTACCAGCACGCAGGCTCTGCCCTACCTTTAAACTATAAAAATATGATCAACTCCACAATGTTTTTGTTTCAGCTTAAGTGATCTTCATTTAAAAAAAAAAAGACAATGGAACTACTTTCAGCCTAGAAATGCAGGACACAGGTCTTATGTATGTATGTATGTATTATCTTTAATAGTACAAAGAGGTTTCAATTCAACACGTCAATTTGTGACTATAATGCATTTGATTAATGTCACCCCTTTGGTCATTCCCCCATCTCTCCCAACCCATTTCCTCAACTGACCTAATTTAGTTTTCACTTGTGTACATTGAATAGGGCTTGAACTCAGGGACTTACACTCTCAGTGGCCTTTTCTGGTTTTTGGCTTACAGCTCTTTACTGGTTAATTGGAGATGAATCTCTCAGACTTTCTTGCCCAAACTAGCTGCAAACCATGATCACTGGATCTTTGCCTCCTAAGTAACTTGGATTATAGATATGAGAAATCAGCTCCAGCAGTATTTTTTATTTTTTTCTTAAGGATGCATAAATAAAAATTGTACATGAATTCTAAACCCTTATGCCAGATTTTTGTATTAGGTTGACTCCAGGTGTATAGAATTGTATAGAAATAATGAATACCAGCTTGTATATATACATAATGACACATACACTATATATATGAATATATCACGTGTATCATATATATACTATATGATATGTATCATATATGTCATATATATCATATATGTGATATATATAATGATCTCATATCACATAAATGTGATATCTATATATTTAATTGGTCATTATCTTTAATAGATGTTAAATTATTCATGTGTGGAAGGAGAAATGAAAGAACATGAACATTAACTACCGAATATCTTTGACAAATTGTACTGTATTTGCATTGTACTGAGTCCATATGAAAACTTCTAACCTGTCATTGCCACATATAACAGTTAAGTGGTGTTTGATTGTGCTTCTAGTATAAAATCAACAAATAAAAGAAGCCAGATATTATTCTAAAAAAAAAAAGACAGTGTTTTTTTTTTTTTTTAAATAATTTAAGACTGGGATGTAGCTCAGCAGCAAAGCACTTGGCTAGCAAGTGCAACGTCCTAGGCTCAATTCCCCAGTACCCCCCCCCCCAAAAAAAAAGAAAAGAAAAGAAAAGGCAAATACTAATAATAATTTAAGCCATTTTCCTCTCTGTAACTTTAATTTGCCTAGAATAAGAATAAGGTTTCCTGTGATAAACTTAATTTGCAGTACACACACAAAAAATCAGACTATAAAGTCCTATGTTTCTTTTTTTTTTTGCCAGTCCTGAGCTTGAGCTCAGGGCCTGAGCACTGTCCTTGGATTTTCTCAAGGCTAGAGCTCTACCACTTGAGCCTCAGCACCACTTCTGGCTTTTTTCTATGTATGTGGTACCGAGGAATTGAACCCGGGTCTTCGTGCATGCTAGGCAAGCACGCTACTACTAGGCCAAACTCCTGGCCAAAGTCCTATGTTTCTATGGTAGCTACTGGAAGGCCTATCCTTCAGAGACCATAAGCTTGATTTTCTGATGATACAATTTAGAGGAATTAGATAGGGGGAAAATGACAATGTTTTATTTAAGAATTCTATCCCTTTTATAACATTACAGCTTCAGCATTAATGATGCACATAATTAAGATGAAGACTCATTGCTTAGCTTTGTGTAAGTGAAGAATAAACGGAGCATTCCACATGCTAGCATAATTTGGCAGCAGCCACTCTGAACAAAAAGAAAAGTCTAGATTGACTCACTATTTCTGAATGCACCATAGGCATCAGAACCCTTGCTTTTGGCTGGTTCTCGTGATTACCAAATGTTTGCAGAGGACTTCATGGGTTGATTATTTTTTTTTCTATACTGCAAATTAAAAAGTTGGCTAACATGTTATAAGAAATGAGTTATTGTAGGTTTCCACTCACTCTGCCCAGCCCTGCAGGCCAGAAGTGTCATGGTCCATACAGGTCCCTTTCTGCTCTGAAAGCTGGTGCCACCGAGATGCGAGCCTATTATTCTTTTCTCATGGACCCACACACCAGACTCATTGGCAAC
Organism: Megascapheus bottae; assembly: GCF_031878675.1. Taxonomy (NCBI): domain Eukaryota; kingdom Metazoa; phylum Chordata; class Mammalia; order Rodentia; family Geomyidae; genus Megascapheus; species Megascapheus bottae. Next base: position 167,129 of record NC_143519.1, read on the forward strand.
ATGGTGCTGCTGCCTATCAGAAGTAGTTCACAGGACCTGACCCTAGACAGACAAAAGGCACAGACATCATGGATGAAGCCATCACCTACTGTAAGGACAACGTCCTCTTCGAAAACTGTGAAATTAAGAATGAAGCTGATAGGACCTTGATATATATAACTGTCTACATTTCTGAGTCTAATGAAATTTCAAAAGTGCCACTCCAGGAGCCAGGGTGAGAAGGGAAGGTGCACACTGGGCATCACCAACTTTCCCGTTACCAGAGAGCCTGGCATTCCCTTGAATACCAGTCATGCCAAACCTACACCGAAACAGGAGGACGAAATGATGTGGGCCTACCTCCAGCAGCTCCCCAAGGAGATGGAACTGCAGCTCTGTGAGAAAGTATTTGCCCCCAAGAATGATAAGCCACAGGTATGAGCATGTGGTAGACTTGGTCTGTGACTTGACAGTCCATGACCAAGAATCTTTCAGGACCTGGGTAGTGAGGGGCCTGGCTGCCACCTAGAAGCCAGGCATGCCTTGACTTTGAGCAGAAGAGAGAACAGAGGGGCTGGGAGTTTGGCCTAGTGGTTAAAGTGCTTGCCTAGCATGCATGAAGACCCGGGTTCTATTCCACATACATAGAAAAAAGCCAGAAGTGGTGCTGAGACTCAAGTGGTAGAGCTCTAGCCTTGAGAAAGTCCAAGGACAGTGCTCAGGCCCTGAGCTCAAGCCCAGGACTGGCAAAAAAAAAAAAAAAAAAAAAAAAAAAAAGAGAAGAGAGCATGGCTGTCCTTGACAACGTCCTGGTTGGTCAAATATCTTGAGGGAAGGAGAGCAAGTGGGCTCCCCGGAGGTGATTGGCCATCTTTATAGGTTTAAGCTGATGTTTGATAATAATAAATACTAATAAAGAAAAATTTTAACATTTTAGAAAAAAGAGAAATGAGTTACTGTAATCACAGGTTTTTTTCTTTTTTTTTTTTCCACAAGTGTTATCGCTTAGAAAACCATGCCTATCCAGTAGAATATAGATGTAAGAATCACTATCTAAAAACACAATCAGGGACCAGGTGTGTAGCTGAGTGGTAGAGTGCCTGCCTAACATGCATGAAGCCCTGGGTTTGATTCCTCGGTACTGCATTCTGAGAAAAAGCCAGAGGTGGTGCGCTGTAGCCTTGAGCATAAGTGTCCAAGGACAGTGCCCAGACCCTGAGTTCAAGCCCCAGGAGTGGCAAAACAACAAAAACAAAAATAGAACCAGTTCTCTTAAGACCTAGGTTTATTTAAGGCTCCTTAGTCTATAAAATCTGTATCTCATATAGTTGTTTTCTCTTACCCTGTTCCTGTCATTGTTCAAATATTCTAGAACAAGGGCTGGGAATGTAGCTTAGTGGTAATGTGCTTACCTTCCACGCATGAAGCCCTGGGTTCAATTCCTCAGTACCACATAAACAGAAAAGGCTGGAATTGGTGCTGTGGCTCAAGTGGTAGAGAACCAGTCTTGAAAAAAAGAAGCTCAGGGACAGTGCTCTGAGTTCAAGCCCCAGGGCTGGCAAAAAGAAAACAATGCAGAAAACAAATCTAGAACTAGTTTACTATTCAGGACATTTCTAGTGAGCACTTGCTAGCAAGTGATAGAAATAACCATATTGATGATGCTGTGTGATTCCCTTGAGGAAACACTGTATAATTCTGGGTTCTTGATTGCTCTCAACGTTTTCAACAATGCTCAGCATAACACCATCAGCAGAGTGGTGGATGCTCTGCTCTGCTTAGCTTGCACACTCACATGGACAATACATGAGTTAGAGCAAGTTGGATGAAATATGTGATGTGGCATTTGCAAGCACTGTCCTGGCTGTTCCTGGACAGTACAGTAAACTCAGGGAAGCCACCCTGGCCCCAGCTGCCTAGAATCCATTCAGCATTGGCTTTTCAGGGAATAATCATCCAGTTCACGGTGGCAGGACCTGAAACAGTTAGGCCTTACTCCAGAGAACTTAGACCCTATGTGGCCAGCCACTCAGGCACCTGCCAGGTACAAAGTCTCATTCTGAACACTGTCACACCAGGAAAGTTAGCTACTGAGCAGTTCCTAAAGCTCTGGCTTACCCCGAGGACAAGGCTGGGAGCCCTAGTTCAGACCTGAATATATTAAAGAATCATACAGGTAAAGAGTGGCAAAGTCTGCAGATGAATTAACAGTAGCAATGCTGGTCGCCATAAATATACTAAAGTGCATAAATATACTAAAGTGCCGATCTGTTGTTCACATCACATGTTGTGATTTTTTTTTTTTTTTTGGCCCCTTTCTCTTTCTGGCCCCGCTCGCTCCGGCCCCGCTCGCTCCGGCCCGGCTAGGCCCTCTTTCTAGCTCAGGCCCCGCTCGCTCCAGCCCGCTCGCTCTGGCCCCGCTTGCTTCCGCCCGCCTCGCTCCAGCTTGCTCTTGGCCCCGCTCGCTCCGGCCCGGCCAGCTCTCGCTTGCTCCTGGCTCTGCTCCCTCTGGCCCCTTCTCGCTCTGGCCCCGCTCGCTCCGGCCTCGCTGGCTCTGGCTCGGCTCGCTCCCGCACGCTCCGGTCCTGCTCGCTCCGGCCCTGCTCGCTCCGGCCCCGCTCGCTCCGGCCACCACTCGGTTGGGCTCTGTTCACTTCAGCTCAGCTCGCTTCTTTCGCTCTCTGTCGCCGTCGCAGTCTCGTCTCTGCCACTTTTCCGGTTTGGTTGTGTATGTGGGATACCGAGGAATCGAACCCGGGTCTTTGTGCATGCTAGTCAAGCACTTTAACCGCTAGGCCAAACTCCCGGGCCCACATGTTGTGATTTTTATATTAGAGAATCTTCTCCATTTGAGCTAGGTTTAGGAGTTTGATATTGGAAAGTTTCTATTGATAACCTTCAGAAAATAAAGTTTATATTGGGCTTTCACTAGCTAGATACGCCCTATGTGTTTGGCCTCGGCCCTAATATTTTTTTTTTCTTCCTGTGTTGGGGCCTGGGCACTGTTCCTGAGCTTCTTTTTGCTAAAAGCTAGTGCTCTGCGATAACTCCACTTACAGCTTTTGCTGTGATCATTTGGAGATAAGAGTCTCATGGAAGGGCCGGGAGTTTGGCCTAGTGGTTAAAGTGCTTGCCTAACATGCATGAAGACCCGGGTTCGATTCCTCGGTACCACATACATAGATAAAAGCCAGAAGTGGTGCTGAGGCTCAAGTGGTAGAGCTCTAGCCTTGAGAAAGTCCAAGGACAGTGCTCAGGCCCTGAGCTCAAGGCCAGGACTGGCAAAAAAAAAAAAAACAAAAAAAAACGAATCTCATGGAAGTGGAGTGCTGGTAGCTCATGCCTGTCATCCTATCTACTCAGGAAGCTGAGATCCGAGGATCGTGGTTCAAAGCCAGCCCAGGCATGAAAGTCTGTGAGACTCTCATCTCCAGTTAACTAACAGAAAACCCAAAGTGGCATTGTGGCCAATGTGGTAGTGCACAGCCTTGAGCTGAAGGCGATGATGATGACAACAACATCAACAAAGAATTTCATGGAGGGGCTGGAAATGTGGCTTGGTGGTACAGTGCTTGCCTGGCATGCATGAAACACTGGGTTCAATTCCTCAGAACCACATAAAGAGAAAAAACTGGAAGTGGTAGAGTGCTAGCTTTCAGCAAAAGTAGCTCAGGGTCAATGCCCAGGAACTGAGTTCAAGCTCCATGATTGTTAGAAACAAAACCAAACCCAGGCGAGCTTTAAACAGCGATCCTCAGATCTCAGTCTCCTAGATAGCTAGGATTACAGATGTGGTCCACTAGTGCCCCACATAAATACTAACTTTTATATTGTGTTTATTATAATTTATAATTAATTATAAAACACAAGCTTTGGCCAGGTACCAGTGGCTCATGCCTGTAATGTTATGTTTCAGAGGACTAAAATCCTACAGATGATGTTTGTAGCAGAGGAGGACCAGGATTAATAACAGGAACTCAGAGGCTGCAGCCCTGTGGGAGGCTGTGCAGGGGCTCCCCTAGGATTAGTGAGGCAATAACCTCAACAGAGAAGGTTAGAGGTTGTCTCTTTACCTATGTTAGCATCTAGGGGAAAACATTTGTATGTTACTGGTAAACGTAAGTGATATAATTACTGCAGTAGTGACCAGCTAGGCTACAAGAAGTTGATCTGCACAGAGAGGACGCCTCTTCCTGGCCCTTTGGCTACTGAGTTCTTAATGTTGTCCCAAAAGAGAATTTGAGGGCTGGGAGTTTGGCCTAGTGGTAGAGTGCTTGCCTAGCATGCACGAAGACCTGGGTTCAATTCCTCAGTACCATGTATACATGGAAAAAGCCGGAAGTGGTGCTGAGGCTCAAATGGTAGAGCTCTAGCCTTCAGAAAGTCCAAGGACAGTGCTCAGGCCCTGAGCTCAAGCCTAGGTCTGGTGAGAGAGAGAGAGAGAGAGAGAGAGAGAGAGAGAGAGAGAGAGAGAGAGAGAGAGAGAGAGAGAGAGAAGGAAGAAGAAGAAGGAGGAGGAGGAGGAGGAGGAGGAGGGAGGGAGAGAGAATTTGAGAAAACACTGAGGTAGAGATCAAGGAAGTTTATTAGCAAAACAAAGTGAAGGAAATATGACAGTGCACGACCCAGATACAAGTGAAGACACATCTGAAAGCAGGTGTCGTGAATACTCTACTGGGGGAAAAAAGGTTGGAGGTTTGACTGAGGCTCATCTAAGGTAAGTGCTCTCTTTTGATCTGAAACCTGGTATGTTTGGTCATTCTTACTGTTGGACTGTTTGTTTGTTTGTTTTTTTAAATCAAGCCAGAGTATTGAATAATGTTAGCCTGCTTGATATCATTTATATCCGGGCAACTCTTCAAATAAAGGATGGATTTTGCACATGTTCCATTTAAGACAGAGCACACACCAAACAAACTATAAACTAACAAAGTTTAACACCAACCAAGAAGAGTCCAAATATAATTATCTACTAGAGAAAAAAACACACAGGAGTCCAACGAAGTGACTCTCCTGGCATGGTTGCATTGCAGTTTCAGGCACTGGCCTGAGTGCTTTACTGAATTTTTTCTCCTTTTTTTTCTATTCCTTTCTTTTCTTGGCTACCCTTCAGCAACAAGCCTCACCAGGAGACAGCAACCTACCTGGAATTAGAAAGCACAGCCACAGCATCAAGCTCTGGACCACCATACTCAACATCACCAAGAAGCTACCACGGGACTTGGTAGGACGTCTAACTCCAGGGAGCGATGAATGTCTGGCCTGAGCCCCTGTCCCTTTTTCTCTGCTGTGACAGTTGCTGGGATAGCATAGCAATGACCCCACTACCTGCAGGCACCCTTACTCATGCAACACAACAGGGCTTGAATTCCTGGTGGCTGTTTCCCATGCCTCATTTCTTCTTCTCTGCCTCACCATTAACTTTGCTATCTTCTGGCTAGTTGTCGAAACTGTTGAATGTGCACTTAGGACCCAATCATACTGTGCATAGTGGTTATATCCTTCTCTTGGTACTTTTGTACCACTGAGCTCAGAAAATCTGTGACTCATGCACCACTTCAGCTCCTTCCCAAAGCAGTCTCATCAAGTAGACAAAAATCTCATCAGCATCTGGTCATCTGCTGTTTACTTTTCCCCACAGTTTCTGATCATGTGGCCAAGGAATACCCTGCTGATTTATCACCTTACCTATCCTGGTACTGGATGCCCTAGGGCCCCTGCAGAGTAGAACAAAAGCTGAGAAAGCACTGGTCTCTGAGCTTCTCAGCTCCTAAGGTTTCCAGAAAGCATGGCTGGAAGGGAGCTGCTGCCCTATTCCTGTTCCTGTGGTGTAGAAGACTGGATCTGAGCTTCCACTCTGCTTCTGCTGGGAATCTGGACACCCCTGGTTGCCAGGAAGTCACACCAACAGCTTACATCCCAGGATGCAGGGAAAGCGAGGCTCTTGATGTGCCTACTTCTTTTTTTCTTTTTTTCCAGTTCTGGGCTTGAGCTCAGGGCTTGAGCACTGTCCTTGGACTTTCTCAAGGCTAGAGCTCTACCACTTGAGCCTCAAGCACCATTTCTGGCTTCATACATACCCAGTCTTCATACATGCTAGGCAAGCACTCTACCACTAGGCTACACTCCCAGCCCCTCGATGTGCATAGCTCTATGCTGTTTGTAGAGGTCCCCACCCTGCCTGCGCTTCCCACCCCTATTTCTTTTTTTATCTGACTATAGAATGTTAAGATTTTCAGATCTGAATAACAACAGCTTTTGTGCTATTTTAAAGTAGCTATTTTTTGTCTCTAGTGACTAGTCTTTCAGTCTGTCATTTGTGGGGAGGGCCCCTTATGTGGGGGCATGGAGCAGGGGTCTTAAAGAGCAGCAAGTGCCAGGACTCTGACTCGAGAAACAAGAAGCAAGGATCTGTAGGAGACAGGTCCTATGGCTTTGGACAAGCGGATCCTGCTCAGGACTTGTGTGGCTATGTGTGAACTGTCTCAGTGGCTGCTGCAGGGGTCACAGCTACACAGAATAACAGTGTTTCTGAGCCTTGGAGTTGTGTCTGGGAGAACTTCCAGATGCCCAAAGGGTTCTGAAGCCCCCCTGGCAAAGAACAGGCCCAGGTTCTTAGCACTACTCTTCCCTGTTTCCACTTCAACATGGTAAATAAATAGACTGTTCTTTCTATTGTAAACACAACAAAGCAGTTCATGAGTATTATTTTTTTCTTTTGCAACAAATGTTCCTTCAGGAAAATGCAACTGATTGGGCTCAGTAAGTAGCATCCTAGCTGCTCAGGAGGCTGAGATCTAAGGGTTGTAGTTCAAAGCCAGCCTGGGCAGGAAAGTCTGTGAGACTCTCATTTCCAATTAACCACCAGAAAACTGGAAGTGGTGCAGTAGCTCACTTGAGTACTAGCCTTGAGCAAGAAAGTTCAGAGACAGAGCCTAGGCTGTGAGTTCAAGTCCCAGTACTGAAAAAAGAAAAAAGGAAAATAAAAAAAAATGCGACTGAATTACACAGTACACCCCCTTTTCCAACTGACTAGGACAATGGAGCTTGAAAAGAAGGGATGCAGGGACGGGAGTTTGGCCTAGCAGTAGAGTGTTTGCCTAGCATGCATGAAGGTCCAGGTTCAATTCCTCTGTGCCACATACATAGAAAAAAGCCAGAAGTGGTGCTGAGGCTCAAGTGGTAGAGCTCTAGCCTTAAAAAAGGATAGTGCTCAGGCCCTGAGCTCAAGCTCAGGACTGGCAAAAATAAATAGATAAATAAATAAATAAATAAATAAATAAATAAATAAAAAGGGCTGCACCTCTGAGGGATAATGACAGACTAGAGACTTCTGCAGGAGAGGGTATCTACTGGGAACTGCTGCCAAGGTTCTGTCTCTGGTGGGAATTTACAGGGATAGTTCTTTACGTTAGGTGGGATTTGTCACAGCAGCAGTTCTGTGTCTCAGGTGAGAATTGTCACAGAGGTCATCTATGACTCATGAGAATTGTCACTGCAATCATTTTATGTCTCGTTGTGAAATGTCACTGCTAAATGTCGTTGTTCTTCACCTTTGTAAGAGATCAGGAAAAGGCTTCGAGTTGAAGGCTCTCTTCTAATCCAGACAGTTGACTTGTGAAGCCTTCTGACAGCACTTGCTTTCACTGTAATTCTTCAGTCTGTCCCATATTAAATAGCTGTGGTGTCCTCCCCTTCTCTTTCTTCCCTTTAAATGCCTATTGGAATCCCTTTAATCGAGGGATATGGTCTCCACTGTGTTCCAGGTTGAAAGTAATCTGACTGCTTGCCCTGCCTCATACTTTTCCATGCTTTGGGAGACTGCTCTCTAACTGGCGTTGTTTCAAGCAAGACAGTCTGGGGTTTCTCAATCTCAGTATTGCTGACATGGTGATCCAAACAGATGTTTGACTGCAGGGTGATGAGCATCATCATCATGATTTCCACCAACGCCAAGCTGGCAGTAACTCCTGCCTAGTATGAAACCACAGGTTCACTGAACTAAAGGTACCATTCTCCCTGCGGAGGTGGGGCCAGCACTCCCCAGAAAGGAACACCAATTTGTCCCATATGTGAGACTGCAGGCACGGTCTCCAGATCAACTTTGCAGAAGACTGTTCTGGGATACTGCTGGGAACACCAGACCACATGAGGCCAAGTTTACCCAACTGATGAGAACTGGAATCAATTTTTTTTGGTCAGTTGTAGGGCTTGGACTCTGGCTGGGCACTGTCTCTGAGCTCTTCAGCTCAAGGCTATCACCCTGCTCCTTGAGCCACAGTGCCACTTCCCATTTTCTAGAGGTTAATTGGAGATAAGAGTCTCAGGTCATTTTGTGCCAGGGGTGGCTTTGAAACGAGATCCTCAGATCTCAGCCTCCTAAGTAGCTAGGATGACAGGCATAAGCCACTGAGCCTGGCTTGGAATCAATTATTTCTTACTGGGGCTGGGAAACTTCTATCTGTAGGAATATTAGAGGACAGAAGTGGCAGCACAGCCCTGATCAGCAGGTGAGAGTGTGTTCCAGGGGCAGAACAGGAGTCCCGGCCAAGGGTCCCAACACAGGGCAAATACAAAGGGAAAGTCAAGGCCAAATCCTCCATTCTGACCCGATGTTCTCAGGAGATTCCTCACTTCTGAACCTCGGTGTCCAGATCAGTGCAACAAAGAAATATCACATCAGACAGGTGTCATGAGAGCTGAGAAAGGTGAAAGGTAGAGACTCCTAGAAAGAAAGCAACCCACAAATCTCAGAGTTCAAGAACAAAGACACTTGGTGCTATATGCTTTCCTTCCTCTCCTTAGATTGTGTGTGTGTGTGGGGTCAATCCTGGGGCTTGAACTCAGGGCCTGGGCATTGTCCCTGAGTTTGTTTTGCACAGGCTAGTGCTCTGCCCCTTGAGCCACAGCCTCACTTCCAGCTGGGTTTTTTTGGCCAGTTATGGGACTTGAACTCTGGGCCTTGGCACTGTCCCTGAGCTCTTCAGCTCAAGACCAGTGCTCTACCACTTTGAGTCACAGCATGACTCCCAGTTTTCCAGTTTTTTTGACAGTCCCAGGACTTGAACACGGGGCTTGAGCACTGCCCTTGGGCTTTCTCAAGGCTAGAGCTCTACCACTTGAGCCACAGCACCACTCCCAGCTTTTTTCTATGTATGTGGTACCGAGGAATTGAACTCGGGTCTTCGTACATTCTAGGCAAGCACTCTACCACTAGGCCACACTCCAGACCCCACTTTCAGCTGTTTTGATAGTTTAGTGTAAATAAGAATCTCACCAACTTTCCTGCCCATGCTGGCTTTGTACTGTACCCTCAGATCTCAGCTAGGTTTATAGGTGTAAACCACTAGTGCCCAGCTTAATTTAGATTTTTTTTTTTGATACAGGGATGTGGAACTTGGAATTCCAGGAGAAGCATATTCAATTTGGGGGCAAACTTGAACTCACAGAGCACAATAGAAATGAGAGGAGACCAAACTTTTGTAACAGTTCTTTGTGCCTCTAATTCTACCCATTGATAAACTAGATGCTCTTCCAGCCAGGGCAGCCCAGAAATATTTGGAAGCAGCCATGCACCTCTCAATGGCCCCCTACCTCAGGCTAAGTTTACCTTTCCATCCCCTTTAATAATCCCTTGTATGGCAAACACATCATCACGTAGAGCAGATTCCTGCATGGGAACGAAGGCAAGAAAGACATAGATCAGGGCCTGTGTATTAGGCCCTCTTCTTGGTGAGAAGTCCTAATGTCCTAGAATTACCCTCTAGGTATATTTCAGAAGTCACCCTTGTTGTCTCTGCAATGACCACTTTTATTTTTTACTTTTTAATTTACTTTTTATTATTATAAAGGTGATGTACAAAGGGGTTACAGTTACATAAGTAAGGTAAAGAGTCCATTTCTTTTTGTATAGCTACCCCTTCCCTCATAAAATGAGCATTTTTAATCATGGACAAGTTTGTCCTTTTGCTGTGTGGAACAGGAAATATGGCTGAGAGCCACTGATAGATGGTCCTATCGGCCCAACCTTATCCACAGGAAACATTTTCAGGGAGGTAGAGGGACCCAGACTCCAGGATTGGTGCAGAGCTTGTCTTCTCAACCTCTGACTTGGAGCTTGACTTCTCAACTCTGTAGAAACTTGTCCTCTCTCTTCCCTTTCAATTATATTCTGTATGGGGGGGGAGGGTCCTGAGACTTAAACTCAAGGCTCAAATGCTGTCCTTGAGCTTTTTCTGCTCAAGGCTAGTGCTTTACCACTTGAACCACTGCTTTTCTTCCAGCTCTTTGTTGGTTAATTGGAGATCCCAGTCTCATGGGTTTTTCTACTGTGGTAGGCTTCAAACCATGATTCTCTTTTAAGTAACTAGGGTTACACCAGCAACCAGTTATAATCGTGTTCTTAGAAGTTGGTTCCAAAGGCATCTTTTTTGGGATATCTAGATCTGTCACAGTCCTTCCCTCCCTCTCTTCCTTCCTTCCTTCCTTCCTTCCTTTCTTCCTTCCTTCCTTCCTTCCCTCCTTCCCTCCTTCCTTCCTTCCTTCCTGCCTCTCTCCTTTCCTCCCCCCTCTTTTCTTTTTGTTGTCGGTCGTGGGACTTGAACTCTGGGCCTGGGCATTGTCCCTGAGCTCTTCAGTTCAAGGCTACCACCCTACCCCTTGAGCCACAGCACCACTTCCAGTTTTCTGGTAGATAATTGGACTAGTTCTCGGGCTAGCTTTGAACTGCAATCCTCATATCTCAGCCTCCTGAGTAGCTAGGATTACAGGAATGAGCCACTGGACCTGGCTTCTTTCTCTTTCTTCCTTCCTTCCTTTCTTGTTTTTCTGTTTTTTTTTTCTTTCTGCCAGTCCTGGGGCTTGAACTCATGGACTGGGCATTGTTCTTGAGCTTTCTCAAGGCTAGTACTCTATCACTTGAGCCACAGCACTGCTTCTAGCTTTTCCTGGGTATGTGGTACCAAGTAATCAAACCCAGGGCTTCATACATGCTAAGCAAGCTCTCTACCACTAGGCCAAGCTCCTGACCCTGTCACAGTCGTTCACAGGATTCCACCCTTTACCCTGACCAGAGCCCCCATCAGTCTAATGAATGAAATTATCTGTTTGGAAACTGAAATTGGCATCTGGGTGCAGCTAGTCAGACTTGCATAAGGCTAGTCTTGAGTCACTCAGAAAGCCAGGGATGTTCTGTGCACAGCAGCCAGAATGGCTTTCAGAGAAGATGGAGGATAGGGTTCCAAAAAGCAGAGGCTTGATAAACTCCAGATAAGCTCCCAACCCTGGCTTCAGATCTGCAAGAAGCCACAGCCCTTTGGGTTCGTGGAAGACTCCACAGCTGTCTAGTTCTGTTCTTGATCTGTATGAAATGGTCATGCATGTGAACAGCCTAGTCGGATGGGAGGACAGCACCAATTCTGTCTCTACCTATAATCCTCCCAAGTGTCTTTGGTGATATTTCTTCTCCACACAAATAGTGCGTATTTTATATTTTTTACATAAAAATTCAAACTTTTAGCAAGCTTTCCAAAACACCAGAGAAACTCACAAAAATTTGTGCAAGATATTTAAGCCTATTTCCTGCCTGTACCATTCTGAAGTTCCTGGAACTACCCCAGACAATGTTCTGTGAGCCTTGGTAGCAGTGTAGCCAGAGCATGATTAAACCTACAAGCTGCTTCAGCCTTGGAGTGAAACCCAGTCATACTGACTGACTGAGGTGATACAGAAGTTAGGCAGGAAGATTGGCTGAAAATGACTGCTTGGATGATGAAAAAGAATCACATCCTGAATTGCTGACATCAAAAGAATGATGTATGACATGAAGCAGGGTCTTGCTGACCACAACTCCTGCCCCCAGCCAGCAAAAACGGACAGGCTTGGACTAATAATCTAAGTCCGTGAACATGTGGGAGTTGATGACACACAGGCCAAGCTCTGGAGACGGATGACACACTAACCCCATTTTCCAGGACGGACTATGTCTGTAGGCCTCAAGGAAAGCTTAAAGTCTTGATGCTCTCAGCTCAGCTCTTTCTTAAGCTTGCCCACTCTCCTTCTGGAGGGTCTATTTCATTTTGCCTTCACTCTTCTTTGCATTAACAAACAGTCTGCTTAAGTCTCTTCTGTGTCCATCTTTGAAATTTTTTTCTCTGACCAGACAGAGAATTTCTGGACCTAAGAACCAATGGCCTAGATCCAGTAACAGTTATTTGTTGGCCTACACAGTTGTACTGAACTTGAAAACATGACCCTCACATTTCCTGTAGTTTCTATGTTCTCCTACTGTTCACTGCCCTCCTTAAAGCTTCCTCCCACAACTGAGTTTCATATTCAGGAGAATATTCTGTGGCAATTGTGCCAATTCTGGGGCTTAAACCAAGGGCCTAGGCATTGCCCTGAGTTGTTGCATAGGGTTAGCACTCTGTGACTTGAGACACAGCTTTATTTCCAGCCTTGTTGATTGGAGTCTCATGGGCTTTCCTGCCAGGGATGACTTCAAACTGATCCTCAGATCTGTCTGGTGAGGAGCTGCAATTACAGGTGTAAGCCACCAGCACCTTATGCCACCTTATTAGTGTTAGTATTAGCAGTAGTAGTAGTATATTTTGCCACTGTTGGGGCTTAAACTCAGGGCCTTGGTGTTGTCTTTGAGCTCCTTTGTGCTCAAGGTTAGTGCTCTGCCACTTGAGCTACCTCTGGCTTTTGTTGAGTAGTTTATTGGAGATAAGAGTCTCATGGACTTTCCTGCCCAGGCTGGCTTCAAACTGTGAGCCTCACATCTCAGCCTCCTGAGTAACTAGGATTATAGTTATGAGCCCCTGGTACCTGGTGATTTTATTCTTGATTGTTATTATGAAAGCGATGTACAGAGGGGTTATGGTCAGGTAATGATTACATTTCTTTTTGGACAGTGTCACCTGCCACTATTTATTTATTTATTTTGTTGGTTGTGGGGCGTGGACTCTGGGCCTTGGCACGGTTCCTGAGCTCTTCCGCTCAAGGCTACCACCCTACTCCAGGGCCTGGGCTGCCATCCTATCCCTGGAGTCACAGCTCCACTTCCCATTTTATAGTGGTTTATTGGTGATAAGAGTCTGTCAGTCTTTAGTGCCTGGGCTGGCTTTGAACCATGATCCTCAGATCTTAGCCTCTTGAGTAGCTAGGATTGCAGATGTGAGCCACCTCACCTGGCTGCCACTTTATTTTTTTAAAGTAGAAGGGGATGGGTTGAGAGTGTGGCCTAGTGGTAGAGTGCCTGCCTAGCAAGCACAAAGACCCGGGTTCAATTCCTTGGTACCATATACATAGAAAAAGCCAAAATGGTGCTGTGGCTCAAGTGGTAGAGCTCTAGCCTTGAGAAAGTCGAAGGACAGCGCTCAGGCCCTGAGCCCAAACCCCAGGACTGGCAAAATAAATAAATAAATAGATAGATAGATAAGTAAGTAAGTAAGTAGAAGGGATAATTGTTAAAATGGCTTTCAAGCTCTAGAATGAACGAATCCTGGTAATCATTTGCATCTTACAAAGCCTGAATGCAGAGATGGCACAGACCAGGTTCTGATTATTGGTCCAATGGCATGTCCCTCCACTCCTTAGGCCCTCCTGTCTGTGATGTGTGCCCACCGAGGCATCTCAGAGCGATAATCAAGTTTTTCTAAAAGATATTACAGTTGACATCCTGGTGTCAAGGGCATACCTTGTAGAAGGTTCACCAGGCTTGATTATAAGCAAGAGGCACAAGGGATGGGTCTCATGCCTGAAGCTGCTGACATTTGAGCCTGAGAGGGTGAAGGGAAGGAGTAGGGAGGCTGTGGGTCTAAAGTTCACTGTTTTTTTTTTCCAGTCCTGGGACTTGAACTCAAGGCCTGGACACTGTCCTTGAGCTTTCTCAAGGCTAGTGCTCTACTCCTTGAGCCACAGTACCACTTCTGCCCTTTTCTTTTTTTTTTTTTTTGCCAGTCCTGGGCTTGAGCTCAGGGCCTGAGCACTGTCCTTGGACTCTTTCTCAAGGCTAGAGCTCTACCACTTGAGCCTCAGCACCACTTCCGGCTTTTTTTCTGTGTATGTGGTTCTGAGGAATCGAACCCGGGTCTCCATGCATGCTAGACAAGCACTTTAACCACTAGGCCAAACTCCCGGCCACTTCTGCCCTTTTCTATGTGTTTGGACCAAGGAATTGAAACCAGGGCTTCGTATATGCTGGGTAAGCACTCTGCCACTAGGCTAGGCTCCTAGCCCCAAGCTCACTGATCTACTAGTTTGTCTCATGATGACCCTTCTGGCATAAATATAGACTTAACACAAAGCTGGGAAGTCTAAACTCCGCGGACCCAGAAGCCCCTTTCTCTTCCATAGTGTCCCCTGAGACTGGCCCAGAGCCACTGGGTTAAGTGAGTGTCTGAGCACTCCCCGGTGTTCCATCAGAGTAGTTCTTCTTGAACATGTTTAGTGTGTGTGTGTGTGTGTGTGTGTGTGTGTGTGTGTGTGTTTTGCCTGTTTGAAGAAAATGTTCCAGAGTTCATAAAAAACTAAAAACTTACAGTTGCAAATATTCCACAGCTGGTATTTTGAACAGTAGAATTAAAACCACACTAATATAAATGACATTTTGTCCATAACGTGGGGTACTAATTTACAAGTGAGACTTACTTTTGAAAGATGCTGGTTAATTTGAGACTAATTCAGTATAGCTCTTGTGAACTGAAAGGACTAGAGAAACATGAAGATTATACTGAAGGTAGGATGCCGTTTTTCTCTGCATATGAGTGTAGAGGTACAGTGTGTTATTGAAGCTATCAGGTCTTTACTCATAGCATAAAGTGTTCTTTTAATTGGAATGAGATGGCAAAACAGGAAGACAAAGCACAATGAGTGGAGGTCAAGGGGCCTGCTGACCTCAGGAAGCCCACAGCATCCTGTGCAGCAGGATGAGAGGATAGGGTAAGCGGTCACCGGAGTCTGATAACTCTGACACAGGATTCCTGAACTGTGCTGTGAAGACTTTACTAGTCCAGTGTGCGTGTGTGTGTGTGTGTGTGTGTGTGTGTGTGTGTGTGATCTAAGATACACCTTTATCCAGAAAATTAATTTGTCCCCAAATGTGATAATCAACAGCAGCAAGGAAGCCTAAGAATATCTTCACAAGATGGAAACTCACCACTAGACAAGAGACAGGATCGTGGTGGCAGCTGCCTTAGACCATGTGTAGAGAAACCCACAGGCCAGGGCCCAACCCTGGCGCTGCTCGTGTTGCAAGTACAGTGGGCCAAAGGGTTTGACTAAGCAGGCAAGAACACTTGATGGTCAGGGAGCTCATCAGTCCAGCTTTGCTTCCATATTTTAAGGATGCTGGGATACTATGTCAAGTCTTCTGAAGTAGCAGAAGTGCTTGTGAGCTCCTGAGAGATATCCTGAGCTCCAGCCTCAAGTATGGAGCAGGGATGAGACTATGGTCACAAGTATGGCCTCCCTCCTCTGCTCCTGGATTGGAAAAAAAATCAAGCATAGAATGTGCCTGTGGTGTGGAGATTGGAAGAGGGCCGTAGCAGGGTGAAGTGCCCCCCCGTTTCTGGAGGTATCCAGGGCAGTGGGCACCAACAGGGAGGACAGGAGCCAGCCTCTGGTGCTGTAATCTTGCTGAAGGAGTGCAGGGAGGTGGGGCTGAGCGGAGGCTAAGAGGCAAGAGGTTCATCACTGCAGTTGTCAGACTACACTGCCAGCAGTACTCAGCTGCTTTTCTGTCTTCGTTTCCTTCATAAAGCCAGCTCCACTGGGCAGACAGGAGAGGACTCTTACTCCAAGACCCTGGCTCAGCACTCAGCTTAGGCTCCACTTTGAGCATGGTTTTGGAACAGAATGAGATGCTTCTTCCAGGTTGGATAGAGCTCACTGAGTGTAGGGAGGAGGGCTGCCTATGTCCCAGCACTCCACTGGTTTATCCTTAACGAAGCACAGACAGCAACCCTTTTCTAGACACAAATCCCCAGTTCACTCTATAGAAAGATACAGAAAACTCATGGCAGTGACTCAGAACTGATCCTCTTACAAAGAAAACCAGTAATATAGAACGCCATGAGGAGCCATAAAGACTCAAAAGGAAACAGCTAAATTGGAAAATAAAAGAAAATTAAGTCATTATTGTTCTCAGAAAGATTTTTTAAAAGTTGTACATCCATAATGAAAGACAGTATTTAAGAACAGGTAGAAAGGAGGAAAGATACCTGGCAATTTGTATATCTATAAGTGTGTCTATGTAAAAATACATGACAATCTGTCATGTATTTTTTTTTCCATCAGTCATGGGACTTGAACTGGGCATAGGCCTTGTTCCTGAGCTCTTCAGCTCAAGGCTACTGCCCTACCCCTTTAGCCACAGTGCTAAATAAAGTGTTTTTTTTTTTAAACTAGAAAAGGTAAAAAAAAAAAAATCAAATTCAGGGAGAAAATCCAGTACTGGAGCTTGAACTCAGGATCTTCTTGACTCTAATTTGGCTTTTCCGCTCAAGCCTGGTAGTCTGCCACTGGAGCCACAACTCCACTTTCCCCAAATACTTAAAAGATGTTTGATTAACTTAAAATCCTACATAAAAGATGAAATCTAGGGTCAAATAAGTCTTTGAGAACATAGCTCAAAAAATAAACACGGAGAAGTACACAAGAAGATATCAGAGTTAAAGCTAATTAGCAGTGGAATAAACCATCTGACTAATGGGAGTTTCAGAGAGAAAAACGGAAGAGTGAGTGATTATTTAAAAATAACTGAGGAAACATTCCCAGGACAGAAAGAAGCCGTGAGTCATTGGAGCCAAGTCAGTGGAGGCCGAAGGAGCAGGGTGGAAGCCATCAGAGGCGACCTCAGAGACTGGAGGCTGAGAACCCCAGACAGGAGGGAAGCCTCTACGGGGCGAGTGCTGAGGGCCTGTACGGATCCAAAGTGGACTGCTGGAACACACTGGCTTCTTACAAAGCCCTCACTTAAAACTCAATCTGACCAAAACACAACAAAACACCCACATCTATGAACCTGAGGGGAGGAGCAGCTGAGGCAGAGAAGGCAGAGGGCTCTGGGTCCACCCTCAGAGGTGGGAGGTGAAGGGTCAGTGTTCACCCTCAGAGGTGGGAGGTGAAGGGTCAGTGTTCACCCTCAGAGGTGGGAGCTGAAGGGTCAGTGTTCACCTTCAGAGGTGGGAGGTGAAGGGTCAGTGTTCACCCTCAGAGGTGGGGTGTGAAGGGTCTGGTTCACCCTCAGAGGTGGGAGGTGAAGGGTCAGTGTTCACCCTCAGAGGTGGGAGCTGAAGGGTCAGTGTTCACCCTCAGAGGTGGGAGGTGAAGGGTCAGTGTTCACCCTCAGAGGTGGGAGGTGAAGGGTCTGGTTCACCCTCAGAAGTGGCCACATTCCTCGGGAGTTGCAGTGTGGGCTGCGTGTTGAGTTTCTTGGACCTCTCTGGCACACAGCATGGTAAAACTAGGCTGCGATATTCATCAGGGGTAAAGCTCTTGTCCAGCTTGTAGGAGGCCCTGTCTTCCACCCCCAGTAGGCTGGTATCTCCAGATGGAGCACACTTTCAGGAAGGTGGGTTGGGGACGCAGGCTGTGGGGTTGGACCTGGCACTGTGAACTGCCCACATCTGCCTATGGCAGCGAGACATTTGGGCCACCTTCACTGTGCTCACCCAAGTTTTGCACACAGGTGCTCCGACCAGCCAGATCTAGAACCCTCATAGACATACATCTATGGAGGGATCTCCTTATTCATGGAGGAGTCCCGGTCAGAGAGAAGCCAGTGCAAGATCTGAGCAAGGAGATGGAATGAGTTAAGACAGGAACAAGAAACACAAGTGCCGAAGTCCAGGATCTCGGAGGGGAATGAAGCCTGCTGGAGGCTTGCTTTGCGACTCAGTGAACAACAGTAACCAGACATACTGTAGTGTTCTTCACTCGGGGTTCAAAGCCAGAAATCATAATGAATTGTGTTGGCAAAGCCAAGGGCACCCACATCCTTACCACCTCCTGTGCCAATCAGCGAGCCTGACTCTCCTGGTACAGTGAAGACTCACATCGAGTCTTAACGCAAGGGAAGCCCTGAAAGGGTCTGTAGTAGAAGGGCAGCATAGTCATGTAAGCAGGGTACCCTGGAGAAAGATAATCTGTCATATTTTTTTTCCAACTGGAGAAATTAAAAAACTAAAATCACAAGAAAAGAAAAGGTAGCTGGGTGCCAGTGGCTTATGCCTACAATCCTAGCTACTCAGGAGGTTGGATCTGAGGATCACGGTTCAATGCCAGCCCAGGCACAAAAGTCAGTGAGACTTATGTCTAATTAACCACTAGAAAACTGGAAGTGGTGCTGAGGCTCAAGTGTTTGAGCATTAGCCTTGAGCTGAAGAGCTCAGGGACAGTGCCTAGGCCCAGAGTTCAAGCTCCTTGACCGACAAAAAAAGAAAAGGTCTAGCAGTGGTAAAGATAGTATAGGAACATAGACGGATAGACCAGAGAGCAAATTATGAAGCTCACAGGAATCTAATGGCAAAAGAGTATTTCTATCCATTAGAGAAAATATAATACTCTTGATCTTGAGACAATGCACAGAAATCAGAAAGCTTAATTTAGGTTTTTCCCCACATCGTAGACCCAAATAAATTCTCCGTAAATAAAAACCTAACTGGAGAAAGTAAGAGCGGTTTGCTGGACACCAGTGACTCACGCCTGTAGTCCTGGCTACTCAAGAGGCTGAGAGATGAAGAGTGCTACTTAAAGCCAGCCCAGGCACTAAAGCACAGGGGATTCTTATCTCCAGTTAACCTCCAGAACACTGTGACTCAAAGTGGTCGGGAACTAGCCTTGAGCTGAAGACGTCAGGGATAATGCCCAAGCACAGAGAGAGCGAGCGAGGGAGAGCGAGCGAGCAAGAGAGAGAGAGAGAGCGAGAGAGAGTGAGAGAGAGAGAGAGAGAGAGAGCGCGCGAGAGCGAGAGAGAGAGAGAGCGAGAGCGAGAGAGAGAGAGAGAGAGACAGAGAGAGAGAGAGAGACAGAGAGAGAGACAGAGAGAGAGAGAGAGAGTGAGAGAGAGAGAGAGAGAGAGCGCGCGTGAGAGCGAGAGAGAGAGAGCGCGCGTGAGAGCGAGAGAGAGAGAGCGAGAGCGAGAGAGAGAGAGACAGAGAGAGAGAGAGAGAGAGAGAGAGAGAGAGAGAGAGAGAGAGAGAGAGAGTGAAGGGGGGGAGAGGGAGGGAGGCAGGCAGGCAGGCAGGCAGGCAGGCAAGCCAGTAAATGAAAGATTTAATGAGAGATTTAATAAGCAATTTGAGGAAGCTCTTTCATGTGTGATTCAAGAATAATAAGCAAACAAAATGAATCAGAAACCATAAAATTATTACATTTGATCATAAATAATAAAACATAAGATCAATAAAAATGGACTATATCATTGAGGAAAAAGCAAAAATAAAAAAGTAAGGAGTAGTCATAGACAAAGGCAAATTAATGGAGAAGAATACCAATCAGCACACTAAGAATGGGCGAGAAAATGAGGAGACATTTTGTAAGAAGAATGTCATTCCCTACCCACAGTTTCAATGTGGATTGTTCCCTCCAAAGCTCAGTTTGGAATTTTTTTTGTGGCAGTCCTGGGGACTGAACTCAGGGCCTGAGCACTGTCCTTGGGCTTTCTCAAGGCTAGAGCTCTACCACTGGAGCCACAGCACCACTTCCAGCTTTTTTCTATGGATGTGATACTGAGGAACAGAACCTGGATCTTTGCGTATGCTAGGCAAGCACTCTACCACTAGGCCACGCTCCCAACCCTCAGGATGAAGCTTAATTTCCAGTGTGGCAAGTGCTGGGAGCTGGGTGTGGTGACACGGCCCTTGGGAGAGGGGGAAGTTGGACTGAGCATCTGAGGTCAGTGTGGGCTGTATATTAAGATCAAACGCAAAGGAGAGATGGGGGGGAAGAAACCGAGAGGGCAGAGGGACAGAGAGGAGAGGTGATCAGGTCAACAGGAAAAAGTAATGGAGGAGTCTGCTTGATTAGGTAGTTACAAGTCCTGTGTCATCTCTGCACACATGCGGGTTCCTTCTTGTAGAAAACAGGAGGCACTCAGGAGATGTATCCATTGATCATAGACTTACAGCCTCCAAAGCTGAGTCAGTCTCTTAATATTTATCAATGACCCATTGAGACTATTCTGTTGGATCAACAGAAAATAGGCTAAGACAGCCCTTAAAATTAGAAAGGGATTCATGACATGAAGAGCACACATCTGAATTATGTCTGGAGCTGTCATCCATTTCTTCCCTGGGTTGGGGCCGGCCATGTTTCTACCCCTTCACCCAACCAGTGGTCACTTGGCAGGTGCTAACAAGTGTGAGCAGAACAGAGTGTAC
The DNA here is from genome assembly GCF_031878675.1 of Megascapheus bottae. Taxonomy (NCBI): domain Eukaryota; kingdom Metazoa; phylum Chordata; class Mammalia; order Rodentia; family Geomyidae; genus Megascapheus; species Megascapheus bottae. Next base: position 187,492 of record NC_143519.1, read on the forward strand.
TTCTTCCAGGCAAGGCCTCAGTCAGGCACCTGCCTCCTGCCCTTCCCTTCAGCTGGGCAGGGAGGTGCTCAGTGCCAGCAAACAGACAGAGGGCCTGGCTGGCCACCCTGGAGCCCCACTTCAGGCTGGTCCTGTGGGCTGGAGGTGCACACCCCCTTGCTGCTTCCCTTGAAGAGAAGGAAATGCAAGCGAGGGTAAAAGGAGGAGCTAGGGACCGGGAGTTTGGCCTAGTGGGAGAGGGCTTGCTTAGCATGCGCGAAGACCAGGGTTTGATTCCTTGATATGGCATACATAGAAAAGGCCAGAAATGGTGCTGTGGCTCAAGTGGTAGAGCTCTAGCCTTGAGAAAGCCCAAGGACAATAGGAGGCTCTGAGTTCAAGCTCTAGGCCTGGCAAAAAAAAAGGAGAAGATATGATCCACTATTAGGAATGTAGTAAATTTAGGGGCAGCCATTGATGAAACTGCAACTGTTTATTTTAAACATGATAGCTCTGTATGTTGATCATGAAAATACAGTCGAATACAGTTGGGAGGAAAACAGAGTAGGGAACAGTGTATGGTGTTTAAACACTTAGAACTGGCATGTCCACTTAGGTATAGATGGGTTTGCACTGGCACGGAGGGTGCTCTTGAGCTGGGACAGAGGTAGGGATCCCCTTCTCACTTTGATCCTCTTGTTCAGCTTAAATTTTGTGGCTGTTATTTATGTGACTTGAACAGAAAGTAACTGTAACCAGATAGAACAAAAGGAGATCATGATAGCTCAGCTTTCTGGTTCTTCTCTCCTAGTCAGCCTTTCACTAAATGATGTAAAGAAGTTAAATTACGTGAAAGCTAGGGCAGGCGAGGGCCCAAGGAAAGCTTATTGCAGATGAGAAGCAGAGGTATTTTTCTTGAAACATGGAACAAATGCAAAAGCACGAGAAAAGGAGGCACAACTGAGGTGTTCAGATCCTCAGACACTGAAGAAAGTCAGGGAAGCAAGCAAATCCTGTTCCACACAGTGTCTTCATATTTGGGGGTGGGAGAGTGGGTGTTAACCCTCGAGCTTGAACTCGAGGTGGGTGCTATCTGTGAAGTTTTGTTTTTTCTGGTCCTGGGTCTTTAACTCAGGGCCTGGATGCTATCTCTGAACTTTTTTTTTTGCTGGTCCTGGGTCTTGAACTCAGGGCCTGGGCACTGTCCTTGGACACTTTTGGCTCAAGTCCAGCACTCTGCCACTTGAGCCACAGCGCCACTTCCTGCTTTTTCTGTGTATGTTGTACTAAGGAATGAAACCCAGGGCTTTGTGCATGCTGGGCAAGCACGTGACCACTAGGCCACGCTCCTGGCCCCTATCTCTGAACTTTTGTACTCAAGGCTAGCACTCTACCACTTGAGCCACAGCTCCATTTCTGGATTTTTAATGTTAACTGGAGATAAGAGTATTGTGGACTTTCTCATCCAGACTGGCTTCGAACTGCTATCCTCAGATCTCAGCTGCCTGAGTAGTGAGGATTACAGCCATGAGCTACAAGTGCCTGGATTAACTCTTCTTTTTTTAGATCCATCCATTCCCTGAAGATTACATAATATTACTCATTCTACTAGATGAGTAAAATTCCATTATGTATATGCACCACATTTTCTTCATCCATTCATCCACTGTGGGGCATTTGGGCTGCTTTCATAACTTGGCTATCATGAATAGCACAGTCTTCACTGTATGCTGGGTAAATGCCCAAGAGTGGCATGGGTGGATAGGGGAAGTTTCATGTTTAGGTTCTTTTTTCGTCTCCCCTGGTCCTGAGGCTTAAATTCAGGGCTTGGGCACTGTTGCTAAGGCTCTTTGTGCTGAAGGATAGTGCTCTACCACTTGAGCTACCGTGTCACTTCCCTCTTTTTTTGAGTAGTTTATTGGAGATAAGAGTCCCACGAGCTTTTCTGTCTGGGCTGGTTTTGAACTGTAACCCTCATATCTCGGCCTCCAAAGTAATTAGGATATAGGCGTGACCCACCGGTGCCGATCATGTTTAGGTTTTTGAGGACTCTCCAAACCACCTCCCAGAGTGGTTGTAGTGGTTTACATTCTCACCAACACTGCAATCCTCCCCCATCCCTGTCAGTATTTGTTATTGTTAAAATTCTTGATGCTGGCCAATCTTACTGGAGTGAGACGGAATCTCAGTGTTGTTTTGAACTGCATTTCCCGCATAACCAGAGATGCTGAGCATTTCCTTATGTTAAATACTGTTTGTAAGAACAAGGCACGTGGAACAAGCTTTCTAAGAGCCAGCACCCCCATGATAAGATATTCCTTTTGATCTCTGGAGGTTCTGGTAGGAGAGGAGGGCTGCTCCTTCCTTCTGACACCATGCTGTGTCAGAACAGCCATATCCAGAAAGCTTTGACAGGCTGGAGTGTCAGCCTGGGACAGCTAAAGTGCTGGGCTCCCTCTCAGAACAAAAAATGGAGAATTACACTGACAAAAAAAATACTGGTTGTTGGTTATTTCACAGTGTTTTTCGTTTTGGGGTTATTTTTTTGCCAGTCCTGGGTCTTGAACTCAGGGCCTGGGCACTGTCCTTGGACACTTTTTGTTCAAGGCTAGAGCTCTGCCACTTTAGCCACAGCACCACTTCTGGCTTTTTTCTATGTATGTGGTACTGAGGAATCCAACCTGGGTCTTCATGCATGCTAGGCAAGCACTCTACCACTAGGCCAAACTTCTGGCCCCTAATGTTTCAATTTTTAAAAAACTTTTGGTATCTATCATTTTTTTACCAGTCCTGGAGCTTGAACTCAGGGCCTGAGCACTGTCCTTGGGCTTTCTCAGGGCTAGCCCTTTACCACTTGAGCTACAGCACCACTTCTGGCATTTTTCTATGTATGTGGTACTGAGGAATTGAATCTGGGTCTTTGTGCATGCTAGGAAAGCACTCTACCACTAGGCCAAATTCCCAGCCATGGTACCTATCTTTTAAAAAAATTGTTTATTCAATTACTTTTTGTTTTGATTATGTGGTACTGAGGAATTGACCCCAGGTCCTCATGCATGTTCAGCAAGCTTTCCATCACTAAGCTATAGTCTCAGCCATGTTACAATTTTTATAAAATATAATTATACATAATACTTATATAAAATTATGTAATAACTATAATAATTCTTTCAATTATAGACAACTGGAATATGTCCACTTTTGGTGAGTAAAAATGCATCCTTCATAAACCATGAGTTGTTCAGGCCCCCTCTAAAACCACTACACTGTTAGTTTTTTCTCTTTTTTCTCTGTTTGTTTTTCTTTTGTGTCAGTTGTTGGACTTGAACTCAGGGCCTGGGTGCTGTCTCTGAGCCTCTTTGTTCATCCTTCCTTCCTTCCTTCCTTGCTTCCTTCCTTCCTTCCTTTTTTATGGTACTGGGACTTGAACTCAGGGACTCACATTTGCTATGCAGTGTTGTGCTGCTAAGCCAAGCATCCAGTGCCTTTTTGCACTTTTTTTTTTTTGCTTCGAGAACATACCTGGACTGCAAGTTGCCTACTTTTGTTTCCATGAAGCTGGAATGGTACCGCACACAGCCATGTCCAGCCATTGGTTGGGGAGGGGTCTCTCGTGCAGCCTGTGCCCACGGTCAGCTCTCAGCCCCTCAATACTGTAATTGTTACTGTCAGGCAAGGGTATTGGTTTACCTGTGGAACAGGTCCCAAGTATTTGAGAAGAAAACTAGGAAAGACCAACAGTCTGAATGAGATGCCAATTTACTAATACAACTAGAATTGAGATGCAGCTAGGAGACAGCTGTCTTTACCCCTTGAAACTCAGAAAGGTGGACAAAATGTAGTCAAATAAATAGAAATAGAGCAGAAATTGACAGCTGATACCAAGAAGTACAGAGAAGAGGAACAGAAAAGACACCAGAGAAACAGGATAGGAGGAGGTATAAAAACAGAGCATCATTCTTGAACACTTGTTTGTTAAACATGTCATTTGAAATATGATGTAAAAATCAATGTTAATAAATTCTTTAATTAAAAAAACAGAGCATCAATACAAAACAAAAACAACAAACAAAAAGCAGAGCCTCTCCACATGGAGGATAATTAGAGCAACAACAGGGACCAAGGGCTCCTGTAGGGTTAGGGCAACATCATAGTCGTTAGTTAAATATAACTCTGATCCCTTCTAGTTACGATGATCCAGCTGAGAGACTCATGGCCCCAGGTTGCCCCAGAGCCCAAACATGGTCTTAGCTTGAAAGCCTCACACTACTGGCCCACCAGTTGTCTGCTTTTTCACCTTGTCTCCTAGTTATGCCATCCGCTTGTGTCTGCCGTTGACCATTGGCCAATTCAGCCCTGCAGCCAGGTGGAGCAAGAGGGGCAGACTCGTGCCAAGCAATCAGACTGGGAGCACATGATACACACTATTTGTTTTGATTCATACTGAGAAACGTATGTAGAGAGCCATGTTGGCAGAGGAATCAAGGGTTTCCCCCTTCAAATATAGGAGGTAAGCAGAGCCCAGGGCCAGCGCCCAGGCCCGGTGTTCTCAGTGGCTTTGGTGGATGGCCCCTGGATGCTCGTGCTCATTCACTGCAGAATGGCCAAGGACAAACCCTAGCTCCTGCAGTGAGGGCCTGGAGCTCCTGAGGCTCGCTCCGTGCCTGCAACCTGTGCAGGTGAGCACAAAGATGAGGTGGCGGTGAGTGGGGCTTGAGCGTGTGAGCAAGCAACTGTGGAGGAGAACTGGGCTCAGGCCTCATGTTGCTTTTAAAGCAACTGGAATTGGTGATGAGAGAAAAATTCCGGTACTACTGTGAAGTGCGTTTTTCAAGGGTGAAGATGCTGCAGGTTAGCAGACAAGTCTAAAGGGTGACCTTCAAAGGGTGACGGGCTCCCTCTTCCTCATCTGTCTTGACTCATATTTCTTTCCTCCCCTCAATTTTTTTTTTTTGTGGGTCATGGGGCTTGAACTCTGGGCCTGGGCATTGTCCCTGAACTCTTTAGCTCAAGGCTACCACCCTACCCCTGAGTCCAGCCCCACTCCCCTCTCCTCAATTTTTTTGGGCAAATTAGAAAAGGGTGAACAAAAAGTACTTTATATACATGTATGAAAACAGCAAAATCCGTTAAAACTACTCTTTAAAAGGGGGAAGGGATGAGATAGAGTAATGCAGATAGATTCAAAGTGTATCATATATGTATTTGAAAATATAACAATGAAACTTGTTTGCACAACTAATACATGCCAATAAATGTTAAAAACCCCAAAAGTACAAGTACAAAGCCATATCAACTACTTGAGACAGAAAGCAAGATGCCGGCCCCCAATCTTTGCCGGCTGGCGGGCTTTCCTTGGCCTTGTTCCCAGGTGGAGCCTGGGCCAGGTCACAGCAGAGCAAACCAGCCTCCAGCGAGCCCCTCGGTCCTGCCCTCCCCACATCCGATCTCAGATTGGGATGAGGGGGGCCTCTCGCTGCTCCAAGAAGCCCAAGCTGTACACCCACGTCCTCACCCGAGTTGTGGGCACAAGAGCAAGATGAACGGCCCTTTAGGGGCAGTGGAGCATGAAGCCCAGCGCCGGCTACTCACTTCCCTTGTGTTCCCCTGTCTGCCCCCACACTCTCCCTGGTGGGATAAAGTGGGGACTCGCTATATCTCCACAGTCTGCACGAGAGAGTGCTCGGCAGTGGGACACAGAGGCCCGTGGGGCCTAGTGGAGTGGGAGCAGCTGAGCGTCATGCAAGGAGGACACAGCGCTTGACACACAGAAGACAGCAGCAGCCTCAAGAGCTTGTCAGATAATGCTAACTTCTGAAAACATCTATCGCTTAAACAATGGAACTTCTGACAGTCTAATGACCTCTAGCACACCAATGGCTCACTGTTGAATTGAGGGTCCTGAAATAAATGTTTTAAAATTTAATAAGCCAGATTAGTGATTAGTCCTGGAAAGAAGAGACTTGTTGTTAAAGCTAAAGAGGAAGAGAAAGAGAAAAGGAAATGGAGAAGGAAAGGGAGAGGAAGAGTAGAACAGAGAGAAAAAAGGACAGAGGAGGAAGAGGGAGCCATGAGGGAATGATAAATGCACAGGGAGCGGCTTGCAGTAGGGCGCCTAGGCTGGTCTGGAACTGTTTCCACTGGGGGACCCACAGCTGCATCCAGGGTTCGGCTCAGACCATCAGGGCGAGGCAGCCAGCACCCACAAGACCCGTAGTGCCTTCTGACCTCCCTCCACGACGTGGAGGTGCTGGCCTCACATTTGGGCGCTGCCCTGTGAGGTGAGTAAACATGAGGCCACACCCTTCCTGTGAGCAGTTCTGGTTTCCTACTGAGAGGCCTTGGTCTTTGGGCCATCCAGTGAGCAAGAATGAATAGTCACCTCCACATTGCAAAGCCAGCCCGGGCACTGAAGTCTATGAGACTCTTATCTCCAATTAACCATTAGAAAACTGGAAGGGGAGCTGTGGCTCAAGTGGTAGAGCTCTAGCCTTGAGACAGCCCAAGGTCAGTGCTCAGGTCCTGAGTTCAAGTCCAGGACTGGCAAAAGAAAGCAGTGAAACAGATTCCAATAATCCTCTTCTCAGAGGTAACATCTTTTTTTAAAAAAAACCCTGCCCGAATGCACCCATTTGGGTTGTCCGCCACACATTATAGAGTATGAGTGTGCATGAGCTTGTGAGCACCTAGACCTGAGCTGTCTCACTGCATAGTGGACCAGGTGGAGACACAGGACGTTTTCATCCCTCCAGGTCCCACCGGCCCCTCTTTGCAGCCACAGCTCCCTTCCCCAACCCTGATGGTCACTTCTGCTTCAATCAGGGTCATTTCCTCATACTGTGAGCATTCTGCTAAGCAGTGTTTTCCTTTGTCTGCTCAAGCAAGGTCATTTCCAGCTGAGACATTTTACAATGCTATGATACCTCACTTTGTGTTCATGTGTCTTTGGAGGGCATCACCTCTCTGCAGAGGGCAGAACAAGGGCTTCAGTCAACCTTCCTCTGTCTCAGGAACACAGGGGGGTTGAGGAGAGGGAGGCAGACTTGCCCAGACAGAACCTGCATTGTCCTTGGAAGGAGACTGAACCTGGAGGAGACAGCTTCCTGGGCATGGTACACCCTGAAGACAGGTGGCTGTTGTGGTCTCACCATCTTCTCCCATGACCAGGCATGAGATCTACAAACACACCTGTGCTCAGCACATAGTCAGGAGGATGAGAGGGGAAAGATACCCTGGTTTTCAGGAAAAGAAATGGTACTGTTGATTTGATGAAGCTTCAGTAATGAGTGTCTGCTTCTCATCAGCCACAACTGGTCCAGGGCCTGTGCACACACGAGGTTCAGAACCATCCCACAGCCAGAAGATGCATTTTACAGTCAGAGGTTCAGGGGTAGCAGAGTAGGGGAGTGGTATTTACTGCACATTATTGCAAAGAGGAAAAGATAATTTGTGTGTGTGCACAGACGGTGAGAATGAACTGAAGGCAATGTCTATCATCCATTTTCACACCCACATGTTGTTCCTTTATCAGTGAAGTAGAATTCATTAACACCCACGTGGTGCCAGTTTTAAGCAAAGCACACACCCTAGCTGCTTTTTGCCCATTCTGTTGCTCAACCCAGAGGACACACGAGTGGGAAATGTCCTCCACATTCCATCCTCCAATGACCCTGAAGCCAGGTGGTACCCAGACCTGGATGTGATACAATCCATGATGGTGTCCTCATCTCCTCAAAGTCAGTGACTGAGAACACATGCCTCCAGTTCCTCACAGAGGGCAGCTGCTGTGGCTGCATCTGGGATTCTCCCTTGGTATACCATGGCTTCTCCAATGGGGTTCACTCAGTTACCCCGCTGAGGGCCTCTCCAGATCATGGCAGCTGCGTCCCAGAGCAAGTCTGAGGATTGGCTACACTGAGCATCTGCTCCTTGCAAGGTTGGCAGAGGATAGATACAACTACCTGCCTGCTACAGGTTTATTAAATAAGGTGAGTTGTCAAACAAGGCAAATAGTACATAAATATCAACTGGACCTTGAAAGAGACAAGAAATAAAAATATTAGCACTGTAGTGGTGGGCACACAATTTTGCCTCCTTAAAAGTTGTATATACTGGGCTGGGAGCATGGCCTACTCGTAGAGTACTTGCCTAGCATGTATGAAGCCTTGGGCTCAATTGCTAGGTACCACATGCTCAGAAAAGGCCAGGAGTGGTGCTATGGCTCAAGTGGTAGAGTGCTATCTTCGAGCAAAAAGGTGTCCAAGCACAGTGCCCAGGTCCCGAGTTTAAGCCCCAAGACTGGCAAAAAAAATTGTAAAAAAAAAAAAGTTGTTTATTCTGTATGGTGGGTTCCTGAACCTAAGATTTTACAGAAGGAGATGCTCCTACTGCCCTTTACAACATACATCCAACCATATGTAGAAGTAGTTTGGACCTGTTTCATTTTTCATTGTGTTTCCAGAAACTGGTTTCTTGGACTAGATGCTTTTGCAGTTGGCACAGGGCTTCCTACAGTTCCAGGGTCCTCAAGTTCCTTCAAGCCATGGGGAACTCTGTCAGTAAATTCTTGACAAGGTCCCCTCTTCTTTTAGAAACTCAGAAATAATTTCATGGAGAATTTAGGTGAAAAAAGAACAAAACAAAACAAAACGCAAACCTCTCTGCCATTGCTGAGAAGCTAAAGACGTAGGATCTAATCAGTTGTTCCTCTCGGCAGTTTTGAGGTTTCAAAAGCTTTTGGACATTTGGCTAATCAGGATAAAAATATAAGAAACTAACTTCAAAAAACAAAAACGAAATCATCATTTGATCAAAAGCTAAATGGTCATCCTGAGAGACATCCCCTCATCCTCATAATCAGCAAGATGGCACTGTGGCACCATCCCACAGGCACAGCTGTCCATACACAGGGTCTCTTTACTATCAGCTCGACTGGCAGATGTGGCAGTGACCAGCAGTTCTCTGTAAGATGTCAGGGATTCTGTTAGTAAGGACAGTGTGCAGGTTTCATTGCACACAGAAAATCATTTCTCCCTTGCAGGGACACCTGACCTTTCAGCGCCCTGGGCAAGAAGCATGCACCATAACCCTCCTACCCTCAGTCTTTCTCAGCTGGCCCAACAGCTGTCAATTGGGAAAGACTGTCCAGTGGCAGGACACTTATTTACGTTTCCATGTTCACTGTCCACATCCCCTATATCCTTTCGGGCTACTAGGAAGAAGGCTTCCTTGTCTCATGTGTCTCCCTTTTCATGAAACAATGTAACAAACTAAGAAATTTATTAGGCAAGAAGCCATTGAGTACTATTTTCCAGTGCTCTAATGTCATTACAGATGGAAAGTACTTCCTCATGAATATACCTTTAAAAACAATTCTCTAAAAAATTCGTGTTTCTGTTAGCCAAAAACTTTTCTGAAAAACTGATATACTTCCTTTTAGTAAAGTGGTGTGTATAAGGTATCTTATCTCTACATTTCCTTTTCATCTAGAGTATCAGAAAGCTCATGCTTATCTTTATGATCATTATCATAGTCATTCTCAAGTTAGATGACTCTCCCTACAAGTTCTTCAATTTTTAAAATTTGTATTATGTTTTTGTTTTTTTGTGGTTCTGAGGAATTGAACCCAGAGCCTCATGCATACTAGGTAAGTACTCTACCACTAAGCCACATTCCTAGCCATTTATTATTTTTTTAAAAGCATATTTTTTATAAAATAATTCTTTTACATATTAGTCATTTATTTTATGTTGCCTCAAATCCTTGAAAACAGGCCAATCAGACATGAATAACATGATCTGTTTGGGCAAAAAATATCTACTTTATGGATTGATACTCCTCACACATTTTGGGGAAGATATAGATTATATCAAACTGAGTCATCACCTTACTGTCTAGTTCTTTGTTATTTTCCTAGTGTTTACATGGCATCCCTAATGGAAGTCATCAGTAGTGGTCCCTGTGGGAGCTAGGCTTGTGTGACTCAGGCCCCAATGCTTCAGAAGGAACAGGAGGTCTGTAACTGAGCAGGAGGGCAGAGAGAGATGCAGGGCTGGGGTTCTCTGATGGGCCTGTGGCATCTGGGTGCAGATGCTCTCCTCAGTACTGTAAAGCAGGGAGTCCCAGGTCTGGGCAAGCATGCATGGGCTTAGCAAGTGTGTGTTGAGCACAGAATAGGTCCTTGAGGTGCAGGTGCTCTGCTCCTGGGCTGACTGTAGGCCTCAGTTATTGGCAAGGCCAGACAGAGAAGCTCTGGTCCAAAGTTGCAGAATTTCTGGGGCTCAGGTGACAGGCCAGTGTGGTGCATCATATCCTAGCCTTACTCACATTAGATCCTGCTAGGACCATCTGCAGCCTAGGACAGGTAGCAGCTGGGCTGCCCAACACTCTTGGTGGCTATCTCAGAAATGAGTCCATAATGGTCCTGAGATAGCCTGAAGGCTGGCAGTCTTCTGCCAGGGCCCAAACTCTGCAGAGAGTTGTTGGCTGAATGGTGTACATCTGACAGCAGCAGGTGGCTGGACCTTTCGTGATTGAAGAGGGTCAGCCTGCTTTCTGACACCAGGCCACACATGTCCATCCCATCCAGCAATCACCCCGGTCTTCAGGCTATGTATATTGGAACTGCTTGCTCTGCAAGTGGGACAGGGATCATAACTGCTGGAGAATAGTTTTCTTTAATCTCCTGATGTCCATATATGACTTCCTTTGGTCTTCTATACTACATCAAGTAAGTCTTGTAGGCTGTCCCCTGCCTTATTCCTGGGAACTTCTCATTCAAGTATCCCAGTGGTCATGCAGTCCCTATCTTCCCAATCTTCCCTATGCGAGTGTGTTTCCTTCCTCCTGGCTCATCACTGTGCTACAGCAAGTTTGCCCAGGCCCCTTGGCAGAGATGGGCCTCAAGGCCAAGCAAGGCTGTGAGGAGCCCCACTTACTGCCCAGTGCAACTGCTTCCCAGGCCCACCAAGGCTCCCTCTTCCTCAAGGTAGTTTCCTAGAAGCAGGCTGACACAGGGATCTGTGTGCGAAATTGGCGAGAGTGCTCTTGTGAGAGAGGGGCAGGAAAGACAGAAGCTGCCAGCCCCTCTTCAGGAAGCTCAGCAGTCAGCCGTGCTTCTGGGGGTGTAAACATTCTTAAATGTTCCCGTTGCCCTAAGTGGAAGAAAGTCTCCCTCAACAGAAGCCTACCGGGCCCAGAGTGGGTGCAGAGCTCAGCCTCCAGGTGCGGTACATCGAAGGCCTGCAGGGATAAGGCCTGCAGGGGGCTGGGCCCCGGCGAGGCCAAGGGCAGGCGTACACCCCGGGCTTTCCCCCGCCGGCGGCGTGGCCCTCCTGACCCCGCGGGACGCGCCGGCGATCGCGGCTGGACGATCTCTTTTACCTCCTTAAGCTTGGTTTTCCCTTTTCTGCCATCTCGGGGCCTGGCAGTTACGAAGGCTCTGCGGAGTGGGCACCTGGCCGGCCGCAACCGCCGTGGAAACGCTGGGACGCGTGGGCCCACACCTGGGGCTCCCGCCTGGCCGGAGGCAGCCATCCCCGACCCCACGCGGGGCGCGCCAGGGAATCCCGCGCGTGCCGGGGCCCCGCTCCCCGGCGAGCCTCAGCCCGCCCTTCCGATCCCGCCTCCGGGTCAGACTCCACCCCGCTCGAAGGATTGGCCAATGGAAAGCTCGATCTGGGTGGTGGGCGGAACCGTCGCGCTCCCGTCCCCTTCCGTACCTCGGCCAATGGGAAGCTGGGTCCTGGCGGAGGGCGGGGCCTTTAGCTCCTCCGACCAATGAGACGGCGAGAGGGCGGGCTGGCGGGCGGGGTCGGTGGGCGGGCGGGTGCGGCCGCCGGAGCGCGGGGACTCACGACGCCGCTCCTCGGCGGCGCTGTCTGGGGCTGCGGTTCCGTCTGTGTCGGCTCCGCCTCGCTGGCTTCGACCGAGCGCCCCAGCCGCTGCCGCCCCTGCCCGCCGCGGCCGCGCTGTCCCGGGGCCCGGCGCGCGTCGGCGAGGGTCGGCGTGCTTCCTCGGGCAGCATGGCGGTGGAGGAAGAGGGGCTCCGGGTCTTCCAGAGCGTGAGGATCAAGATCGGTGAGCGGCGGGCGGGCGCGGCCGGCGCGGGCGGCGCTCCGGGGTCTCCCGGCTCGCGTCCTCCGCGGTCCGCGCGGCCGGCTCCCGGCCCTCCTCTGCGCCCGCCGGAGCGGGCCCGACTCGGGGCGCGGCGGGAGCGGTGGGCCGCGTCGGGGGCGCCTGGGCCGCGGCGTGCGTGGCCGCGCGGCGCGGGGCCGGCCCGTGGGGGTCCGCGGGGCGGCACGGCGGGCGCGGGGCTGGGCGCCGGCGTCCACGCGTGCGGCGCTCGCGTGTGGGGGCCCGAGGCGCCCCACCGCCTTCCCCTCCCGCCGCGCGCGGAAACTTCCTCCGGGGGTGGGGTCCTCCCCGCGCCCCCCCCCGCGCCTCCCCCGTCCTCCCCGCGCCCCCCCGTCCTCCCCGCGCCCCCCGTCCTCCCCGCGCCCCCCTCGTCCTCCCCGCGCCCCCCTCGTCCTCCCCGCGCCCCCCCGTCCTCCCCGCGCCCCCCGTCCTCCCCGCGCCCCCCGTCCACCCCGCGCCCCCCCTTGTCCTCCCCGCGCCCCCCCGTCCTCCCCGCGCCCCCCGTCCTCCCCGCGCCCCCCGTCCTCCCCGCGCCCCCCTCGTCCTCCCCGCGCCCCCCTCGTCCTCCCCGCGCCCCCCCGTCCTCCCCGCGCCCCCCGTCCTCCCCGCGCCCCCCCTCGTCCTCCCCGCGCCCCCCCTCGTCCTCCCCGCGCCCCCCGTCCTCCCCGCGCCCCCCTCGTCCTCCCCGCGCCCCCCGTCCTCCCCGCGCCCCCCTCGTCCTCCCCGCGCCCCCCTCGTCCTCCCCGCGCCCCCCCGTCCTCCCCGCGCCCCCCGTCCTCCCCGCGCCCCCCCGTCCTCCCCGCGCCCCCCCTCGTCCTCCCCGCGCCCCCCGTCCTCCCCGCGCCCTCCTCGGGCTGGTCTTCCGCGGCGGGCTGCGCGTCCCGCGCGGCGAGGGCTGGGCGGGCGCCTCCGGCCGGGCCCGCGCACCTCCCCCTCCTTTCATTGAGAACCGGCCGTGGGAGCCGGGCTGAGCCGGGCTGCCGGCCGCGCTCCGCCCGGGCTCTGCCCGCCGCCCGCGCAGCCAGGCTGGGGGAGGGAGGGAAGAGGATCCGTCGCGGGCCGGGGAGGACTTCCCGGGCTTGCCTGCCCGGTGGTTACCGTGGGAGGGGTGTGCGAGGTGGGTCTCAGTGGAGGGGGCTTTCTGGAGTAGGAGTTCTGGGCTCCGGGGCCCTGTCCTGCGCGTCCCTCCTCCGCCCGGCTGCGCCCCGCATCCCGGCCTGGCCCTCTCCAGAGGGCCCTCGATGAGCGGCGCCCAGCCGCGGCCCGAGTGCCAGTTGTTGATGACATCCGATGCTGCTGCGGAGGGATTCCAGCCACCCTCCACCAGCGTGTTGCTTCCCGTCTGCTTTATTTTGGGTTTGAATCATGAGGGGACGGTTTGGTCCTTAGCTCAGAAGCACTGCAGGTGGCATGTGACATTTGGGCGTACAGCAGCGTGCACGGGAAGGGTTTCTCTCGCTTATGTGGCTGGGAGCCACTGTCAGTTTCAACCCACACCCCTCTGACCGCAGGACTGAGAAAGGCCACCCTGTGAGCTTCTCGCTGCAGTGTCCTTCAGCCAGCATCTCTGCCAGAGGAGTAAGCCCACGGGTCCCGAGGAGGTCAAAGGGAGTCGATGGGGCTTTGGGGTTGGGAGTGGCAGGGGGTGGAAGCCAAGCTTCCAGGTCAGAAAGCCTGGCAAAGGTCCAGCGATCTGGCTCCTCAGCATGCATGTGGAATCTTTTTTTCTGTGTCTGTTGAATCAAACCAGAACAGTTTCTTTATTTCTGGAATGGTATAGAGAGACAGGAGGGCAAGGAAAGGCCTTGGCGCTCAGTATAGAAACACTGGCCTGCCCAAGAATAGTCTGTGCCCGTCGCAGCAGCAGCTTGGGAGGAAGCAGCAGCTTCAGGAGACTGTCCTCCCCCGCTCTGCGCTGCATTTTGAACAAGGGCTGCAACACTGTGACTGTAACATTCACTAGGTCTTAATTCCAGTAGGAGGAGGGCTGGTAGCATTTCAGTATTTGAAATTTTGGGACAATGGCACTGAGGATATGTAGAAATGCCTGAGCTCTAGCTTCTCTAATTCCTCATTTTTGCTCTGGCTCCACGATGCCTAGTTTCCTCTCAAGCATTCTCACCTGCAGAGCTAGTCAGGAGGGGCACCCGTGTCCTCTCTGGATAGTTTACGGGCAGCACAGCTCTGTGCACATGGGAGGCCAGGCTTCTAGGTTAGTTTCTCTCCCTTTCTTTCTTTTCTCCAGATCCTGGGACTTCATCTCAGGGCTTGGATGCCATTCCGATCCTCTTTGTGCTCAAGTCTAGCATTCTACCACTTGAGCCACAGTGCCACTTCTGGCTTTTCTTAGTTTTTTAGAGGCAAGAGTCTCACGGGGACTTTTCTGCTGGGGCTGGCTTCAAACCCCAATCCTCAGATCTCAGCTTCCTGAGCAGCTAGGATTATGGGTGTATGCCACTGGCATCCAGCTAGGTCTCTTTCTGTTGTTCTCTTTGTAGTTGCTCTTGGATTGCCCTACTTGAGTGCTTCTGGCCTTAAATGGTATAGGAGCAGATGTGACTTGACTCTCCCTACCCCCACAGTTGCCCCTTGATGCCATTCACCTCTGACATTTACCTGGGAACTTGTCTTCAGGTGTGCTGGCCTTTGGCAAAGTCTGCTAATGACTTAACTGGACAACATAGGCAAACCTCTTCTTCACATCCTCCTTTTATGGCAGGCCATCCTTGCCTGCTTCATCTGATGGTAGTTTACAAGGCAGTGTGGTTCAGGCTTAGTCAATTGCCTTTCCCAACCCACAGAGAAGTGGTTGGGGGAAAATTGTGCCCAAAATCCTACAGATAAACAGCATCATTATACTCACTACACAGTTTTTTTTTTGTTTTGTTTTGTTCTTTTTCTGGTCCTGGGGACTGAACTCAGGGCCTAAGCACTATCCTGGGGATTTCTCAAGGCTAGAGCTCTACCACTTCTGGCTTTTTTCTATGTATGTGATACTGAGGAATCAAACCTGGGTCTTTGTGCATGCTAGGCAAGCCCTCTACCATTAGGCTATACTCCTGGCCCTCACTACACTATTGTTAGGAAAGTAGGAAGATTGTTTCTAGAGGGAGTTTCAAGTATGGGGCTTGTCTGCTCTTAGTTTTGATTTTGAAGAATGGGTGTCTTCAGAGGCTAGCTGGAGAAAGGAATCATCTCTTCCTCCTTTCCAAACTTTTGCTTCTACATTTTGCAAATAGGATGATAGAGGGGGAAAAATCTACATAGAAGTACAATGTTTCTATTGTGACCATTTTGAGTACTTGTGTTGAAGAATCTATTACTTCCCCTAACTTCCCCCTTTAAATTTTGCAGGGTTATTTTGGATGTGTTCTTCTGTACACTTAGAATCTTAAGCATTGTATCTTTGGTAACAATCACTCCTTTGTTTCAGCAACGCCTCAGCTGTCATGTGTGACTGATCCTTGCTTCCTTAAAGCTGCTGCGTTGAGGAAGTGTGTGGTCTGACTTCCCACCATCCGCACTGACCCATGATTTGGGGAACAAGCCACTGTGAAAGCAATTCTGCTCAGCAGTATTATTTTGGGTCTGGCACTTCAGAGGCCTTACAGCATAGCTTTATTTTCTACTCACACTTTCCTTTTGCATAATATTTACTACTTGTTTATAAAAGTGTCCTGTTATCTTGATAAGCATGTTCAATAAAAGGTGTGCTACCATACATAATACTTAAAACTCTTGTCCCTTAGCCAGATGTGGTGGCTCACACCTGTAATCCTAGCTACTCAGGAGACTCTGATAGTTCCAGAACCAGCCTGGGCACAAAAGTCCATAAGACTCTTATCTCCAATTAACCACCTGAAAACCGGAAGTGGTGCTGAGGCTCAAGGAATAGGGTGGTAACTTTGAGCTGAGGAGCTCAGAGACAGCACCCAGGCCCAGAGTTCAAGACCCACAACTGACAAAAATCAAACAAAAAAAACCCCTCCTACCCTTGCATTCCTAGAGCAGAAAAGTCCTCGAGCAACTATGATTGTTTTCTTTTTTTGAGGTGTTAGAAGTCAGGTCTGCTGAGAGCCTCTGGGTCTCTGGAAAGCCAGGCTTTATCTCCTTTGCCATCAGACCCTGAGCCACTCCTGTGAGCTTTTCTTGGATCTTGGCGTCTGCTGCTCTCTCCCTTTATTGAAAGGCTAGAACTTGGCCATGAGGAAGGGCATTGGCAGCCAGAGCATCAGAACGGTTATTCCTTTCATTCAGCAGGAGTTAGGGAGCTATGGGCCAGGACTGGTGGCTTCTTGCCTGGCAGGCTCCTTGCCTGATGGCAAACAAAATCTCACCAGAAGTGAATAGTACCCAGTGAGAAGAGAACAGGTGTGGTGATGACCAGTGCAGGTACAAGGGAGGGTCATTAAGTGGTATGTAGATGTCTCTGTCTTGGCTAGTCAGCTGGGGAACAGGTGACGTGAGCTTTAGGTTATGGGCTAGAAGCACAGGATTCAGATTCCACTCTTCTTGGAGCGTGACAATTGGGTTTGATAGGGCCACCGTGCACTAGTGCCAGGGCTGAGAGATGGGGAAGGCAGTAGGCAGGAGGGCAGGCCTGCTTTGTAGATTGTCAGAGTTGTGCCTTTCTGGCCAAGGCTAGCTTCAGAGAGGAGAGATGTTTTGTGAATCCACCGAGTTGCCTCAGTCATGTGGCAGGTTCCAGTGTGTCTGGGGGTATAGTAGTGCCATGCTAGCCATGTGTGGTCCTTGGCATCAGAAATTTAAAATTCTCCTGCGCTCTTTGATGCTAAAATTAACTTGAGTATTCCATTAACCGAGCTCAGCTAAGCTGTCTGCACTATTTTTAACTGCTCAGGACTAAAGTGCAGAACTTGGCACCTGTGGAAGCTGGGAAGGCTCTGACAAGGGTGGCATTAGTCTGAGACCTCAGGTGAAGCCTGGGAGGTGGGGTTTGCTGGCTATGAGAAGTGCAAGTTTTAAGTGAGAGATTTGTATACATCATCTCATTTTGTTTAAATCCTCACAACTGCATGACATTGAGTTGGAGGAAGGGAAACCCATAGAATGAAATCTGCCGAAAGACTACAGACCTGTCCAGTTTCATGTGGCCTAGAATTCCTGCCTTTCTTACCTCTGCACCCTGTCAGGTTAGAGCACTGCTTGCTCCTCTCTGTGAAAGGGAAGGACTGTCAGAGAGCAGAAGGGTAGAAAGGGATCACTCATCAGTAGATGTGGATGCTAGGCCAGCCCAGCATTGGTTGAGGAGATCTGGGATTGAGCCTCTCTCTCCAGCAGTGTGGGGCTGGGACAGGAGTCAGGAATATTTAAGCATGGCCACTAATCGTCTCTCTAGACCTTTGTCAGATGAACTCTGTTGGGATTTGGATTGCAGGGTAGAGGCGCTAGAATCTACTCATTCCCAAAGATAAATGACCAAATAGCAAAAAGAAGGAACAAAGTAATATAAGTGCAGGCCAAAAGAGTGATCTATGGTGTGACATCTCCACGTGGTCTGTAGTGTTGCTTTTTGAGGAGTGAGTGAAGATAAGGCCAGACGCAAGAACTGGGCATGGTTTGGCACTAGACTAGTTTGTTCGCTGGTCTGCTGGTGTGCTTCCATCTGTGTTCACTGTTAAGACAGCTGAACCCCTCTTGTAGTGGAAGGCATCACTGTGCCTCAGGATCTTCTCTTTAGCTTCACTTGAAAAAATCCTGAGGAAAAAAGTTCACTTCCTTGTTTAGTTTGTAAGCCTTCTTTTTCTAGTTCCAAATCTACTTGTTGAAGGTTTGCTTTGACTTGATGGCCTAATTGTCTTTCCCCTGCCTCAGCATTGGCCCTTGCCTAGGGGGCTGGTGTGCTAGCCCAAGGACATGCAGACACCTGGTGGTGTGGTGCTGTAGTTGACACTGGTCCGACTGTGATGTATAGGACAGGTATTTTTAATTCCTCTTGCCTGAAGCTGAGAGAAGCCAGGTGGTTTTCCCACTGACACACTCCCAGCAAAAAGATTTGCTGTCAGGGCAAGAGGCCTAGGGCCATACCACTAAGTTGTCCTCTGATGAGGTTTCAGACCCTCAGGCTAGTGGTCACCAATTCAAGTGCCTGCTTCAGACAGGACTGGCTGCCCTTCCCACTGCGTACCAATCATTTTAAAATTAATGTTTCCCTTAAAAATTAACTTACATTAGTACTACTAGGGGATTTCACTGTGGTAATTCCAGCATGTGTACAGTGTACTTTGAACATATGCATGCCCCTTTTTTGATTTTCATTTCTTTCTCTTCTACTTTTCAGGGTTGGATGAGTTTCATAGGTGTAGTGAACTTCCAGCCTCTTTACTTTTCAGTGTCCTTTTACTTCCCCCTCCAGACTGTCCCCCCCTTTACATTCCTGACCTATTATTACTATTGTTATATTACTGGTCAGTCATGGTGCTTGAACTCTGGGCCTGGTTGCTGTCTCTGAGCTCTTCAACTCAGGACTAACGCCCTACCCCTTGAGCCACAGTGCCGCTTCCTGCCATTATTGTTACCATCATAGCATATCATCTTTCTTGGTGCATCTTGAAGGCAATCTTCATGGGGCTGCATCAGCAGAGCTTAACATTTGGGTTGACCAGCTCTTGTTGCTCCAGGCAAGCAGCGTCGAGGAGGAGTCAGTTTCAGGAGTTACTGCTTGTGAACACGGCCCTGGTTGAGAGTCTTGAAGCAACTGGGACATCTGACCAATATCCTGTAGACAGTGCTCCCTGGGGCTTCAGACCAGGGTCACAGGGCATGGCTCTTCTGGAGGCACAGAGCGTGGCTCTTCTGGAGGTGGGGCTCTCCTTCCACATTTTGACATCCTTCTCTTAGTAGGTTATGGTCCAACACAGTGTCCTTTCTCCAGGAGAGGAAGACATGGCTCTTTGGGGACTCATTGGGGTGTGACTAGACCTAAGCTTCTTGAGCCTCTTGGATTTTCCGAGCATTGGGTCAGACTGAAGCTCAGGGATATTAGCAGAGATCGAAGAACATGCACTACTTTTGCAACTTATTTGTGTGTAGCCCCAGGGGCCATGACAAGGATGGACTTTTGTTCAGAGTCTGGCTAGGGTGGGTCTGGTTTTCTCATGGTCTTTGGGATTAAGGGCTGAGCTGGGGAATTCCAGACCCTCTGTACCGTGGCTGCCAGCGTTCCCCGGAAGCCCTTCTGGGCTGGCCTGGAGCTGATGGCTGATGGCTGATGGCTGACTGCTGTGGGACTAGCATCCTGGGAAAATTCTGTTGCCAAGGACTTTGGAGAGAGTTCTGTCTCTTATTCCCCTGGCTGACCCCTCAGATTCCTATTTCAGGATTTGAGTGTTTGTGGTAGATCTTCACCTCTGTAGGTTTTTTTTTTTTTTTTTTTTACCAGTCCTGGGGCTTGAACTCAGGGCCTGAGCACTGTTCTTGAGCTTTCTCAGTGCTAGAGCTCTACCACTTGAGCCACAGCACCATTTCTGGCTTTTTCTTTGTATGTGGTACTGAGGAACCACAGCTAGGTCTTGGTGCATGCTAGCCAAGGACTCTACCACTAGGCCATGCTCCCGGCCCCTCTACAGCATCTGGTTAGAGGCGGAACACAGGCCCATGTGCCTTCAGCTGGCTCCTTGCAGGGAGAATGTGGTTCTGCTGCACATCCTGCAGGTGTGGACCTGGGCTGAGTGCACAGTAGAGGCAAGCAGATTGTTGATCTTGAGGCAGGAGGGACACCAAAGACACCTACCTGTTCCTGAGTTTCTAGGATCCTCTGTATGCTCCAGTTGCAGGAATGATATTGACATAGGATCACACAAGGCATGCTAGCTACTATTTAGGGCTGAGTTCTAAGGATGGCAACTGTGTCCTAGGCTCACATGTGTGCACCTGGCAGCCCGATGGTTGGAACCCACAGGGCTTGTGAGGAAATGGAATTGGGAGAGAGAACTGGCAGGCATCTAGGTGAAGGCAGGTGTCAATCTTTTCTCCTTTTCCACCAGATACACACTTGTGATATGATGATGAGCACACGGTACCTTATATGCAGGAGTTTGCACATACAGCCTTCATGCACATGCGTGTACACAGGTACTCCACACAATATGCCCATGTGTTCCCACGTGGACACATACAGACAGACACGTATGAATGTGCAAACACTATACACAGGCTCTGCCCATGCACGTGCAGTGCATACACGTATGTCCACCTCAGGACACTTTCAAGATAGAGTTGGACATTCTGGTGAGTACTGTTGCATAGTTGGATGGCTTCCATTCTTTCTCCTTTTCACTGAAATCCACAGCAGCAGGAAGGAGTCAGTTCTGGCTTTGTGAGCTATGTGGAGTTAAAAATGGTCCCTGATTCTGGCATGACCCTTAATCTGTTTTTCTTTCCAACATGATTGGGCCACCTAACACGCTGCAGTCACACGATCTACTCCACAGTGTATGTGTTTAGGATGATTCTAGTTGTCTGTTTTGAGAGCTCACTCAAGATACCTTGGTCTCTGCTCCTATAGTTTTGGAGCTAGCTAGGGTGTACCTTCTCTGGTCACACTTGAGATCTTTTCCCACATTTTTGTTTTGTTTAAGTGGTACCAAGGAATTGAACCCAGGGCTTCAGGGCCTCCTGAATGCTAGGCAAAGCACTCTTCTACTAAGTACTCCCCTCCCCCCAATTGTTTCTGAATTTTAAGTACTTTGTGTTTGTGTAATGTACTTTACTTTATGCCCTTAGCTTCCTCATGACTTTTTATTGTATTTGTTTTTTATTTATTTTTATTATTTTATTTTATATTTTGTCAGTTGTGGGGCTTGAACTGTAGGCTTGCCACTGTCCCCAAGCTCTTCAGTTCAAGGCTAGCACTCTACCACTGGAGCCACACCGTCACATCCAGTTTTCTGGTGGTTAATTAGAGTCTCACGGACTTTCATGCCTGGGTTGGCTTTGAACAGTGATCCTCAGATCTCAGCCTCCTGAGTAGCTAGGATTACAGATGTAATCCACTGGTATCTGGCTTTGTATTTGTTTTTCACCTGGGTGTTAATAGGATCTAAGACTAGTTCCAGTGCCCAGACTGTGTACCCAGGAAATGATAAAAGATTCAGTGAACGTCCCTACATCAGGAAATGTGTATCAAGTTTGTGGGTGATTTCTAGTCAGGGCTTATTTCAGACCAGAATTCATTGATACAAACTTCTAGAAGATGCCCTCTTGCTTGAAGAGGGCATGTCAGACCCTGCTGAGATACTTAGTCCTCTCGGGGCCACGCTGACTGCCTCCTGGGCTCCAGACAGGTTGCGATGACCTCCGTGAGGATCTGCAGAGGCGGTGGTGAGCCCTCGGTGTGGCTCCCTGGCTCCCCAGCCACGCCATCCCTTGTTGGTAATCTGTGGCATTCCTTTTGCCCTTCATCATTTCCTGCTCCTAGCCAGCACAGTGTTCAGTGTTTGGAGAGCTTTTCTCAGCATCAGGACCTAAGAATGTGTTTATACATGTTCTGAGTGGAAATAAAGGATCACACGGAAAGAAAAAAAATATTTTTCACTGTGTTTTTGTTGAGTGTCTTGATTTAAAATTATTTTGCTTAATGAAGTATACGTTCACATTTTCTCCAGGATATCCTCTCCCTTCCTTATCTTCTTTCTGGGCCCTCTAGACTGCGGGAGGGGGATTTGGAGGAATGAGTAGGCTGGGGGGATCTGCAGAGCTATTATACTGGAATCAGATGTGGCCTTGCCTCCTCCTCACTGTCCCTTCACTATCACTGGGAACAGGGAGATTCTGCTCCCCTTGGCTCTGCGGTGGCACTCCTGGCTACAGTCCAGACATCTTCCCAGGTCAAGGCCACACCTCCTCCATAGCTCTCCTCAAAGTAGTCATGTGGGAATGGTCTGCACATGCTGGAGGTTTCTTGCACTCCTAGAGATGTGACAGTCCTGGGCTGGGAGTGTGGCCTAGTGGTAGAGTGCTTGCCTAGCATGCACGGAGACCCCGGTACGATTCCTCAGTACCACATACATAGAAAAACCCGGAAGTGGTGCTGAGGCTCAAGTGGTAGAGCTCTAGTCTTGAGAAAGTCCAAGGACAGTGCTCAGGCCCTGAGTTCAAGCCCAGGACTGGCAAAAAAAACAAAAACAAAAACAAAAAACAAAAACCCAAACAACAACAACAACAAAAAACCAGATGTGATAGTCCTGTAAGAAAGCAGAAGTGGGACACTGTCTGTAGACATAGGGAGGGCTGCTGCAGAGGTAGTTCTGTATATTTCTCCCAGGGAAAGCAGGCAGAAGTGGTTCAAAAGGGCTTGGGTATTGCCTTGGGGCCACACATAAGCACCTTTGTTCTGGCCTTTGTCTTCTCTTCCTTAAGATGCTCACTTATTTGCAACGTCCTTGTCACGAGGCAATTAAAGGGAAATATAGGATAATGCTTACCGGCTCTTTTACCTGGAGGAAGGCTTGTGCTGTGGTTGGGGTGTTGAATGTCCTCAGAGGCCTCTGTGTTAGGGGTTGGTGCCCAGGTTGGTGCTGTTGGGAGGTGGAAAAGCTCCTTTGGGTAGGTGGCCAAGTTGCCTGTCACTCTTGCTTGGTTTGCTAGCTTTGCAAGCCTCATCATCCTAGCTTGTTGGCTTTGGCACACATAGCTCAGAAGTCATTCTTTCTGTCAAGAACTGAAGAATACCAAGAGAAGGGAGAGGCCATCTGGTGTCCTCAGGAGACTCACTCCTTATCCAAGTTCTGGAGATCTGGCTCACCTTGTGCATGGCAGAATAAGTATGACCATCTGCCCTCTTCTAGATCATTGAGCTGGGGAAGGAGCTTTTCCAGTGTAGCAGCGTGTGCATGCGTGCGTGCGTGCGTGTGTGTGTGTGTTTATGCACAGGTTCTCTCCAGGCAGGTCTCTTCTTTCCCCAGAGGACATTTGCATTTCTTGTGACATTTTTGTGTTATACTGTAGGGGAAGGATGTACCATGGACACCCATTGGTGGAGGCTGGGGCATTTTTTAATACCCCATACTCCTCACTGTAGCCCTCTAGAGAGCCCCAGAGTGTGAGGTGTTGAGGGTGAAAAGTCCTTGTTGAATGACCTTCTTGGGTTATGTAGGACAGGGAGAGAAATTTGGGGACAGGATTGAAGGTGTATCTGCCTTTAAACCTCTCAACTTCTCTTTAGGAAATGGGATTAGGCTGTCAGTCACATTTTGGGGGTAGGGAACAAACAGATTGTATATATATCTGCTGGAGAAAGTAGTGTGATGGTGTAGACTGCACAGTTGTTATTAACCATTCCAGTGGGACTGGAATGTCCTGATCTTAGGGCTGAGAGGCAGAGAAACTGGAAGCCAGTCCGCCAGGTGGAAACTCTAACTCTGTAGCTTACTCACTGTGTGTGACCTTTGCCAGAGTTTATTTAAGCTCTCTCTACCTAGGTTTTAATGTCATTATTGAGGTTGATAAAACTCCTCCTTTGTAGGCTGGTTAAAAGGTTGGGTGCTAATTCCATTTTAATGACTGAGAACGTTACTGTTATTCAGTTCCTTATCTTACACACAGGAGTGTCAGGAGCAGGTCTGGTCTGCTGGCCTGAGCTGGAGGCCTTGGAATCATTGGGAGTTTCCCTCAAAAGAGACAGTGAGACTCCAGCCTCTTCTTGCTCACGCATTCCTACCTTTGAGGGGTATAACTGTGTACCACCTGTGCTACCACAATGCCACAATGTGCAGCAATAGGCTGAAAGCAGTAGGCCATTGACCATGGACTAGAATTTCTAAAACAAAGCCATCTGGTGTCCTCTCCCATCTCACAGCCCATCTGTAAGATAACTAGCATAGTATGCACATATCATGGATGATCTGACAGACTATAGGATGTGATCTTACAGCTGGCCTCT
The DNA here is from genome assembly GCF_031878675.1 of Megascapheus bottae. Classification (NCBI taxonomy): domain Eukaryota; kingdom Metazoa; phylum Chordata; class Mammalia; order Rodentia; family Geomyidae; genus Megascapheus; species Megascapheus bottae. Next base: position 211,508 of record NC_143519.1, read on the forward strand.
CTCTGAGAACACTGGGTAGTATGTGATCAGGTCAGGTCAGAGGAGGGTGCAGCTGCTTTTCCCAGCATTATACTCTGGGAAACTAGCTTGCCTTCCATTGAGGTGTTGTATTCATCTGCTAGAGTTGAGTCCAGAAAAACTGACTGGTCTGTCTTAGCTGGAAAATACCTGGGACACTCTCCTTACAAGGGACAAAATTGATGCCACCCATCTTCAGTGAATGAATGCAGATGTTTCCAGGCTGCCAGATCTTGGCCCCAGGCCTCATTCTGCAGCCTGCCTGTGGAAGTGGGGATGCTGATGTCCACATTCTATTAAAGGATCAAAGTAAACCAAAGTTGCTTTGATAAGTAAATAACTAATGAGGGTCAATTAATTTTCCCCATTGTGGCTTAAAGATCACAACAATAAGGTGTTATCTATAAATCTGAGGGTAAAATGAGGTCTGGGACCCGTTGTCTACCCTTTGGCAAGTGAGCGGCTGGTTTTTATGGTCGGAGCTCACGCTGGCAGTCAGAGCTGGGAGATGCTGATTAATTCATCTGTCTGTTCCAGGCCTCCTTCTTTTCACTCAGGAGGCATGTGAGGCCAGATGTATTAGAGTTCTTTCCAAGATAGGTTTGGACTTGGGTCTAATAAAGGAAACGTCAGGAAACCCAGAACAGAAAGCTAGCACATGGACAGAGGAAATTCATTTTAAGGTCCACAGATAAATTTGTGGTTTGACTTACTAATAGCACAGAAACCAGTCAGCTCACTGAGGACAAGGACTGTCTCATTTGTTTATAGAGTCTCCAGCACATGGCTTAGTGTGTGCTTTGAACTTAGAAATTCAGGGCGAGGGTTTGTGGGATAAGTGAACACAGTTAAGATGGCTGATTTCTCACATCTGCTGTTCCAGCACCTGGAATTCAGGTGGAAAGTACTGCCAGTGTAGCTTTCTTGTTAGAAAGTGGCTGTTGTTGCCCAGGATTGTTAGAAGCAGCTTGGTCATCTCAGATGAACTGATCAGTGACTTGCATTGTGTACAATACATCCTTTTGTTTATTGTAAACAGTTCGTACAGTCATTGGCAGTGCCCAGTGCCACATCATACTTAAGCTCAGCGCTCAGGTGGTGCTCACTCCTGGTTCTCTTGTTCTGAGTGTGCGAAGGCAGGCACAGGCACATGGAACTTCCTGTGGCCACCGTAGCACAGGCGCTCAGCTTGTCCGTGGTGCTGAAAGTGTAGGTTGAACACCAAGCCAACCCATGTCCATGTCTAAGACCTGAGCTGTGGTAGCTCAGAACCGATTTGTGAGGCTTTGGCCTTGTGGCCTGGAATTGAGAACTTGAGTAACACCACTCACTTGGGAAATTCTTGAGATTTGACCCAGTGCAGGATTGCAACAGATAGAGGTGGTTATGGGGGGGGAGGGAGGCGGGGGTCTCTGTGATCCTGAGTTGGCTCTGCCACATACCCTGACGCTACCCTTTCTGGAACTCCCAAAGCTGATCTAGTTAGAGGACATTTGGCCTAATGCTGGCTCTGCTACCTGGAACTCCCCCCATGTCACATACACCCTCATTCAGATGTCTCAGTAGGGCCAGCGCTTAGCTTAGCAAGAGAGCTTTGTTTACCACAGGAGCTGTGGGTGGTTCTGGATTGTCTGTGAGAAATCCAGAGGGCCTCCTTTTGGAGAGTGGTGGGAGGGAAATATTGCAAATGGCCTCTACCCAGACTGAGTGCTCAGGCCTCAGCCCTGATTCCAGCACCAGGAAACAGTGCAGTTCAACCTTATCCTTGGAACAACAGCTGTTGGAGCTCAGCTGGTGAGTGTCTGAGTGGGAGCCAAAGGGTTCTGAGTGCTGCTTATTAGGTAAGTGAGTTTGGACATGGCTGTGCATTTCACATGCACCATGAAGATCTCCAGTGAGACTCTCTAGCAGTAGCATGGTCTCCTTCTAATGGTAGGAACTAAGGCTGAGAGAGGCTCTCTGCATTGAGGTGAAGGTTCTGCAGCTAATGTCCTGGGCTGAACACCTTGCAGTGGCTGCAAGCCTTGGCTTCTGAGTTGCTGGCTCCCTTTGGAAAGGGCAGCTGTAATATGAGCTCCTCTTCTGTGGTGATTGATTCACCCTGCCTTGCTAAAGCTGGCTTCTGCTTCCTTGGGTCCTTCCGTTTTAACCTCTTGAAAGGATTGTGGGCTTGAGGGTGGGACTGTGGGGAAGGAAGCAGATGCCCTTTAATCTGAGGCCTGGTGGTAAAAAGAGTTGGTATGCTCTCTTCCATGCTAGCAGTTAGGAGGCTGGGAAGTGGAACATAGACCCTCACTTGTCTACCAGGATGGCTTGGAGGGACCCATGACTGTGTGGGAGCTATGCAGGGCTCCAGGAGAGGTGGGGAGGTCCCAATCTTAGATATAGTATCTCCTTTCTAATCTTTTCACATGTCCTCTGCTTCCTGTCCTCTGCTTTGGGATGGTGCAGCTTAGACTCCCTTGTCAGAAGCCAGAGAGGAGCCAGAGAAAGCGTTGTTGCTCTGTATTCTTTACATGATTTAGATATGATGGTGGATGTTAAGGCTGGGTCTTGCTGTGAGGCCAGTTTATTTTAATCTGTGGAAGATCGAGAGTTGGCCTTTGGTTGGATAGTGAGCAGTCAACCACCAGCTGAAGGCTCAGACTCTTGAAGTTAGAAATAGAAGTGGAGGAAAATAATAATAACTTAATGAAGGATTAAACTGTAGGGGAAACTCCAAGAAACAAAAAATTCAAGGTGAAATGGCCTTCTGGGCACAAAACTGGTGGGAAAGTGGGTGCCAGTACATTGAGGAACTCCTCTAAAGTCACTGTGGTTTTTTATTTATTTATTTATTTATTTTAAATTTAGGGGTAGTAAATGCTTGTGCTTGATCATTTTTTTACTAAAGCAATCTTTCACACACACACTTCCAATGTTCTTTGGTCAAATTCACTCCTTTACTCATTTTTTTTTCTTTCTGGTGTTGAGGCTTGAACTCAGGGCCGAGGGCTATTGCTTGGCTTGCCTACTCATAGCTGGCACTCTACCATTTGAGTCACACCTCCAGCCTGGCTTTTTGTTGATTAATTGGAGATGGGGTCTTGCAGACTTTTCAGGCTAGACTGGCTTCAAATTATGATCCTCTGATCTCAGCCTGTTGAGCATCTAGGATTGTAGGCATGAGCTACTAACACCTGGTTTCCCTGCTACTCTTTCCTAATATTACTTTCCCCATTTTATGACAGTTTTTAGCTAGTTTCACAATTCCATTTTCTTTTTTTAAATTTTTTTTTAGCTTTTTTTTATTGTAATTAGTAAAAGGGTTACATGATATTTGCCAGATAGAAGGTGCATTAATTCACATACATTGATACCCTTTCACATGTCTTGGTACCCGTTTCCCTCCCCCCCACACACCCCCCACCCATCTTGGTTTTCCCCCCTTCCCTATCAAATTTCAAATATCCAAATACAAATAAATTCAATATATCAGATAACAAAGTGAGATACTATACTAATATGAGATAACCAAGGGACAGCAAAGGAGATGAGAGACAACATAGTACATTAAGGACAACAATCATTCATTATATGGCTTTTGTTTCTATATCCTGGAGGCACAATTCCATTTTCATACATGCTTATGAAGTACTTCAACCACATTTGCTTCCTCTTCTGCCGTTTCTGTTACTCTCCCTGCTCTTGCCGGCTCTCACTTCCTAATAGTTCCTGTTTATACTGTTGTCATTCTTTTTTCATTTTGTAGTTGGTGTATAAGAGAGAACATGTGACATTTATTTTTCTCTATCTTCCTTATTTAACTCAACGTGCTGATTTACAGATCTATCCAGTTTTCTGCAAATGATGAAATTTCTGTTTTCTTTATGGGACTATCCATTGTGTATATTTTCTACATTTTCTTTTCTTTATCCCTTTATCAGTTGATGGACACCTAGACTAAATGTATAGCTTGGCTTTTGTAAATAGTGCTGTCAACATGGGTATACAGGTGGATCTATTGTGTATTGACTTATGCTTCTTTGTAGGTATGCTCGAGTGGTATAGCCGCATCATATGGAACTTCTATTTTTAATTTTTTGAGGATCCTCAGTATTGGTTTCCATAATGGCTAGACTAACTTCCATTCCCAGAAACAGGGTGTAAGGGTCCTTTTCAGAATTTGTTGTGTTTTATTGATGATGGCCATTCCTGAACATTTTGAGATGGAATCTCAGTAGTATTTATATTTCTTTTATGGCTATAGAGGTTGAACATTCTTTTTTTTTTTTTTTTTCTGCCAGTCTGGCATGAGCTCAGGGCCTGAGCACTGTCCTTGGATTTTCTCAAGGCTAGAGCTCAACCACTTGAGTCACAGCACCACTTCTTGCTTTTTCTATGTATGTGGTACCGAGGAATTGAACCTGGGTTTTTGTGCATGCTAGGTAAGCACTCTACCACTAGGCCAAAGGAATTGAACCGGGTTTTTGTGCATGCTAGGTAAGCACTCTACCACTAGGCCAAACTCCCAGCCCCTGGACACACTTTTTTTTCCCTCAAGGCTACAGCCCTGCCACTTGAGCCATAGCACCACTTCTGGCTTTTTCTGTGTGTGTGGTACCAAGGAATCAAACTCGGGGTTTTGCACGTGTTAGGTGAGCACTCTACCACTAGGCCACGCTCTTGGCCCCAGGTTTTTCTTTTTAGCTACTTTAAATTCCAATAATTTAAGAAAAATTGTGATATTTTAATGTTTGGTTGTTAGCTATAGGTAAATTGGTTTTTCTGCCAGTTCTGGGCAGGGCCTGGAACTGTCCCTGAGCCTTTCTGTGCTAAAGGCTAGCGTTCTACCACTTAAGCCACACAGCACCACTTCTGACTTTTTTTTGTATATGTGGTACCAAGAAATTGAACCTAGGGCTTTGATAAGCACTCTACCACTATTCCATTCTCCCACCTATAGCTAAATTTTAAATAAGAAAAATGTTCAGAAGATGAAGGACTGGGTTTACTTAATGCATAGACACAGGGTTATTATATGGAAAAATGAGTGTGATTTTTCTAGGAAAGTTTACAGGGGATGAGTGGTAAACAGCTGGGTGTGTGGCATGTGTACGATCTGGAGTGCTTTTGTGACCACCTGTGGTGGTCACCTGTGGTGACTAGCCAGTACCTAGAGAGACAAAAACAGGCCCCATGCACATGGAGCCCGATGGATGCTGGAGATTGCATTTGAGCTTACTGAGGAAAGGAGTGCATTTTATAAACAGAGGTGACTCCATGTAGTCCTTAACAGGCATTACACCTAGCTCATACTGCATAAAACTATATCAAGCATATAAAATGATATAGAAGTTAGGCATCAATAACTTGTGCCTTTAATCCTAGCTACTCAGGAGCTGAGATCTGTGGCTTGCACTTTGAAGCCAGCCCAGATAGGGAAGTCCATGAGACTCCTATGTCCAATTAACCCTCCCCAAAGCTGGAAGTGGAGCTGTGATTTAAGTGGTAGACTCTAGCCTTGAGCACAAAAGCTCAGGGACAGGCCCAGGTGCTGAGTTCAGACACTTAAGACAGGTGTATGCACACACACACACACACACACACACACACACAAAACCAATGCTCCCCTTCCGCCCCCACAAAACAGCAAAAAACCTACATAAAACACAATTCCATTGGATTCAAAAGGTGACAATCTGAAAATATAAAACAAATATCGGTAAAAACACTGGAGAATGTTATGGAGAAATGTCTCTGAATATAGAGACATTTCTTCAAGTAAGGGAAAACTAAGAAACAGGAGGAAAGGATGGCAGATCTGGTCTCCTCTATACCTACCTGACTATGGATTCTATACACTAGAGATAAAGAAGTATCTATATTGAATATGTACATCATTTTCTTGTCATTATTCCATAAATAATACAATGTAACAGCTATTTGCATAGCATTTATACTGTGTAACTATAAGTCTTCTAGAGATAATTTAAAGGAAACAGGAGAATATGGTAGGTTACCTGTGAGTATTACACCACTTTATAGAAAGAACTTGACCATCTGTAGACTTAGGTATCTGGAAGGAAGATGTGCTGGGCCGCAAATCCAGTGTCCTAAATAGACACTGAAGGAGTATTATGTATAACCATGTAAAAATACATGCACAGTGGGGTGCTTATGGCTCATACCTGTAATCCTAGCTACTTAGGAGGCTGAGATCTAAAAAATCACAGTTCGAAGCTATCCTTGGCAGGAAAGTTTGTGTAATTCTTACCTCCTATTAACCAACAAAAAGCCTAAGTAGAGGTCTGGCTCAAGTTGCAGAGTGCCAGCCTTCAGCAACAAAAGCTAAGGGATAATACCCTGGCCTTTAGTTAAGTCTTAATATTAGAATGCATGTACACAGATACAGACAGAAAAATTAAAAAGGTATCTGTTGCAAGATATTAAATGACAGCTGTAGACCTGAAGTAACTGTAGTCCTACAAACTGATGACAGATACCTTCACAAGTCAAGCCCTACGGAAGCAGATGAGAAAATGTATGATACAGACCTTGATCTACTCAACTAACCCACCACACATTCTAGAGACACACAGGGAAATGCAGTTAAAACAGGGACCCCCTGGGATGTGTGCATTTGAGGACATGAAGCCTCTGACCGAGGACTGTGTTGCAGTGAGTGTAAGCACGCCCCAGACGTGTGTTGAGATGTTTGTGGGGGTTCCAATGGCAGAGTTGGTACAGTTCTACAGTATTGGCTGCTGTGGTTCCCAGCACCTCCCTTGAGACTGGACCTGTTGAAGAGATGACCATTGGAACTGCTGGGAAGTGAGGGCAAGTATGCTGTGATCTTGATACTGCCATCCTATAGAAGATAGTGCTTCTCTTTTATTGTAAAGTTGATGCACAGAGAGGTCATAGTTACATAAGTCAGGTATCCAGTATATTTCGTGTTGAGCAGTGTCACATTTTCATTTTCTCCCAGTGTTTTCCTTCTTGACTCCTCTCCCCTCCCCCAAGTTGTATAGTTCACTTTCAACACAGTGTCTAGTGAGTACCACTGTTGAATTAGTTCACCCTTCGTCCATTATTTCCGTGCTTCCTCTTCCCTCCCCAAATCACACCAACTTACGTGCAAGACTAAAGGCGCAGGGGGAAAAAGTGACAAAAGGGGGAAAACAAAAAAAATAAAACTCTACAAAACCACAAAGAGTAAACAAACTCTTGTTTTCATTTCTTGGAGTTTATTTCAGTAAGCATCATTTTATATTAGCACATGTATATATCTATTGAATCTTTGTGATCCTCTCCTAAGAATACCCTTCTTTGGTCTCATTGTGAATGTTCAAAGTCCTATTTTATTTGTCATGTCCAAATGTAATTTTTTTGTCTTTTACTATCCATTGAGTTTACATATATATATATATATATATATATATACTAATTATTACAAATGAGGGAAACCACACAACCTGTTTCTTTGGGTCTGGCTTACTTCGCTTCATATAATTTTTTCCAAGTCTTTCCATTGCCTTACAAACGGGGCAATGCCATTCTTTCGGATGGCGGCATAGAATTTCATTGTGCACATATATCACATTTTCTTGATCCATTTGTCCACTGAGCGGTAAACAATACTGCAGTGAACATGGTTGTGCTGATGGCTTTAGTGTGACCTAGTTTGTGGTCAATGGGAGAAATACCCAGGAGTGGGATTGCTGGGTCATAGAGAAGCTCTATGATTAGTCTTTTTTTTTTTTTTTCCCAGTCCTGGGCTTGAGCTCAGGGTTTGAACACTGTCCTTGGACTTTCTCAAGGCTAGAGTTCTACCACTTGAGCTTTAGCATCACTTCTGGCTTTTTTTTTCTATGTATGTGGTGCCGAGGAATCGAACCCTGGGTCTTTGTGCATGCTAGGCAAGCACTCTACCACTAGGCCAAACTCCCAGCTCCTATGATTAGTCTTTTGAGGAATCTCCACACTGTTTTCCAGAGGGGTTGAACAAGTTTACATTCCTAGCAAGAGTGTAGACCACATCCCTTTCAGCATCTGTTATTGATAGTTTCCTTGATAATGGGTGAGATAGAATCTCACTGTTGTTTTGACTTGCATTTCTTTTATTGCCGGATATGTTGAACATCTTTTGTCTATTGGCCATTCTTACTTCTTTTCTGATAACCCTCTCTTTAAGTCTTTAGCACATTTAATTGGTTTGTTTCTTTGAGGATTTGTTGTGGGGGAGGTTCTTTTCTTTTTTCTTTTTTGTCAGTCATGGGACTTGAACTCTGGGCCTGCGTACTCTTTCTGAGCTTTTCAGCTCAAGGCTAGCACTACCACTTGAGCCACAGCACTACTTCCAGTTTTCTGGTGATTAATTGGAAACAAGAATCTCATGGACTTTGATTCCCAGGCTGGCTTTGAACTGTGATCCTCAGGTCTTCCCCTCCTGAGTAGCAAGGATTACAGGCATGAGTCACCAGCATCTGACTAGGGATTTTCATTTATTGAGCTCTAAGTGTGTGTGTGTGTGTGTGTGCGTGCTCCAGTCCTGGGCTTGAGCTCAAGGCCTGAGCACTGTCCTTGAAACCATAGCGCTGATAAACATGGTTTCCTCTTACTGACAACAGATGACTGACACCATCACTAATGCTACACTCGCTGTCACCCCACTACCACCATCACCATCACTACTGCCACCACCAGTGAGGTCAACCAGCTTCTGGTCTTGCACCTACTTGATCACTTCCTGGATGTCTTCTTTACCATCACAAGACTTCGACAGTCTACTAGCAGTACTTTCTTTGTAGCAGATGAGCCATCAGCTTATGGATATACAACTGGAAGATCCCTAGTGGGACCTGAATTAGACTGAATTTCTGCGAGTGTTGATTTGCTGCCTTCCTGACCTCTCCATAAACCTTGTTTGGAGGTGCAGTGGCTTCTGTTTTGGATTTGTATCTTGATTGGCGATTGTGGGTGCTGAGTGGATGAATATCTTATGCCATTCAGCCACAAAAAGTGAAGCATGAATCAGGTGGTGACACCAAAGAACTCTGAAACATAGCTCTATCACAGAAACTATATATATAATGGCCACATGTCTGATCCATGCTTTTGAACTGTCCAGATAGGAAAATCTGTAGAGACAGTATGGAACTGAGGTTTTTGAAAGCTGAGGGGAACAGATGTGGGCTTTTTATGGTGTGGAGTTTCTTCCTTAGCTGACAAATGGTCTTTGGAATTGTGATAATGGTTCATAGCTCCATGACATATTAAAAATCAATGAGGGGGCACCAGGAGTTTGGCCTAGTGGTAGAGTGCTTGCCTAGCATGCACGAAGACCCGGGTTTAATTCCTCGGTACCACATGCATAGAAAAAAGCTGGAAGTGGTGCTGAGGCTCAAGTGGTAGACCTCTAGCCTTGAGAAATCCCAAGGACAGTGCTCAGGCACTGAGCTCAAGCCCAGGACTGGCAAACAAAACAAAACAAAACAAAAAACCCAATGAGGGGGCAGTAGCATGGCCTAGTGGTAGAGTGCTTACCTAGCATACACAGAACCCCAGACCCAAAAAACCAACAAATTGGGTGCCAGCTGAGATCTGAGCATCATGTTCAAAGCCATCCTGGGCTATAAGATGTATTCATCTTCAGTTAACTACTGAAAAGCCCGAAGTAGGCCTCTTAATCAAGTGGTAGACTGCTAGCCTTGAACACAGAAGCTCAGGGAAGCACCCTGACTTTGAAGACCCAGAATTGGGGTGTGTGCACACATATACACACTCACTGAGCTACTTTTTAGGGACGGGTTGGAGGTGATAGGAATGAGATTGATTGTAAAACAGTGTAAGCATATGTGGAGATGTAACAGTGGAAGTCCCCTCTGTATAACTGTATATAATCTAATGAAAATAGGAAATGATCCCTCCACTCAAATATATATATATATATATATATATATATATATATATATATATATTTTTTTTTTTTTTTTTTTGGTTGATCATGGGGCTTGAACTCAGGGTTTGGGCACTGTCCTTGAGCTCTTCAGCTCAAGGCTATTGCTCTACTCCTTGAACCACAGCGCCACTTCCACTTTTTTAGTGGTTAATTGGAGATAAGAGTCTCACATACTTTAGTGCCCTGGCTGGCTTTTAACCTTGATCCTCAGATCTCAGCCTCCTGAGTAGCTAGGATTACAGTCGTGAGCCATCATGCCCAGCTTCAGTTGTATTCTTTAAAAGGGTAAATTTTATGGATAACATCTCATTAAAAAAAAAAACTGAAAATAGTAGGGTTATTTTTTTTTTTTTTTTTTGCCATTCCGAGGCTTGACCTCAGGGCCTAGGCACTGTCCCTAAGCTTGTTTTGCTCAGGGTTTGCATTCTACCACAGCCTTTTCTGTTTATGTGGTATTGAGGAATTGAACCTAGGGCTTTATGCATGCTAGGCAAGCATTCTACCCCACTAAGCCACATTCCCAGCCTGACATCTCTGGCCATAAAAGAAATGTAAATCAAAACAACTTTGAGATTCTACCTCACTTCAGTTAGAATGACCATTATCAAGAAATCTAATAACAACAGATGCTGGTGGGGATGTGACCAGAGGGAATGCTACTACACTGTAAACTTGTTTAACCACTATGGAAAGCAGTATGGTGGTTCTTCAAAAGACTAAACATAGAGTTCCCCTATTACCTAGCAATGCCAATCCTGGGCATTTACCCAAATGTCCAGGAACAAGGACATACTAAAGCTACTAGCACAACCATGTTCATTTTAGCATTATTTACCATAGCTAATAAGATATGGAACCAACCCAGTTGCCCCTCAGTAGATGAGTAGATCAAGAAGATGCAGTATTTATACACAATGGAATTCTATGCTGCCATCAGAAAGAATGACATTGCCCCATTTGTAAGGAAATGGAAAGACTTGGAAAAAATCATATTACATGAAATAAGCCAGACCCAAAGGAACATAGGCTCCATGGTTTCCCTCCTTTGTAATAATTAGTACACATCTAGAGATCACAATAGCTCAAAAGCTGTGTACCTGTGGCCATATAGGATGAGACTAAGCAAAATGATATGGAAACAAGAGATTTATCTTTGTGATTTTGTGTGTGTGTGTGTGTGTGTGTGTGTGTGTGTGTGTGTGTGTGTGTATGTGTATGTGAGTGACATGGAGCTTGAACTCGGCCTGGGCACTTTCCCTGAGCTCTTCAGCTCAAGGCTACCACCCTACCCTTTGAGCCATAGTGCCACTTCCAGTTTTCTAGAGATTAGAGATAAGAGTCTCAGGTCCTTTTGTGCCCAGGCTGGCTTTGAACCAAGATCCTCAGATCTCAGCTTCCTGAGTAGTTAGGATTACAGGCGTGAGCCACCTTACCTGGCGATTGTTATTCTTAATGTACTATGTGAGGTTATTTCTTCTTTTTTCCCCTTATGGTTTATCTCATGTTGTTACTCTATCTGACTTTGTTATCTAGTATATTGTATATATGTTTATTTGAAATAGGGAAGGGAAGGGGGAAAACAAGTTGATTGGGAGAGGATAAGGGGAGGGAAAGTGGGACAAAATAGGTATATCAGTGTTCAAGAAGTAATGTATCTACTATCTGACGAATGTAACTGTAACCCCTCTATATGTTACCCTGACAATAAAATACCATTAAAAAAAAAACCCCGAAAATAGGTTCTGGTGGCTCATTCCTTCAACAGTAGCTACTCAGGAAGCTGAGATCTGAGGATCTGGGTTCAGAGTTGCCTGGACAGGGTAGTCTGTGAGACTCTTATCTCCAGTTAAATCACAGAAAAAGTCAGAAGTGGGGCTGTGGCCCAAGTGGTAGAGTGATAACCTTGAGAAAAAGAAACTTAGGTACAGTGCCCATACTTAAGTTTCAGGATTGGGGAAAAAAATTGTAAATTGGTAAGTCTCCAGATCATTCACCTTCTGAGAATGACAGGGAGTCAAGTCTTCATTAGCAAACCTAGTAAATAGGCGATAGTCCTAGCTTTTTTTTTTTTTGTGAGCCATACTGTGGGGTTAGGAATATAGAGGAGGGCCCTCTCATATTAGTTCAGCTTAATGAGAAGTAGTATTAATGTCCCATTTCACATGCTGTTTAGATATATGAAGAGCAAAAGTACAGCTATCTCTAGGATTGTACAGTACATTAAGCTAGAGAAAGAGGCACATTGATGATGGACGAATCCTGGTTGCTGTTCTGAACATACTGCTGAACGTATTTGTGAGAATCCTGGAGCTGAGTTTACCAAATGAATTCATATCCCAACAAAAAGTGTGCTACTGAACAATAATAAAATGAAGTATGAACTCCAAAATAAATGTTCATTTGTGCCCCTTCTTGTTCTTTACAAGGATGTAGTGACAGTAATGATATCATATTTTCCAGTGATTACCTCTGTCTATACGTAAGTGATTATGTTTTTTAAAAATTGCTGTAAAATATACAATATGAAATTAGCACTTGTGGTTATTATTATTATTATTATTTTTGCCAGTCCTGGGGTTGAGCTCAGGGCCTGAGCCCTGTCCTTGGACTTTCTCAAGGCTAGAGCTCTACCCCTTGAGCCTCAGCACCACTTCCAGCTTTTTTCTATGCATGTGGTACCGAGGAATTGAACCCGGGTCTTCGTGCATGCTAGGCAAGCACTCTACCACTAGGCCAAACTCCTGGCCCCATGTGGTTATTTTTGAGTGTATATTTCTGTGATGTTTAATGACCTTACAGTGTTATAGAACCACCCATTTTCCAGAGTTGTCCTTGAGCTTTTCAGCTCAAAGCTATTCCTCTGTCACTTGAGCCACAGCACCGCTTCCAGTTTTCTGGTGGTTAATTGGAGATAAGAATCTCACAGACTTTCTTTCGTGGGCTGGCTTTGAACCTCAATCCTTAGATTCTCAGCTAAGGTTACAGACATGAACCACTGGTGCCCCGCTATAAAACCTTTTTTGATGCCAATCCTAGTGCCTGAACTTAGGGCATTGTCTCTGAATCCCCCCCCCCCCCTCAGGGCTAGCACTTTGCCACTCCAACCACAGCTCTACTTCTGGCTTTTTGATACTTAAGTGGAGAGAAGAGTCTCCTGAATTTTTCTTCTTGAGCCAGCTTTGAACTGTGATCCTCAGACCTTGGCATGAGCCGCTGTCACCTGGCTTCTAGTTTTAAAACGTTTAAAGCACTCTGGAACACAGTGACCACATCCGTCTCCACCCTGATGACGTGCCACGTTTTGTGGGTTTGTGTGTCAGTGAGCGCTTCGGTTGCCCCACCTGCAAGTGGTTGAGACTAGCACTGATGTGAACAGTTCATACATCTGTTTTGTTTGCACACCTGTGCTTCGTTCTGAGCAGACATCGACGTAGACGGTGGATTCTGTGGTCATTCCTGTGCCATGTCCTGGGGAGTCTCGGGCCATCCCGCAGCAGCATGTGCTCTTGACCCAGCAACCTTGGAGCCTTCCAATCTGTCCACAGCCTTCTCAAAAACTCTTTCTTTTTTAAGTTTTAGCTATCTTTGTGGGTGGGAAGTGGTATCTTGTGGATTTGATTTGCATTTTCATAATGATTACTGGTGTTGACAATGTGTGTCTTCTTTGGAAGGATCTTCAGGTTCTTTTAGCAGGTTTTTATTGTGTATTGCAGATATTACACCCTTATCCGACATTCGAGTGAAAGCACCTTCTTCTCTTCTTCCTTTTTTTTTTTCTTCCCCACCTTATTTAGTCCTTACGGTATTCCTGAGACACTAGCCTCAGGATCCCAGATTCCTGTCTTCCACTTTACAGTATTCTTCCAGTTGTGAGAAAGCAAAGGGAGGAGGCATCTAGCTTGGCCCTGGTCATCTGTGAGGAAGCTACCTGGTCACCAAATACCAGTGGGAGCTTGCTGAGCGTCAGTTCCAGCTGAAAGCCCCCTGGACTTTGCCAAGGCTTATTGATTGGGTCCTTCTCCTTGGTCATAAGCCCAGTTTGTCTGACTGTTCCTGCCTCTGTTTCTTGAGAGTGAGGAGGGAAACGGGCACCATTGGCTTATTATGAGGGTGTGGCCTTTGCTCGTAGTACAAATGGAGGTGTAGTTGGGATCACAGTGATGGTGGCTGTCTCTGCATGTCCACACGGAGGTTAGGCCTCATGTGTGCAGTGACCTTGTGTTATGCTGGTCACATCCTCTGCCCTTGTTCTTTGGGAGACCTAGGACAGCCTAGACTACAAAGTGGGATGCTCAAGAAGCCAACCTGCTCTGTATTTGGCTAGAAGGAAAAATAATTCTGTGGGAAGTCAGGCTTCAGTCTCAGAAGCTAAGAATAAGGCATGAGCAACATGTGATTCCATGGGACTCTTCTAATCACAGACCTGGGACATTGCCTCTTATTTGAAAATATTTAGGCAAGTTTCTCTTGTCAGATGCTTAGGGACAAATGAATGCCACCTGCTTAAAATTCTTTCTAGAATTGGGTGTTTTGGACTTGCTGAATTGAGGATAAATTCCATAGAGAAATAATACAGTTTTTTTTTTGCCTCCCCTCCCCCCCAGTTGTGGGACTTGAACTCTGGGCCTGTCTGCTGTCCCTGAACTCTTCAGCTCAAGGCTAGTGCTCTACCACTTTGAGCCACAGCACCACCTCCAGTTTTCTGGTGGTTAATTGGAGATAAGAGTCTCATGGACTTTCCTGCCCAGGTTGGCTTTGAACTGAGATCCTTAGATCTCTGCCTTCTGATTAGCTAGGATTACAGGTATGAGCCATTAGTGCCTGGCTGTTTAATTTTTTTTTTTAACATCTAAGAAATTTTGTTTTTTTAACTTCAAACCAGGACCCCTTCAAAAGAGAATGATGTGGGAGGAAAAGAGGAAACCAAATAGTGCCAAAATTAAAGTGTGGGGGTGTCAGAGTAAAGTTGTGTATGATTGAAAAATAAATGTAGATCTCAAAGACAGAACTTTTCTTCCATGGAACCAGGTAATTTGCATCAGTCCTTGGCCTCAGGACCTGACTTGTGGGGTGGTGGTGCAGTGACAGTGGCAGCTACAGCAGCAGCAGTGTGACTCTAAAATTTGGTGGTTCCAGTTCCTCTCCCTTCACGGACTCCAAAGTCACAATGAAAATAATGAAAGAGGCCTTGCTGTCAAATCTGCATGTGGCTGTGGCTTCTGGGATGAATCTATTGCAGCTCTGGTGCTGTCTCTCGATCAGGACTCCTGGAGCTTCAGAAGGGTCTCTCAGCCTGCACTGACTGGAGCGTTGGGGGCACTTTAGTTAGTGAGAAGAGGTAAGGCCAGGGTTGGCTGGAAAGACTAGAACTTGGACAGCAAAAGATAATTTCTGTTACTCTCAGCTCTGTTAAGCTTTGCCCATAGGTTTTTCACGACAGCTATGTCCACGGCCTCTGTCTAGACAGCAGTGTATGCACTCTAGTCCACATAGCCTTGCATGTCTACAGCCTCTGTCCAGACAACCACGCTGTGTGTAGCTGCTGTCCAGACCTGTCTTTTGGCTCAAGAAAAGAAGGAAAATAAGGAACTTAAAAGGGCTGGGCTATGCAAGGGTTCAGATCACTGATGCAGGAGTGCCTTTAGCATTGGATAAATGACATGGAATTCCTCCATGCAAGGGCGTGGGGGAGTGGCCATTTCCAAACATGCTGGTAAGACAACAGTCTGGCAGTATGGTACTTTGTATGAAAATTGCAAATTATCTTTGTATGAGAGGTTTTAATTCTAGGAATTTGTTTATCATATACAAATGGAATCTGCAGAGTTATTTATACAACTTCTTAATAATAGTGAAAGGCTGGAAATAACCAAGCACCTGCCATTGGGGAACATTCAACTGTGGAATACTTACACAAGAGAAAATGGTGCAGTCAAGAGTGAAAGGCACTCTCAAAGTATATTGGTACTTTCTCAGTTTTACTTAGGCCTGTAATCCTAACTATGCAGGAGGCTGAGATCTGAAGGTTACCTTAGGTCCTGAGGTCCCTCCACAGGGCCAGACACCAGACATAGCTCTTCATCCTTCAGCAAATGGTTGTGTGATAGTAATGTTGAAGATGTCATTTTAAGGGGTTAGCTATATTTAGAAGCAGAACTTTTTAAGACAGTTGTAGGCACAGAAAAGAGAAACGTCAGTAGAGGACAATGTGACAGGACCTCATCTTGCCTCTCTTGACAAAGGCCATAATGTGGGTTGGCATTAAGGATACTTTTAGTTGTTTATTTGAAATAGGGAAGGGAAGGGGGAAGGAAAGATGATTGGGAGGGGGTGGGGTGAGGGAAAGTGGAAGAAAAACATGGGAAAGTGCATCAATGTTCAAGAAGTAATTACTCACTACCTGGTGAATATAACTGTAACCCCTCTTTACATTGCCCCACCAATAAAATACAATTAAAAAAAGAATATCGAGTGAGCAGAGAGAACTGGTAAAAGGACTATATGGCGCAGGATCCCATTCATGTTACATAAATGTCCATAACAAGCAAATCTGCAGAGACTGAGCATTGGCCTATGGCTTCTAGGGTGGGAAAGAGGAAGTGGTGACCAGAGGGCTGGTTTCTTTTAGGAGCTGAGAATGTTACCATTGGCTGTGTTATAGTTACACAACCTTTTCAGTGCTTTGGGAACCACTGGACTGTGCTATGCAGTGTTGAAATCCTTTCTCAGTAAAGCTGCCTAAGAAGCAACATGTACACGCGTGTACACACACACACACACACACACACACACACACCACAAGCACACGCTAGTCTGTGTGTGCGCACACACCCACTCACTTCATCATGGAGAGCAGAAAGTTTTGGGTGCCTGTGGGCTAGCCTCTAGAGGTCTCCCACGGCAGGCATTTCCACTCTGAATTTCCTGTCCAGCTGTGAGGACACACATTGTTCCTGTTCTTATGTGGTATTTACCTGTGTTAGAGTCTTTGCTTTGTGGGCACTTGGCATTCCTGGGGAATGCAGACTTTCCTGGCAGAGTAGATTTAATTCAAATCACCATCCTTTTGTCCCCCCACATTTTCCAGGGTTTTAAGTCTTTCAACAGTGCCCACAATATCCTGACTTGTTTGCTAGGGCTTTTTCTTTTTATTCTTGTAATAACTCCTGATATATCTGTTTCCTTTTTTTTCTGTTCACCTTTTTCATCCCATCCCTTTAATGATAAACCTGTTAGAAACAACTGTGCCATTAGAGGAGTAAGAGATACATAAATGCTCCAGCCCTGCGGGAGGCTGTTTCTGACGGAGGAGTGAGTTGCTGTCTTTCAATACTTGTTTACTTCTTATGCATTTCTCAATTTTCTCTCCAATGGTTATTTGTTGATTTTAGGAACTAGTTAGGAAATCGCAGTCTTCTGCTTGTTTCCTAGAAGTGTGATGCTTTGTGGCTCTTGGGAGGTCTCGGCTCCATTTTTCCTTTCAAAAAGGTTGTTCTTTAAGAGGGAAGGAGGCAGTGTAGGGCAGTGTAAGGTCCTGCCTCAGAAATGATAGGAGAGAGTACACTTGGCAGTCAGGAAGCCACTGTAGCCAAGAGGTGAGTGGAGTCAAGTATTACTCTGGAGCTAGGTCTGCAGAGCTGTCAGCGGACCGCACAAGACATCCAGGTTTGGAAAGAAAAGCCCATAACACAGTAGCTGTTTCTAGCTCAAAGGCAGGTTAATGTTTTGTGTTTCCAAAACATTTTTTTCATTTTTATTATTATCTGTAAGTAGTTGTACAAAAGAATTATCATTAACAAAGCAGTTTATGGATGCAATATATCTTGATCAATGTTACTCCTTTCAACATTCTTGCCAACCCCTACCCTGCCCTCCCCTCTTATTTTTATAGGCTATGCATTGGATTCTTTTTTTTTTTTTTTTGCCAGTCCTGGGCTTGAGCTCAGGGCCTGAGCACTGTCCTTGGACTTTCTCAAGGCTAGAGCTCTACCACTTGAGCCTCAGCACCACTTCCAGCTTTTTTCTATGTATGTGGTACCGAGGAATCGAACCCGGGTCTTCATGCATGCTAGGCAAGCACTTTAACCACTAGGCCAAACTCCCGGTCCCTGGATTCTTTTTTTAAAAAAATATGATTATTTAATGACTTTTTCTTTGTTGTTATTTATGTGGTACCAAGGAATTGAATCCAGGGCTTTTTGCATGCTAGGCAAACATTCTACCATGAAGCTACAATCCCAGCCTTAGATTGAATTCTTCCTCCTCTTCCACATATAAGGAAAAACATGTATCTTTTGTGTCTCTAGGTCTGACTTACTTCACTTAACATAGTTTTTCCAGGTCTTTGCCTGCCTGCCTGCCTGCCTTTCCCTTCCTTCCTTCCTTCCTTCCTTCCTTCCTTCCTTCCTTCCTTCCTTCCTTCCTTCCTTTTTCTCTCTTTCTTTCTTTCTTTCTTTCTTTCTTTCTTTCTTTCTTTCTTTCTTTCTTTCTTTCTTTCTTTCTTTCTTTCTTTCTTTCTTTCTTTCTTTCTTTCTTTCTTTCTTTCTTTCTGCCAGTCCTAGGCTTGGACTCAGGTCCTGAGCACTGTCCTTAGACTTTCTCAAGATTAGAGCTCTACCACTTGAGCCTCAGCGCCACTTCCAGCTTTTTTCTATGTATGTGGTACCGAGGAATTGAATCTAGGTCTTCGTGCATGCTAGGCAAGCACTCTACCACTAGGCCACACTCCTGGGCTTGCATTTCTTTACAAAGGGTTGCAATATCATTCTTTCTACTAGATGAGTAAAATTCCATTTTCTTGGTCCATTTGTCCATTGAGTAGCATCTGGGCAGATTCCATACATTGGCTGTGGTAAATAGTACTGTAATAAATATGGTTGTGCTGGTGGTCTCACTGTATCCTGGTTTGTACTCTTTTTGGATAAATGCCAGGAGTGGAATAGCTAGATCATAGATTAGTTCTATGTTTAATTTTGGGGGAACTTTACACTGCTTTCAGAGTGATTGGGAATCCCTTTGGGCTGTATCCTGTCACAGCTTCTGTTATTTTTTTCCTTGATAATGGTTATTCTAACTGGACTGAGGTAGAACCTTAGTGTTGTTTTGATTTGCATTTTCTTTTCTTTTCTCTTTCTTTGCCTGCCTGTCTGCCTGTCTGCCTGCCTTCCTGCCTTCCTTCCTTCCTTCCTTGCTTCCTTGCTTCCTTGCTTCCTTGCTTCCTTGTTGGTCCTGGGGCCTGAACTTAGGTCCTGAGTACTGTCCCTGAGCTCTTTTGCTTAAGGCTAATACTCTACCCCCTTAAACTACAACTCTACTTCTGACTTTAGATGATTAACTGAAGAGCCTCGCAGACTTTCCTGCCCAGTCTGGATTCAGATCTGAACCCTCAGATTCCAGCCTCCTGAATAGTTAGGATTACAGACGTGAGTCACCAGTTTCCAGCTCAAGCATTACTCCTTATTAGAAGTGATGGAGTTGTGTGGACTTTTGTAAACTGGTTTGGATTTGCCAGCACATGGCTTCCTTGTGCAGCACTGATAATAGCTAACGTTTGAAGAGGATATAAAAAGGTACCAAGGTATGCTTTCAGGGCTTCACACATACTCACTGGGCTAACTTCAGGTCTTGACACTACTTTACCCTGTAGGAGAGAAAATTGAGGCCCAAGGAGGTCAGGCAGCTTTATCACCCAGTTCTCAGTGCTAGAGTCTGGTGGCCAGGCAGTTGGCTTAGAACCCCACACAGTAAGCATTCAAGACTCTAGATAACAGCTTCACCTTTCTGGCTGCAGGTCCTGGAAGCATGGGATTTTCCTGTGGGATGTGTGACAGGAGACACACAGGGTAACCAGACCAGAAACAAATAAACGTTATCTAGTTTTCTACTCTTTATTTATTTTATTTTACAAATACAAGGACTAGAATAAAGCAGAGCACTCCAGAGAGTTCTCTGAGGGGTTCAGTATCAGGCCACTTCTTGTATGTTCAGATGGAGGCCTATGGCCATTGCCCTTCCTTAGTCAGGTTTGTGCCTTATGGAATGAAGGGGGAGGTGGCGGTGAGTAGATGGGATATGAGAACCAAAAGGATGGGTTGTGCTAACAGTGTTCAGACAGCTGGGAAGAGCCTCTTCTGACACCTCCATCTGAGATCATAGGTCAGGCCATCTGTGGTCCTCACTTCCTTCCCAACAAGCCTGTTGAGGTGGTCAGCTGACAGTGTAAGGTTTACTGGAAGAAAAGAGTGTTGCCATGCCAGGAAAGAAGGTTACCATCCTCGTCCTCGGGGAAGTGGTGGTATTGGTTCTTGGTAGGATAAGTTCTTGTTTGACTCACAAGCTGGTTAGTAATGACAGAACCTTGTGTTTTTCCAGTGTAGCTGTCCGCAGGGGGCGTCACCGCTGCTTTCTGCAGACACCTGCGTGGTTCTCAGTATGCTGGCATTTGCTGTACACCATGCACTTCTCTTACAGCTTAGGTGCTCTTCTTGTACTTAGGGGTGAGGCAACTTGATCAGTTGGTCAGAAGTGGCTTCCATCAGTCAATATCTTCAGGAATTTTTTCGTGTTCAAGAACACACCATAGAACATTAAATCATATACATTTTACCTCTGGACATCATTGCTTTTCTCGAGGCTTTGTTGTGTGCATTGCACTATGAGGTGGCAGACAACATAGTCTGCTCTGGTTGGGCCATAGTGACAACTTGAAGCCCATCAAGAACATCTGTACCACAAAATCCAGCTGGTGCTGGAATGGGGCCAACCACACTCTTGCTAGGCAGACTGCTTGCTTATGGTCTAAGCCTAAGAAGACAACGGAGAAAATGTTAATAATGTGAATTAAATGTCATGCCTGAAGCTGTCACATTGTATAAAGCACAAAAAATTGAGAAAATCTTCTTCTATTTAAAACTTTGACTCAAGAGTCACTTAAAGATCTGGTTACCTGGGTGGGGAGTTTGGCCTAGTGGTAGAGTGCTTACCTAGCATGCACAAAGGCCTGGGTTTGATTCCTTGGCACCACATAGATAGAAAAAAAAAGCTGGAAGTGGTGCTGAGGCTCAAGTGGTAGAGCTCTAGCCTTGAGAAAGTCCAAGGATAGTGTTTAGGCCCTGAGCTCAAGCTCACGACTGGCAAAAAAAGAAAAGAAAAGAAATAATGATCCTTGCAGGGAGGGTGTTTGACCTAGTGGTAAAGTGCTTGCCTAGCATGCATCAAGATCTGACTTTGATTCCTTGGTATCACATACATAGAAAAAAAACAAAGTGGTGCTGTGGTTCAAGTGGTAGAGCTCTAACCTTGAGAGAGCCCAAGGACAGTGCTCAGGATCTGAGCTCAAGCCCAGGCCTGGCAAAAAAAAAAAAAAAAAAAAAAAGATCTGGGTCCCCATGACTCTGGATCTCAGAAGGCTGAGATCTGAGTATGGCAGCTCCAAGTCAGTCCAGGTAAGAAAGTCTGCAAGACTCCTATCTCTGAACCAAGGGGTTGGGGTGGGAGCCAGAAGAGGAGTGGCTCCTGTAGTAAGATGCCAACTTTTGAGAAAGCTAAGGGATATCACTGAGTTTAACACTGCTAGTATGAGGCTAGAAGAGGTTTTATATTGAATTGATACAGTTTTTACAGGTTCAGAGTACCTTTCTTATCAAGGGCTAATAGATGGGCTGTGTGCTCCATGTACATACAAGTTCCATTAACATGCAGCTTCAGGTTGGCCATGGAGAAAAGGAAGTAAAACCATCTGAGAACCAGTTAGCCTTGTAAATTTAAAGAGTGAGATTTCATGAGTACTTGTGAACAGTGTGTTGTACAATCTTTTTTTTTTTCTTTTCAATTTATGTGGAAATCTACGTATGCCTGTCTTTTCCTACTACCAGCTAGCCTGCCAACCAGAGATGTAGCCCAGAAAAGTGGTTCTTTTTCCAGGAGGCATTGGCTCATGACAGGTCTCAACATAGACTGGGGAAAATACTCTACTGCCTCTCAACATGGATTGAGGGATATGTTCTCCTCACTGCCTCCTGAGACTTGGTACAGCCATACCGCTGTTTTTCTTTCAACTCTGGGGAGCCTGGGAGCAGGGTCCTGTTCCCTTTGTCCTCTGTTCTCTGTCTAAGCAAGAACTTCTAGCTGTGGCTTCCAACTGGGAATAGTTATAGGCTGAACCTCAGATTCCACAACAAAATCCTCTGTTCTCAGATCCCTAGAGTCTGGTGTCTCCTGCCTGTATACATGAGCTACAAACCTTGCCCTTTCTTGACAGAAATCAGTGCCTCCAACATGGGCTGCACGAAGAACAACCTAGAGCTGTTAATAAAAGACTATTGTCTAGTTCCTGCCCCTCAAACCAAGACTTGGATTGGGTGTTGATCTAATGGGTGAACCACATTATTGGATGAGACCAGGTAAGGTCTGCATGGAGTCTAGATATTATGGTGGGATGGGAGGACCTCCGATCCCAATGGAAATTGTACCTGTCTGCAGAGGACACTTAAGGTCTCTGAGGAAACTGGAGCCTGAGCTGATCATGTGTTTATTGAAAAGGGGCAATATGCTAGTATGAAACTTCAGATAGTGCCATGACTCCAAAGCCTTAAAACTCTATAAACAATGCCAGGCTGCTCCTTCGCCCACTTGTGAATTCAGACAGGTTTGCATTGCGTCTTCTTTTTTTGGTATTTCCCAGGTGTTTGGCCTGCAGCAGAGCTGAGCCTGAAGATACCCATGTTGTGTTTGAGTCTCCTGATAGGCACCATCTGTGAAAGAGCACTCAGTTCTGTGATTATCTCTTTCCATTATTTTAGCTGCTCATCTATTGCCATGGACAATATTTATGAAACATATTTTATATTTATGTATTTTATGTATTTATATTTATGCATAAGTGCCAGCACAATTAGAAGTAGCCACATTCTTGTCATGCAAGGTCCCTGATGGATTCCCAAAGTGGTGCTGTTTCCACATCTAAAGAGTTCAGTATCTCCCCATGGGCAGGAAGCACTTCATGGATGCTGGGATGCACAGAAGAGCTGAGGCCTAGTCATGTCACCAGGACTCTCAGTCAGTGAGAGGGTAGGGGTGCTGGAGGCGGGCAGGCAGAGGGTCCAGCATGCTGGATCTGAGGAGGACTTGGCTATGGCAGGGTGAGGGGGCCAGTATGCTGACATCATTTTAACTTTAGCCCAGCACTAACTACCGATGTCCTTAGGAACCCAGCTAAGGAATGAAATGTTAGTGGAGATACATCAGAACTTACGCACACTGAAATTCTCACTAGTGCCAGTCGTTGGGCTGCACGTCTTTTCCGGGAGTTTGTGGTGTAGAGCCAGCCGTGCTGCTCCTGTGGGTGAGTGGAGAGCGGGGAGGGGTGGGTGTCTCCTGATGCAGTACACTGTGAACCTTGGCAAATGACCATGGAAGATAGCTTGGCTCATCACTCATTAGTTCTTGCTTCCACCAGCTGGCAGTCAAGTTTTTTTTGTTTTTCCCTTCCTGGAGAACTGGTGTATGTTCTGTTTTACAATACAGTATGAAAGTTATATGCTCCCTCCATATTTCCATAGTTAGCTGCCGGGAAATTTGGTTCACACGTTGGGGCTGGATAGAGGTACTTTTCCTTCCTTTTGTCATGTTTTGATCTTCTTGTTTCTACGCTAACAGCCTTATTTCATACTTGTCTTTTATACTGTAAGGCGCTATGGTCCTTTATAGAAATGGGAGGAGTCTGTAGTGCAGGCAGTGACCATCTTACGTGGGTTCTCCCCGGCCACCTGCCCTGACTCTGATGGAGGATGGTGATTCTGAAGGGTTCTCTAATCCACCAGTGTGGATGGAGCTTGTGCAGTGTGACTCAGAAATTCATTCTGATTTTCAGCTTGATATGAAATACTACAGGGTAACGTAGCCAAACCATCTGATCAAGGAGGTGGGATATTTTAATCACAAAACTGTTCTTTTCTGGAAAACATTAGTAGACTCTGCAAAGACCAATACCTTCTGGGATTTAGAAAATGTTGGACCTTGTTCCTGGGAGGTTTTTGGACAGGCCATGTTAGCACTAGTGCCTTCTGCCCCCTCAGGTCCTTTGGGCCCCAGGGGACCTCCTGTCCTGTAGAACCTCTCAGATCTGAGCCGCTGAGAACTGTTTGCTGTAGAGCCCTGAGGATGGGGCCTGGCTTCAGATCAAAGCCTGTGTTTCCTAGACTAGACACTATGGTGTACACCTCTTATCCAGGTTACCCTCTGGGTGGGGGGCATAGGTAGGAAGACATTGGTCTGAGGGGGCCTCAGGCAAGAACTCCTGACACTACATGAAAAATAAAGCAAAATGTGCCGTGCCGAGGGCATGACTTAAATGAGTGTCTGTTTGTTAGAGTTAGCAAGTGCAAAGCAGAGGTCAGACTTTAGTACCATTACTACCCCCTCACCCCATTAAAAAAAAGGAAAGAAAAAAAGAGACAAATAATCGGTTTCTTAATAGGTAATACAGGTTTGTGAGAACGACGTGCTTTGGAAATATGATTAGTAGTAGTGCAGTCATGAAACTGGGTCTTGGAATGAGACCTGCAGAGTGCAGTCAGGAGGGAACGGGGGAGACTCCAGGATGTACAGTGATGTGCAGTTGGGAGGGGACTTACCCACCTGCAGCCAGAATGGTGTTGGCTCTCTGGGAAGCTTTGGTCCTGCGGCCTGTCCAACAGGATCCAGTCATCCAGTGTTACTTGAGGTAACACTGCTATGGACTCCTCCAGATGGAGCCCCCTGTGCTGGGGACTTGGCAAGGGGAAGCCCTAGGGCACGTGTGGCAGTTATTTGGTCCTCCTGGTTGGAGTGGTCTATTTAATGCTGGTTCAGACTGAGCAACTGTTGTCATAGCAACCAAGATATTTCCACATCATTCAGGTGGGGCGATCCAGGTGGGGTGCAAAGCGGGTGTGAGGACTAGAGACCCCAGTATTAGAGGCGTCCCAGTAGTTTGGGGGAGGCTCGCCCTTCTTCTTTGACCTGACCCTGCCTTCAACAAAGTGTCAGTTGCTGTTGCTCATCCTTTGAGGTTTTTTGGATGGTAAAGAGGAACAAAGTCTCAGTTTCGTTTTACCAAAGACTTTGAAGAGTCTTTAGCATCTCACCTCAGGCTTCTGTATTACCTCTGTCCCCTGAAGTGGGTGGGACTCTTGGCCTCCCAGTAGCCAGTATTTCAGGGGGAACTGGCAGGCTTTCACTCCTTTCTCCCAGCCAAGCTACCCGAACTCTCCCCTTCAGACTTCTTCCATGGACTGGACTCATGTGAGACTCACAGCTGGAAGGCCTGCAGATGGGTGTGGCCAGAGACCCTAGAGTGTGGTGGTCAGAGTTCTGGTACATGTGGGGGCCTCCAGCTCCAATACAGCTGTGCCCAACTTCACTAGTGCTAGGGGAGGGGGACCACAGGAACCTGTCAGCTCTCATTCTCACCTTTGCTTCACTGTCTGTAGCCTGGAACTTCCTCTCCATCACTGGGGTATTGGCACCCCACAGGGGTTAATCAGGAAGGAAGGGTCCCCTCTGGGGTAGAGCATTTGCTAAACATGTACAAAGCCCTCAGTCTGGACTACCTACACTTATCAGGGTTCCAACAAAATAGAGCTGGCCTGCTGACATATTCAAAATAAGGAAGAGCTGCTTTTTGTGATTGTTGTTGGTGTGGGGCTTGAACTCAGGGCCTGGGCGCTGTCCCTGAGCTCTTCAGCTCAGGCTACTGCCCTACCCCTAGACCTGGGCGTTGTCCCTGAGCTCTTTGGCTCTAAGCTACTGCCCTGCCCCTTGAGCCACAGCGCCATTTCTGGTTTTCTAGTGGTTAATTGGAGATAAGAGTCTCATGGATTTTAGTGTCTGGGCTGGCTTTGAAACTGTGATCTTCAGATCTCAGCCTCCTGAGTAGCTAGGATTGCAGGCATGAGCTACTGCACCTGGCTGAAAGTTGCTTTTTATTTTTAATTTTAGCAAGAATTTATTTAGGTAAGAACAAGAAAAGGAGAGCACTGTTTCCTTCTTGGGGAGCAGAGAATTAAAGACTCCTTGAAATTGTTCTTTCCTTCAAGACACAGGCACCAATGCAACAGTAGTACTCATTAGACACTTGAAAATAAATAATATAACTTGTGTGTAGGGATGAGAGGGGAAAGCTGGAAGAGAGCAGGAGAAGGTGAAATACTGTCGCAAAAGTAACGTGCTCTTTACCTGAATCATGTAAATGTAACTGCTCTGTATATCACCTTAATAAATTTTTTTTTTAAAACATGGGTAGGAAGGGCCAGAAGTGTGGCCTAGTGGTAGAGTGCCTGCCTAGCATGCATGAAACCCTAGGTTCTATTCCTCAGCACCACATACACAGAAAAGGCAGATGTGGTGCTGTGGCTCCAATGGTAGAGCACTAGCCTTGAGTAAAAGAAGCTCAGGGACAACGTCCAGGCCCTGCTTGGTTCAACAGTCGCCTGTTTG
Organism: Megascapheus bottae; assembly: GCF_031878675.1. Taxonomy (NCBI): domain Eukaryota; kingdom Metazoa; phylum Chordata; class Mammalia; order Rodentia; family Geomyidae; genus Megascapheus; species Megascapheus bottae. The sequence goes on from NC_143519.1 coordinate 237,945, forward strand.
ATTAGTAACACTTCATACTTCTAGCAGCGAATCTGAAAAACTTTTAAAGAATGTATGCTCCAGGTGGGTTAGGCCAGAGGCCAGCACTTCTGGCAGCTTTTATTGCTGTCACCAAAATATTGGGCTGCTCATTCCCTTCAGTGTGAACACTCACTGTTTTAAATACTCCAAGTGAAGAGAGGAGTCACTGTGGATTACATTATTTATTTATTTTTAACTTTAAGATCCAGGACTGTTTTTCTTTCAGAGTACTAAATAGGTAATGATTTGGAAATTATGGTGGTATTATTGAAATAAAAAGCAAGAATTACAAATATTAAGCAGTGTTAGCCTTTTTTTTTTTTTTTTTTTTTTTTTTGTGGGTGATGGGGCTTGAACTCTGGGCCTGGGTGTTGTCCCTGAGCTCTTTAACTTAACACGACTGTCCTGCCCTTTGGGCCAAGCCCCACTTCCCATTTTCTAGAGGTTAATTGGAGATATGAGTCTCAGGTCCTTTTGTGCCCAGGCTGGCTTTGAACCTTGTCTTCAGAGGTAGTAAGGAAGGTGCAATTTATTTATTTGTGTATTTTGTAAATCACAATTAAAAATTTGAGAACTTAAAGGACTAATGTGGGCACTTAAAAACAAAATAACCCGGGCTGGGAGTTTGGCCTAGTGGTTAAAGTGCTTGCCTATCATGCATGAAGACCCAGGTTCGATTCCTCGGTACCACATACATAGATAAAAGCCAGAAGTGGTGCTGAGGCACAAGTGGTAGAGCTCTAGCCTTGAGAAAGTCCAAGGACAGTGCTCAGGCCCTGAGCTCAAGCCCAGGATTGGCAAAAAAAAAAATAACCCTGCGGGACCGGGAGTTTGGCCCAGTGGTTAAAGTGCTTGCCTAGCATGCATGAAGACCCGGGTTCGATTCCTCGGTACCACATACATAGAAAAAAGCCGGAAGTGGTGCTGAGACTCAAGTGGTAGAGCTCTAGCCTTGAGAAAGTCCAAGGACAGTGCTCAGGCCCTGAGCTCAAGCCCAGGACTGGCAAAAAAAAAAAAAAAAAAAAAAATAACCCTAAAATTCCAACGATGGTTGAACTCAGCTTTTATCAGTTGGTTCTAGAAGTTAAAGTTGTGTGTGATTTTGTACTTCTGTAGTACAGACAGTGTTTTGTCAGTGTTTAGACTGGTAGCAAGGAAACCAAGACTGTGAAGAGTAAATAACTATACAGATATAGGAGCAGGTACCTGGTCACAAAGCAAATACATAGTCTGAAAATGTTACCAGGACTGTCAGGCCTCCTTGCATTTCTCTGCCAAGTTGATGATATGTGTCACCTTTGTTTTTTTAGGTGAAGCCAAGAATCTTCCCTCCTATCCGGGGCCAAACAAGATGAGAGATTGCTACTGTACTGTGAACCTGGACCAGGAGGAGGTTTTCCGGACCAAGATTGTGGAAAAGTCACTCTGGTAGCATCTGCTAATGCTCTCTCCAATTCTGGATTGGTATTTTCCTGTCTGTAAAAGCCCTGCACGTGTGTGGCACTGACTGGTTTCATGTCTTCTGAGGAGGCGGGCCCCCAGGGCTCAGCCACCGGTGGCTACATGTTTGGGCCTGGGAGCTGACATTTGCTGGTGGTCCCTATGTCCAAGGCCCTTGAGCCCTGGGGAACCCAAAGGCACTTTCTTCCCAGAGATGACTGCAACAGCAGTTCAGGTTAAAGTTTTGGGAGGGAAATTATTTTTTCCTTTGGTGGTTCAGGGATTTCGGACTCTAGCCTTAAGCTTGTTAGACAGGTATTTTGTCCTTTTTCTTTAGTTGCTTTTAAGACAAGATCTCACTTTTTTTTTTTTTGGGGGTGGGGGTCAGTGAAGCCTGAGCTCTTCAGCTCAAGGCTTAGTGCTCTACCATATAAGCCACAGGACCACTTCTGGTTTTCTGGTGGTTAATTAGAGATAACAGTCTTATGGACTTTCTTGCTGGCTTTGAACCTTGATCTTCAGATCTCAGCCTCTTGAGTAGCTCGGGTTATAGGCATGAGCCACTTTTTAAAAATTTTGTCCAGAGCAAGGCTTGAACCATGATCCTTCTACCTATGACTTCCATGTAGCTCACAATATCATTCCTCAGCGTGTTTGTTGGATGAAGTTGCACTAATTTTTTGCAGGGCTGGTCTTGAACTGCAGTCCTCTCAATCTGTGCCTCCCAAATAGGTGGGATTACAGGCATGAGCCACTGCACTGGGCTCTAACATCTTCTTAAGGGTCTTAAATTACATGGGCACCAAGTAATCAGGCTAACGTTTTACGAAGAGAGAGACTTAGAAACATTGATAGGATCGTTAGAGGAGCAGAGAAGTCACCAGGTCTCTGGGAGGCTGAGATTTTGCCGTCTGAATGGACTCCTGGTCTGAGGTGAGCCTAGGCTGTTTCTGGCAGCTGGTGGGATAAGAGATGGCAGTGCCTTAGGTGTCACAGCAGTTGCTCCAGGAAAGAGAAAAGAAAAACAAGTGAGGATGTGGGACAATAGCAATGTGTTACTGGGTGCTAGCATACTGGGTTGTTGTCTGAAAGGAGCACATCAGCTTCCTCAACGGTTTTGTATGGTGAACCAATGGATCAAAGGAGACAACTGAGCCAAGGACTCCACCTTCAGATCTGCAATTATGGCTTCTGTGGTTTCAGAACAGCTATTCTGATTTGAAAACATTGTTAGCAGTTGAATTATATCCTTGCCTGTTGCTATTTCTACATGAGAACAAGCAACATGATGACCTAGTAAGTTTAATTTTTAGAAAATTGTTAAGCCTGCCCCTAATGAGGAAAGAGACTGAGGAAAGAGGCTGAGTAATAACTTGGTTGTGTTACTTGATGTACTGATAGACTCTTTCAAGTAAGTTGTTGAGATTGAGAGTGAGTAGACTGAGAAATACTGTCAGAAATGAAATTTGTTTTCAAAGAATGTCTGTGGACTATGAAAATAACAGTGTGATGATAGTTTCTACTTAATAAAAGAGGAACAAAATGTTTCTTAGCCCCCAAAGTTTGTGGCTGTCACCTAAGCAAGCCCTTCTGCAGCCTGTGGGTAGAGCCTTGAGAGCAAAGCTGTCTTTCTAGGCTTGGCTCCTGCAGACTCCTCCTTGGTGTCTGTGGAAGGGTATCCATTGGTACCCCATGCAGTGACATGAGGAGTGGCCCTTATATTCCAAACACATTAGCAAGTTTAGAAATAGAAGTTATGTTTTTTTGTTTTGTTTTGTTTTTTTGCCAGTTCTGGGTCTTGAACTTAATCAAGGCTGCAGCTCTACCACTTGAGCCAATGCACCACTTCTGGCTTTTTTTCTATGTGTGTGGTACCAAGGTATTTGTGCATGCTAGGCAAGCACTCTACCACTCGGCCAAACTCACAGCCCAAGTTATGTTTTCTTGCTTGGGGCCCTAGGCACTGTGCTTCTGGAGCAGAAAAGGGGGCTGAACTGGGGTACACACAGAGCCAATACCTCATAGTCTTACCAGACTTGGATTGTTGTGTGTTAATGGATTTACTAGTTCAGAGATTCTCCTGGAGTGCTTATTGAGCATGCCAGGTAAGGAGAGGCTGACACCAAAGGAGTAGATGCACACAGACAAAAACAACAACAACAGAAACTTGCATGTGTGGGGGGCCTGGAGTGTGGTAGTGTGCTTGTGAGTATGAAAAACAGTTGAGGGAAAACAGGTGGAGCCCTTGGCCCAGGACTTCAGTTCAGGTCTGGACACCAAACTACACCGTGACTACAGCCATTGCTCTGTGCAAGTGGCTGTGGCCCTCACAGTATGTCCTAGCAGCAACCTCCAGAAACTGCTTTTTTAGCTTTAGTCCTGCCCTTAAAAAGTTTGATGTTTATTTGGCAGTCACTGCATAAGGAGATGTAAATGGGTTGAGAAGGACATCAGGTAGGTTCTCTGGCAGACTGGTGGGAGCCATTCAGAGGAGCAGGGACTTGTGGGAGTCTTTTTTTTTTTTTTTTTTTTTGCCAGTCCTGGTCTTCAGCTCAGGGCCTGAGCACTGTCCTTGGATTTTCTCAAGGCTAGGGCTCTACCACTTGAGCCTCAGCACCATTTCCAGCTTTTTTTTTTCTTTTTTCTATGTATGTGGTACCGAGGAATCAAACCCAGGTCTTCATGCATGCTAGGCAAGCACTTTAACCACTAGGCCAAACTCCCGGCCCCTGTGGGAGTCTTTTTTACAGAGCAGTACCTGTAACGTCCTCCCACTGCTGCTGCCCTAGCTGGACTTTGCATGGAGCAGCAGAAGAGAGACGTGAGAGGGATAGACTTTCCTAGCCTTCTTTCTCATCCACAGAAGGTTGTCTTAGGGTTCACATGTGTGTGCAGTGTGGCCACTGTATGGACCAGGTCTAGGGGGGCTTTATAGACCCACACACTGCCAGGGTCAGTGGCACTCACAATGGCTGATCTGATGTCTCTGTGAGAGAGTCCTCCTGCCCTTTGTCTACTTTCAATGTGGGTAGAGCACATAGAGGGCTGGTTTAAGAACTCCTTGGAGAGACCTATTGGGAAGAACAATCCTGTTTCTCTAGCCTTGTCTCTGTCCCAGGAAAGTGTTCTGGTGTTGAGTGAACCTTGCCCTTGGGTCTGACTGTGGAGCAGCAGTCACTATCAGACTTCACAGGGTAGCCAGTGAAGCATCTTGATTCAACCCTTACTCCTAGTTTTTTTTTTTTTTTTTTTTAATTGGAGATAAGAGTCTCATGGACGTTAGTGCCTGGGCTGGCTTTGAACCTTGATCCTCAGAACTCAGTCCCCTGAGTCACTAAGATAACAGGTGTGAGCCACCGGAGCTTTATTGTGTGTTATATTTATTTTTTACTTGGAAGAACCTGTTGCCTGCAGTGAGTCACTGCAGATGAGGTGGGGGCTTATTAGCATACGGTACCTACAGGTGTGACTGAGAAGGTGTAGAGGGGACAGCAGGTTCTACTTTCACCAGGCACGAGGAAGCCTGGCCTGCTTTCCATCATCCACTGCCCTGGGATTCTTGCTACTCTCCTTGGGGTATGGATCACCTCAGCCCAACTGTAGTCCTTTCCTGACCCTGGCCTCTCCTTATATCCTCTGGCAGGGCCCTTTGAGGAATTCTGGAGTTTCTGGCTCCATACTTTCTCCCAGGTATCCCCCTCTTTGTCCTTTTGAGCATCATAGCTAGACCTCGAAAGATCCAGCCCAATTTTCATGTTTATATGGACTTGTGATGTGGAGTAGGGTGAGAGGAAAGAGGCTGTGGGAATGACAGAGAAAACTGAGATTGAAGCATTTTAGGCACCACATGGTGTGGTCAGTGCTGTGCTCAGCACCCACAAGTCTCTGGATTGTTGCTGCCATTGTGCAGATGTGGAGACTGAGCCTCAGAGGGAGGAGGTAATCTGTGACTCTTGTTCTGCTCAGCACTTCCACTCTTCTCACCAGGTCTCTGGATTTGGTTTGAAAATGTGTAGCACTGTGTGCCCACATTTCAAAATAAACAACCCCACCCTGTGCCTTAAACCACACAGAGGTACCCTGCAGCCCAGCCAGTGTTTCAGGCTTCCTGCCCAAACCCTGGGGTGTTGGGCCATGACATTCAGGGCAGGAAACCTGCCCTACTAGAAACTACTGTGACCTGACCTCAGGTCCGCTCTGCCTCAGGAAAGGGTAGAGATCCTCATCAGTCTCTCGAAGCAGGTTTGTTAGGGAGCTGAGAATAACTGGTACATTTCTTTTGACCCAGGCCATTTTTGGATGACAGAGCAGTCTCCCCTAGGGGAGTTTCCCTGCTTTGAGGACACTTGGTGGGACAGGCAGGCAGTGATTTCCTGATGTATCAGGCTCGGCATCTATGGCTATCTGAAATGGCTGTCTTTCTGGCGGCTTGTAGTAGAAGCTCACAGAGTGGGGTTATGCAAACAGGAGTCCCAAGTAGTATTAGAGTCCAGTGAGAGGAGGGAGGAAGCAGACTGGGGAGAAGCCTCCAGATACTTCTCGGCCCAGAGTTGTTCTAGGGAGAATGACAATTCACAGTGAGCTGCCTGATGTCCAGAGCAGCCCATTTCTCATGGGCATTGATACAGCGTTTGCTTTAATGCAAATTAAAACCACCTTTCAGCTAATGACTTGTCGTGTGCACCTTTCATTAGCTGAATATTCCCCCTTTGAGAAACATGGTGACCTTTCCTGAGCTGCTCCCCACCTGTCGGGCCACCCAGCTGCCCTGGTAGCACCAGGCACCACCATGTCTGTCCTCTGCCCCAACTCAAGCTGTGAATCTGACCTCATCTCTGTCTGGCTCATCAGCCTCTGGAGCACGAAGACCAGGCATACTGAAATATCCGTGAGATTTCATCATTCTCACATAGCCCTCGCCCTCTCCCCAAATCTACACACCCTACACCCTAGATGTTGGGAAATGGATGGGGGAGCTTGCTAGCAGGGCAAGACACTGGGGACCCAGCCATGTCACTTTCTCATGACCAGTGCAGCTTGTCACGGGATTCGAGCAGCTGGGGTGGGGTGGGGCAGCAGTGGCCTCCAGCAGATGTCGGGAAATGACTCAAGGATGGGTTGGTGGTTTCTCTGCAGGACCCAAGTGGGGCCTGGAACTTTTGTGGGCAATGGGTGGAGAAAGAGGAGGGAGGGGGGAGGAGGATTCAAAAGGGTTCTCATGGGATGAGGAAGAGGAGGAGGGAGAGGGAATTCAGAAGACTCTGGAGGAAGAAGAGGAAGAGGGATTCAGAGGGCTCTGGGAGATGAGGGAGGAGAGATTCAGAGGTCTTTTGGAGGAAGAAGAGGGATTTAGAGAGCTTTTCTAAAAGCAGTGGCTTTCAGGAATGGGCTGCAGGAGGGGCGAAGGATGAGAGGGAGGATGAGAAATTTAGGGGTACCAAAAGTATTACTTAAAGAAGATCACTCTTTTCTAAAAGCATGTCTGTTTTCTTTTTCTTCTTTTTTTTTTTTTGCCAGTCCTAGTGCTTGAACTCAGGGCCTGGGCACTGTCCTTGAACTTTCTCAAGGCTAGTTCTCTACCACTTGAGAAACAGCACCACTTCTGGCTTTTCTGTGTATGTGGTGCAGAGAAATTGAACCCAGGGCTTCGTATATGCTAGGAAGCATTCTACTACTAGGCCACACCCCCAGCCCTTTGTGAAAGTTTTCCTCTGGCTTCTTTACACAAAATAGAAAGACAGCTCATCTGCGCCCTGGCAGCCTTGTGGCAGAGGTTGCTGCGTGCATTCATTTCCTCTTGGGAAGAGGAGCGTTTGAGATGAGCCAAGCCCTTCCCTGCGTTCTTTTTCTTGTTTTGGAAGAGGGTTCTGGAGCCCTCTGGCTGCTGATGGGGACCGCCTGTCCACCCCATTACTCATGTGTCTGCTGCCATTGGCTGCAGCCTGGACAAAGCCTGCCTGTGCTGTACACACCCGAGGCTGAGCTGCTCATGGGAAGGAAAGTATGGTGCTATATGTCCCTTTGAGTTCTGCAGAAAGGGGGCATTGTTTGAAGGGCAGCCTGAGGCCAGAGGGGAGGACCAGGGTTGAGAAATGCCTTTGTGGTGAACTACTCCTCCATTTTTTGTGTGTGAAAATACACTTCCAACTCTGCTGCCGAGTAAGAGACACATGTAGAGTTTCTGTGATGAGAGGACCCAAGGACACAGGTGTTGTGGACCTGAGGCTGGCTGTGTGCCTTGGTGTGACAGTGCCTGACTCCTGCCTCGGCACCTGCCTCAGTCCCTGCCTCAGTCCCAGCCAAGGAGGGAGATGTGGCGCACTGCCCTCTATAGCCTGGGGGTTTCCGCCCAACCTCCATGGTTGAGCTGTGGCCACTTCCTGCTGTTCCCCGACTGTGTACTGTGAGGCTGGGGCACAGTGGCCACTTGCTCAGAGATGCAGTGCTAAAGTCACTTTGGCCATTCTGGCTGAGGCAGTCCTGGCTCTCATCCTGCTAGGGGAGCTATTTCAGAATCTGGGGATCCCTGGTGACTATTTGCCCGCTGGTGAAGGTGACTGAACGAATGTGTAGCGTTTATAGTGTGAAAAGATTCCTTAAGCCCTGTGAATTGTCATCTCTCTAATTGCATTGCAAATTTGATTAATACCCTGAGTATAAAAAGAGTAGCATTGCTAACAGTAACAGCCAAGGGCATTTCAATAGAAGGTAAAGTTTTTAAAAGCTTGTCAATGTATAAGGAATACTGGGACTCACCTTAAATATCGCAAGCTAAGAACATTTTCCTTCCTCCCTTCATTTCTTCTTTCTTCCTTCTTCATCGCCTCCTGCCCTGCTGTCCAAACAGGAAAGTCTATTTATTTAGCTGTGGCATTAGAGGTAGAACCCAAGTAATCTTGTGTGTTAGGCAAATGGTCCACTGTTGAGCCACTCCCCAGCCAAGCACAATTTACCATACTGGTGAGACTCACTGAGGTGAGATGTGACTCAGTTCAGTCTTCTGCAGGGGGGAGGGGGCGAGGGGGGGTTCTATGACACACTTAGAACAGTGACTATTCTCCGACCAGCAACCCCATTGTTAGGGCTTTGTCAGCAGCTGTTCCTGGTGTTCATGACTTCTGATGGTGAAGGGCTCAAACGACCCTGAGTGTGCAGCTCAGTGTGCTGGTGCATCTCACAGCTGCCTCCCTGACTGCAAGGGGGCTTGGGCCCCTAGCAGGGAGGGTGGCATATCTTAGAACATTAGTTCTGGTTTCTGGTTTTCTAAGCTCTAATTTTTGACATGAATTTAAGCTAAGGAAAATAGCTTTATTGAGATTTAATTCACAGACCATATAATTGAGCCATTTGAAAGTACAGTTCGCTGGCTTCCAGTATATGTAGGGTTGTGTGGCCACCACCAAAATTTAGAATATTTCATTTCACTCCTAAACAGCCAGACCCACAACTGTTACCATGTACACCCACCTTCCTCTGCAGCCACAGTTGCCCTCTGTTTCCATGGATTTTCCCACAGTGAGCATTTCGTGTCAGTGAAATTACATGCCGCGTGGCCTCTGCGTGGCCTCTTGACTCAGGTGTAGTGAAATTTAACTGTGTTAATTGCTCAACATCATTTTTTTTCCTGATAGGTTGACCTGTCATGCAACTGCTCACTTCATCCATCCACCATTTCAGCCAATGAAAGTTGGACGTTCCCACTTAGGGCCATTACAGATACTGCTCTGCATGCCTGCATGGGTGTCCCATGGGCCTGTTTTCATTTTGCTTGAGTGCGTGCTTCAGTGGAATTGCTGGGTGACACTTTGAGGAGCTGTCAGACTTGTCTCTAGAGCTGCTGTGCATTTGCCTTCATAGGAAGTGGATTAGTACAACAATTTTCCTGACTCCTCCCCTCATCTGTTTTGGTCAAAGCTATCCCATTAGATATATTAGTTTTATTCTTAAAAAGAAGCATTTCCTCATTTTTAGTTAAAATGAAAGGAAACATTCTTTGCCATGAATGCATCCTTTTAAAGAAAGCAGACTAAATTCAGAATATAAAAGAATGAAAGAAAAAAACTTAAAATTTTTCATTAAAGTATAATTATGAGTCACCTTATAAAAATGATGTCTTCTGGAATATTGCTGACTCTAGGGAGAGGACCAGGCACAGCCGACGGAAAACTGCTAGCTTGGGAGACATCGATGTCTGTTCCAGATCTGCCCTTGGTACCCACTGCACAGGGGTACCTTCCTGACCTGTGAGCCACCTCTCAGCCCAGAGCTGATGTGGATGGCCCATCTTCCCTGTGCCTTGTGCTTGTCCCATCCTTGCAAGGAACACTGTGTACAAAGGCTTCTGTGTTAACTGTGGCCTGTCTCATATCCATTGATGGAATCCTGGACCTGAGGGAAGGTGGAGGCTCTGAGCCACTGCAGACACATCTGCAGAGGTCAAGTGTCATGCCAAACTCATGCAGCTTCAACAAAGTCTAGGTAGGGGTCTGGACAGCTCTTTATCCCCTCTTCTTTGGTGTAGCATCTTTGTAGCTGGTAAGCACCCTTGGATGTTGGTATTTTCAACAGCCTCATCCTCTGTGGACTCTGAGGCATGGCTCTGTGGATATCAGGTTCTGTTGCATGACCCTCATCCTGCCTGAGGAGCCCAATCTGGGTGGGACCTAAGCAGAACTTCTTCATGCTGCCTTTGTTTGCATACTAAGGGTAAACACAGTTCTACCCAAGACCCTCATACTAAGGTGACATGCTGTAGGATCTGGTGATGACTTCCAGTCTTTGTGTGTTCCTGGGAGATACTTGGTGTTGAAGAAAATGAAGGGATGGAAGGACTGTTAGTTAAGGAGCATAAAGTGACATTATCCTTTCTGTGACCAGATCCCGGGGGAGCTTGGAGTCTCTGTCCTCCCTTGCTGCTCTCCATCAGTAAGGAGATTGGATTGCCCTTCGCTATTCCTTCTTGCATTGCTCTGAGGTTCTAGTCCTAAGTCCCACTCTGAGGGTGCGTGTGGTGCATGATTCCCACATTTCTACTTGTCTTTTGTCTGCTCTCTCATCTCAGCACCACAGAAATGGTGCTGTCTGCTTTTGTGCATCCTGTGAATGGTCCACACAGTGGGTTCAGAAAGGCATCCCAGGCCATTTCTGGAGAACACACATCCAGTTAGTGGTCCAGGGGACCCTGGGTTTCCTGCTTTTCATGTCTAACTGAGTAAGTGTGTAGAGAGGGCTGTCTACTCCCCTAAGCCTGACCCACGCTGCCCTGCCAGTCTGGCCTCCTCCTTGCCCTTTTTTTTTTTTTTTTTGCCAGTCCTGGGCTTGAGCTCAGGGCCTGAGCACTGTCCTTGGGCTTTCTCAAGGCTAGAGCTCTACCACTTGAGCCTCAGCACCACTTCCAGCTTTTTTCTATATATGTGGTACCAAGGAATCGAACCCGGGTCTTTGTGCATGCTAGACAAGCACTTTAGCCACTAGGCGGAACTCCCGGCCCCTCCTTGCCCTTTTTTCTTGCTACTCGTGAGCCCTGTGACCTAAGGGCCTTTGCATCTTCTTTCTTAGCTCTCCATTGTCCACACAATGGTAAATGTTTACCGGTCTGTTTACCAGCCACTACAAGAAGCAGTCCTGCCATATCCTGCTTTTTCCTTGTTTTCACCGTCATTTTGCAGTGCTGAGATGTCATTGTCTTTTGTCTAAAATAAGCTTGGAAAGCCTTGACTTTCTGGCTTCCCCCTGCCATTGTCAAAGTCTGCACAGGGACTGGCAGCATCAGTGTCGCTTGAAGGGGGAAGGAGCTTGGTGACTGCAAGTCCAGGTATCATGAAACAGAATTCTGAGCATGGATAAGTACTTCCGTTCTCAGTCAGCGCTCTCAGAGCTGTGCCATGCTTCAGTGCTCAGGGACCCTGCAGAGGCCCCACGGTGACCCAAGAGACGCAGCTGTCAGTCAGGCTCTGTGCCCCTTTCTTGATGACCTTCAAGTGTTCGTCTGGGCTCCCTTTTCCTGGTCTGAATGAGGGTCTGTATTCTTGGGAAGTTCCAGTGCTTATATTTCAGGGGTTTTCATCCTACTTGTGTGTGGGTAGAGGGGCGTAGTGGAGTTGGAGGTAGGGGCAGCCTGTGAATGGGCACCATGGCTGCGTCTGGCAACAGAGTTGTGTGGTTGAGATGCAGATGTTTCATAGGACTAGGCGTGGCCAGCAGGGTCTGGGCCCCCCGCCACTGCTTAGTATGACCTGTGGAAAGGGGTATTGTTTTTACACAGTGGTGAGGGTTAAAATCACTCTGAGAGAGGAGGAGCCACTGTCCCCCTGAGATTGGAATCAGATCTGGACCTCAAATAGACACAACCCCTTCAACTCTAGGGCCAGCAGGTTTTACAGAACTTTTTATAAACCTGGACACGGCCTCTATCTGTTCTGTACACTCTGCAAGCCCCTGGTTACATGTGGCTGTGGGGCAGCTGAGGAACTGAATTTTAAACGTAATTAATGTTAATCACTTTAGACAAGTATTTGTATTGTGTTTCTTACTGTTTCTTACTGTTATATGAAATACTTAAGGCTAACAGCCACATCTACTAATAGCTGTCTTGTTGGTGGGCTCTTAAAGTGGTACAGGCATCATGTAGGGATGGAATATGAGTATATGTACATTATGTCAGGATGTGTATGCATGTGTGATGTCTCATTTATGACTAGTGAGCATGTCAACGTGTATGTGTATCCATGTGTGTGAGCACTCATGTATGTTTTCTGGCCTTCATACCTGTAAGCAAGACTCAGCCATGGATATCTGTCCTGAGAACCTTAACCACATTTTGGGAGTTATAGGGTCTCTCTGTAGCCCAGGCTACCCTTACTTCTCAGTCCTCCCACATAACAGAGGTTACAGACACGAGCCCACAGCACCTAGCTTCCTTCATTTAATTCTAATCACTGCCCAAAGGCACCCTTTCAAACATCATAGCTGGTTTAAATTTCTACCATCCTAATTTCTCACAATGAGGATTAAATGCCAACACAGGGAGCTCAACCCAGATCTCTGCTTTGACCAACTTAGCTGATGGCTATGCATTGGAAAGCACAGCTCAGTTGGTACCCAAGAGAGGGTGGAAGACTGGTTGGTGAACTGTTAAGACAGGGGGAGTGAGAAGAATATAAGTAGTGAACAACCTATTCAAGCCCATTTTTTCTGGATAGGTATGTGAATAATAATGATGGCTCTAGAACCAGGGCTCTCATAGGCAGATACATGATGATTATCTGTTTGCAGGCACAAACAGGTAACTCCAAGAACTGACCCACCTACCTAGGGGTCTCACCCACTTCATCTCATCATCACATCTGAGTGGCCCATCTCCTATGTTTGATCACAATTCTGACTCCAAGATTCTTAGTTTCCAATGCAGAAAATTACATGAGATTTGATTGTGAAGTGCACAGTGGTTCCTAAGGAGCAAGGCCGCCGCCGCCGCCGCCTCCTCCTCCTCCTCCTCCTCCTCCTCCTCCTCCTCCTCCTCCTCTCCTCCTCCTCCTCCTCCTCCTCCTCCTCCTCCTGTGTCAGAATTCTGTCTGGGAAGCTCGACAGGGCTAGGTGCTTAGCCTCTCTCTCCTCCCTGTTGAGAAGGAGCTTCTTGAAGCTGGTTTGTGGAGTTCTCTGTGAGGGCTCTCCAGAGACAATACCTGGCAAGATCTGGGCAGACCTTGGCATGTACATCTCTGGGGCTGTTAGATCCAGACAACTTCATTGATGAAGGGTTCTGAACAAGTTCCTCATTTGCTGGGAAACTGCCCTACAATAGGAACTCAGAGGGGATCTGGGTAGAAGCTGCTGGCTAGGGAAGCTTTTGCTTTTGCATATGTGTGAGCACATGCATGCTCTCAAGAGGGCTCTCTCTCATTCTCTTTTGCACACATGTGCGATTGTGTGCACGTGCGCACGCGCACACACACACACACACACACACGCTAGCTTTCACCCCAACACCCAAGGCTGTAATACAAATAGTCATATACACTCTCATGCACACAATACTCTAGACACCTGCACACACCCACACACATGCATGATGTGCACATGCACAGCTGTGTACATAGTACATATGTGTATATGTATATATGTATGTATGAGTGTGTGTGTGTGTGTGTGTGTGTTTTATGCGTGCTGGTACCGGGCTTGGGTGTTATACTCTTATGCAGCCTTTTCACTCATAACTGGAGTCCATGCTTCCAGCTCCAGCTTTTTGGTAATTGGAGATAAGAGTCTTATGGATTGATCTGCCTAGGCTAGCTTCAAACCCTGATCCTCTGATCTCAGTTTCCCGAGTCACCAGGAGCTGCAGGCGTCTGACATGAACACACCTTTTGTGTGCTGGCCCATTTGTCCTCTTAGGTAATGTGACTGTTCAAATCTTTTGCCCAATTTAAAATTATGTGCCATCTTTCTGAGTTGTAAAGGTTCTTTGTATATTCTGGATAGATAACTGAGTAGCAGATATTTTCCTTAAGTCTGTCTTTACTTTCTTATTAGGGTCTTTTAAAACATAAAAGTGTCTAATATTTTATAGTTTGATGACCTCTAACTTACCTTTTTTTTTTTTTTGTCTTTTAGCATTTGTGCTTGGGGTGTCTGATCTGAGAAACCTTTCTATAAAACTCCAGGTTATTCCCTCTTCTTCTGAGATCACTGTGATTCCAGCCGTCACCTGTGGCGTGGGATCTGTTCTGAGTGAGCTCTGTTTGTGACAGGGGCAGGCTATGGTTGTCTCGTGGTATGTGGACTCCAGTCATTGGTCTCAGTGCTGGATGCCTTCCTGCTTCTGCCTCAGAACATGACACATTGCTTTACTTCCTCCTTGAATAATCACACTTCCTGTTTTGGAATTTAGCCAGAAATGTACATGAAGCATCTAGTTGCAAGTTAGATCAGTGTCTGTACTGAAGTGGTCATTTGGTTTCCTAAGCAGCTCACCAGGTCCAGTGGTGTTTTTGTGATGTCAAGAGCTGGTATTTCCGAGCACCCATTCATGACAATAGGGAGGTTTGTTTAGTGACAGCCCACTGGCTTTCTTCCCCTTGATTAGAGCTTTCATTTATTTTAAGAATGAGGCTCACAGCTGTGAATGACTCACACATAGGCTATGAGCCACAAGAACAGTGGGGATCTTTCCCCATAAGAATCAAAGACAGTATTTGGGGGAGATTTTGCACTAGATCTTAGGGCAGGAGGGCAGGAAGAAAAAGCATTTCTGAGACTGGAATTGTATGTTTTTCCTTTAAATGTATAATTGTTACTGAGTACTGCTACCCTCTACCTAAATCATTTGCCTTTAAGACATCATTGCTGTCTGGAGGATCTGTGCTGAACATGGTACGGTGGTGAAGGCCACATCCACACTGTGAGTTGTTACCTAAGCCAAGTGTTCAAGTCCATTCTTTGGACATGACAGCTTTTTTTTTTTTTCCAGTCCTGGGGCTTGAACTCAGGGCCTGGGCACTGTCCCTGAACTTATTTTGCTCAAGGCTAGCACTCTACCACTTGAGCCACAGTGCCACCTCAGGCTTTTTCTGTTATGTGGTACTGAGGAATCGAACCCAGGGCTTCATGCATGAGAGGAAAGCACTCTACAATTAAGCTACATTCCCAGTCCTGGAAGTGTGACAGCTTTTGAGAGGACTACCCAGCCACCGTACCCACCATAGTTTTGGACAGTCTGATTACTGAGCTAGTTTCATATCTCACAAGTAAAACTCAGAATGGTTGTTCCCATGGCACATGTGAAAATAGTACCGCAGCTGGGCTCCTGAGAGCATGCTGGCAGGGAGGCCCTCGCAGTGACCAGGGCTGCTCTGTCAAGCACAAGTTGACTGCAGCATGAATTCTAACAATGCCCATTTTGTTTGTTTGTCCAGTCCCTTTTATGGAGAAGACTTTTACTGTGAAATTCCTCGGAGTTTTCGTCACCTCTCGTTTTACATTTTTGATAGAGACGTTTTCCGGAGGGATTCCATCATAGGTAGGTACTTCATGGCTGTTTCCCTCACTGTTTTTATCTCTCGTTCTTTACACTCTCCCATGTACCATACATTCATAATGCGAGGGCATGTTAGCACTAGTCTGGAGCCTTTGTGGTGAGAGTGTGTTGAATGCCCCTGACAGGAGTGTCCTGGTGCCTGTTTTCTTGTCTTAGTGTGGGTGGCCTCCCAGGTCTTCCTGAGTCTTAGCAGCCACTTACCAATACTTCATGTCCGAGATTTCAGAGCAGTTTCCAAGCAGCACTTCAAGGCTGGATCAGAGTGTGTCCCAAACTGTCTCCAAACAACTTTTGAGGGTGGCTTTCTTCCAAGATCCCACAAGGAAAACCTTTGGGTAAGGGCCATGAGACCAGCCTCTTTACCTCTAGGCTGGTCTTGTCCTTGACTCCAGCCTTGTGATTATAAAGACAGAAGAGCTAGAAAGGCTTGGGACCCAGGTAGATGTGCACCAAACTCAGTTGATCCCCCTAGATCCTTGAGCCTCATTTTCCCTCCAGCTTCAAAGCAGATGCCTGTGATAAGTGTGTGAAGTGTCCGGGTGACTCTTCCACCTGGCACATGGTCTAGTGGGCAGCAAGGAAGACACCTCCCCTTAGTACGGGCATCAGCACATGGCTCACCAGCTCCTTTCACTATTCTTGGTGATGTGCAAACTTTGGCCTATTATTGTCAGGCCCAACCCCTAATTAGATGGGGTGCTGTCAAGATTTGGGGGATAGCCTGAGGTTTAAAGGGCCTATCAAAGGGACTGGGGCTCCGCCTAGGAATTAGTAGTAGTGCTTTCAGATTCTAGGGTGCTGTGCTGTCCGAGGTTTTTGGGTGCTCTCACAGTGGTGCCAGCATTAAGGAGAGAATCCTGGGGAGAAAAAAGACTCACCTTGGATGTTGGTTGTGTCACTAGCTGCTGGACAGTGGCAGTTCATGCCACTCAAATGCATAATGTGACTGGGTAGAGCAGGGCTGCCCTAGGAGTCTAGTCTGACTTCCTTCAGCTGTGAGAACGGAATGTGTCTTAGTTGCACAGAACATTTCTACATATCAGTTAGAGAGCTTAGGGAAGAGCCCGAGGAGCCTGGTTGTGTCACAGCAGCGGTGCTGTGTGTTCTCAGTCGCATTTCTAGAAGTGAGATGCAAGATCAACCTCAGCAAAAGCTTCAGAGGAAGAGGATAAAAGGGCGTACTTGACAAGGAAGAAAAAGAAAAGGACACACCTGATGAGGGAGGAGGAGGAAAGGACACATCTGACGAAGGAAGAGGAGGAAAGGACACACCTGACGAAGGAAGAGGAGGAAGTGGACACCTGTTCAGGGTGTAGGTGGTTAGCTCATTTCTATTATCCTGCTCTGGAGGCTGAGATCTGAGAATCATAGTTTGAAACCAGCCCAGGCAGGAAAGTCTGTGATACTCTTATATTCAATTAATCACCAAAAAACTGGATGTGGAGATGTGGCTCAAGTAGTAGGGTGCTAGCCTTGGACTAAAAATCTCAGGGACAGTGCTTAGGCCCTGAATTCAGTCCTGGGACCAGCGTGTGCACAGGCGCCTGTACAACACACACACACACACACACACACCAGAATAAGAGGATAAAAAAAACATACTTGACAGAGAAAGAGGCTATAAGGACATACTTGACCAAATAAAACTTCTGTAATACCATAGGAACACATCAGGAACACCAGAATAGTGAAATCCTAAAAATGACATTGTAGGCCAGCGCAGTGGTTCACACCTATAATCCCAGCTACTTTGGAGGTCAGGAGGATTGTGATTGTACTTCAAGTCCAGTCCAGGAAAAAAGTTAGAAAGATCCATCTCAACCAGTCAGGCTGCCGTGCAGCCTTTCAGCTCTGTGGGAAGTTATAGGAAATCAGTCCGGCCAGTTGGCAAAAACGTGAGACCTTCCACATGACAAGTCAAGCAAACTTCCTTTGAAGCTGAAGTGAAGAGCTCTGGATGGTCCTTCCATGTGTGAGGCTTAGGTTATCTGTTTGAGAATCTGGATTTGGAGTTGTACAGTTATTCCCAAATCATTGCATTGCCTCTGCAGCCCGGCGTATCAGTGTTGCCATCCATTTTGAGTTCTATAACAAAAAGCTTGAGATAGAAACATATAAGAGGTGGAGAGCCCACGCTTCGTGGTGCTGACCTGGATGAAGCCCCATCTGCCCAGGAGCTGAATGAGTTGTGTGTAGATGGGGTCCATGTGGCGATTCATGTGGGCCACCTTGCCGTACAACCATCTCACCTGGGAGAGCTGCTTCACTCCCATCAGAGGCAAGAGACCTCTAGGTGGACAACCTGGAAATGACCACAGCTGGGATCCAGGCTCATTCTTGACTATGTTTTACCCTCCTGAATGTTTTGAATTTTGTTCTGTTTTCTCTATGGCCCATCTAAAAGTTCAATAAAGAATTTCTGAAAATAAAGATGGGTGGAATCACCAGTGTGTTCACTGTATGTCCACTCTTTGTGCCACTGAAAATTCAAAGAAGCAACAGCATTGCAAATAACATTCCCATTAGAAAAGGCAACCCTCCTCTGCAGCAAATGAATCCCAGTGCTTGGAGATTTCCATATCCCTTTTCACAGAAGCATGGGACACAACTCAGTCTTAAGAAACTTTGTTTCATGTAGTCTGGTTCTGGAGAGGCTCAAAAGTTGTGTTCCAGTGAGGGTAAAGGTCTGTTTTGCAAAAGCCATGTGGCCATTTGCAGGGAGGAATTACTCTGTGCCTGGACCGTGGTGAAAGGTCATGGAACCCAATGGTAGAGAAATCCAAGGAACACCCAGCAGAGAAAGCATGATAGGAGGAGAGTAGGGGCCACAGAGGAGCTTGGCCCTTGTGATGATACTGTTTGGAGGAAATGAGGAACTGTGAGTGATTGGGCTTATATGGGTGTCATGGTATCCTCCTATCTGTGATTGGGCTTATATGGGTGTCATGGTATCCTTCTCCTATCTGTACTTTGCTTCCACCTGGCACTTAACTCTCCCTCAAATTGTGATGCCTCACAGGGGCCTAGCGGTCGCCTTAATGGCTATGATTCGTAGAGTCCATGCCACAGGATCTGTGTGTGGCAGTAGCTGAGCTGAGGGGTTCACCACGGCCAATCATGATGCCCCTTGTGTTGAAGAGGCATCCACGTGGACTAGGCATGTGAAATGATCCTACTGAGCCATGGATCTTTGAGTCTCTGAAAGAGGAGGTTGTTCCAGAGGTTGTCCCAGGGAGAAAGTGTGGGGCCCAGCTACCTGCCTTCAGAATATGCCAGAATGGGGATGGGTGGTGAACAATGCCACAAGTGTCAGGCACTCCAAGACTATCCAGGCCACCCTCAGGTATTTGGAAAGCTTATTTTCACTTCTTTTCTCCCTCTAGGCCTCCTCCATGCCGCGTGGGCATGCAGCCCCTTGTAACAGGCAGCTCTGGGGTTTGGCTGCTCAAAGGGGGAAGCTTACTGTGGAGGCTTCCTTAGTGGAGGAACAGACAGCAAGGTTCTGTGAGAGCTCACCTATTAACCTTTGGGACAGGAGGGGTCTGGGCCTTGTGGTGCCATCCAGGCCCAGAGGGTGATAATGTGTGGAAAGATGCAGCAGAGCCTCTCCACCTCAGCCACCATTTCTTCACTGTGGTGCTTGTGCAATTACTTCTGCCCATCCAGGACCACAGCAGGATGATAAAGACATGGCAGGTAGAATGTTCTACACAGGCCATGCTGGGGCTGCTGGAATCCCAGCAGATGGGCCTGTAAAGGCTTGAGCTCAGGGCCTGAGCACTGTCCTTGAGCTTTCTCAAGGCTAGCGCTCTACCACTTGAGCCTCAGCACCACTTTTGGCTTTTTCTATGTATGTGGTACCGAGGAATGGAACTCGGGTCTTCGTGCATGCTAGGCAAGCCCTCCACCACTAGGCCACACTCCCAGCCCAGGCTTGAGACTTTTGAAACATTAACAAAAGATCTTTGAGAAGAGACCCCATCTCATGCTGGAGTTAGCAGGGTGGCTACTGGCATAAGAGCTAGGGTCATTAGAGCAGGGTCACACTCAGAGGAAGTGGAAGCTGGATGCCATCTGCAGAAGGTGGGAAGAAAATATCAGAACTTCAAACATCTTTCCTTCATTTTGAGGTGCTGTGCAGTATGTACAAGAAATCTGTGATGGGGCCTAGAGTTTGGCCGAGTGGTAGAGTGCTTGCCTAGGATGCACAAAAACCTGGGTTCGATTCCTTGGTACCATATACATAGAAAAAAAGTACCTGCCCCTATAGATAACTTTAAATAACATGCAAAAGGTTCAATAAATGGTACTTATTATAAAGAAAAAAAATCTGTGCATGAGTTCAGGTTCCGGAGTGTCCACCCACATCTGGGGTGGCAGTCGGTCTGTTATATTCGAGGTCACAGCCCTGTGGCACATACATTCCCTTCAGTGGACAGCAGGGCAGCCCAGTGCCCTTGCTGCTGTCTTTCCTTGCATAGTGGGCACACTTGCCTACCACCCTAGGGACTTTTGGGGGCCAACCACTTTGTGAGGCACAGATCCAAACACCAGCCCCACAAACACTGGTGAGAAGGTAGTTTTCTCCAGCTGACACTGCCTTTCTCTGTAAATAAATGGAGTTCCCACACGAGCCTTTAGAACCACGTGAGCTGAAGTGACACACATGTTCCTTCCTCAGGCTCCTGACAGTAGATTCACAGGTCACTAAAACCTCATGAATCTGTCCCATCTGTTACAGTTTGTGGAAAGGAGAGAGCCCCAGTGACTGCTTCCCTGCTCAGATCCTGAACCACTGGCCTCAGAAAACGAGGCTGACCCCTTCCTCTTGGCCTCCACACAGCCTCAGATAACCCACGAGGCAGGAAAGGGTGTGAAAATGGGGTCTTGTGCTCATCCAGTATGCCAGGGAGCACCTTCTGTGCAGGCAGGCAGGTTCGAGACCTCAGTCAAGCCTGGTGTGAGGCAAACTCTGAAGTATGGAACATGACAGGAGGTGTCCATGGGGTGTGTACATCTGGCTGCATGATGTGCCTGCTTTGCCTTTGTGTCACAGGGAAGGTGGCCATCCAGAAGGAGGACCTGCAGAAGTATCACAATAGGGATACATGGTTTCAACTGCAGCACGTAGATGCCGACTCAGAGGTACAGGTGAGGCAAACTCATAGGTGGAGGTGAGGCTCAGGCACCAGACAGGATCTGGTCCTGGATAAGACACAGCTGTGGTGTTTTGGGGCCTCAACAGGGAAGGATGCCTAGCCAATGGTGTGTTCACTTACTTTTGCCCGAACTCCAACTATAGGCTTATCCATTTTGTCTGTTCTTTTGGTTATTGCTACATTTTAAAAATGCAGAAGATAGAGAAGGTATTGAGGTAGTGACTGGTAGACAGGTGAGGGCAGAGGTGAGGCGGGGAGTAGAGAGGTGAGGGCAGAGGTGAGGTGGGGAGTAGAGAGGTGAGGGCAGAGGTGAGGGCAGAGGTGAGGCGGGGAGTAGAGAGGTGAGGCCAGCGGTGAGGCGGGGAGTAGAGAGGTGAGGGCAGAGGTGAGGTGGGGAGCTGAGAGGTGTGGGGAGTAGAGAGGTGAGGCCAGCGGTGAGGCGGGGAGTAGAGAGGTGAAGGCAGAGGTGAGGTGGGGAGCAGAGAGGTGTGGGGAGTAGAGAGGTGAGGGCAAAGCGGAGGGTTGCCTCCCCAAGTCTGTTTCCTCATCTGTGAAGTGAGCTTCCGGCAGGCTGGAGAGAGGTGTGCATGTGTATCTCAGCAGCAAGGGTTCATGATGGGGTGGTAGGAATAGCTACTGTTTTTAATTAATTCTGGGAGTCATGGAAATTCTTCACACCTGAGATGTGATCGGAGACCCAGAATAGCTGTTCCATGGCTTGAGCCGCAGTGGAGCTCTGTGCCCTATGTCCAGGCAGTTTTAGGTGATAGGTTGGCAGGCCTGCCATAACTCACACCCTCAATCTTCCGTCAGTCAGGTTGGACACAGGTCAGAGGTTCAGAGTTTCCACCTGCTGAGGCCAAACGATGTGCTCCAGAGCTGGCCATGTGCCTCACTCTGGAGATGTGTGGATCCTCTGTCAAGATGGATCCCAGGGACGCTCTGAGCTGGAGGGATGCATCTAATTGCACTCTCTGCTTGATTAATTCTTCCTCCCAAGGGCTCCAGGTGCTGTGGGAATGAAAAGATGCTGTCATCGCTGGCAGAGGAAGTCAAAGCAACCAGCTAGGAGAGTAGAGCACCAGCGATCACATTAGCACATCAGCCCCGCCCCTCCCACCCCCAGCTCCACAAACTCCTCTGAGAAGAGGCAGAGGGGCCTTCTGGCATTGGTTGCAGACCTGTAATCTGTTCCTCCCAGCTACCTGAGGAATGCCACCTAGACCTTTTCTGTTCTATGGATTTTATTGGGATTTTATTCATTTTATTGTATAACCTCGGCATTTTATTTATTTATAAATAAAATGGATCGGAAAGTTTGATGTTCTTTCTGCACCTCCCAATCAGTGAGGACCTCGCCCAGTGGCTCCATTTGAAGTGGCTGGTGCAGGTTGCAGCCAGGTTGCTGACATCTGCACAATATAGATTCTCAGGCCTCACCAGTTCATGTGCACACAGGCACAATGTTTTTGTGATGAAATACACATTTCATAAGAATGCTATCTTAACCACCTTCAAGTACAGTCCAGAGGCCTTCTGTGCATTCATACTGTTGTACAACCATCTCTAGAACTCTTTTCACCTTCTCTATTTGGAACTCTGTCCCCATTACATGGTGACTATCACCTGCCACTCAGCTGTCAGATTGCTACTCTCAGGACTTTATGAGTGGACCCTGTAACCTATTTATTCTTACGTCAGATTAAAGTAAAAAAGTATCAGAGGGTCCTCATTTCATTCAGTGGAGTATTATAGCATGTACCAGGCTTCTACCTTCATATAGCTGAGCAATATTCACTGCTGATTCATTTGGCTGATGGATATTCTTTGCAACTTTATCCCATGTATAAATTTGTGCACTGTTTTGTCACCAGAAAGCTATAATAAGGATGCACATGTGAATCTTGTGGCCGAAGGGAAATTTTCTAATGCTGGAAGGCAGCTAGCGCAGGGACAAGTCCCTTTCTGGTGGCCTGTGGCTTTCATGTCTGACCCCAGATTCTGCCCAGCCTCCTGGGAATGTAGACTGTGAAAGAGAGGCAAAGCTGCTGTTAAAAGGCCGAGGAAGGTGAGTTTACAATGCCTGTGGGCCACAGCGGGCACTATCCTTACCTCTGTTCTGATGTACGTAGCTCTGGAAGTTTCTCATCTACAAAGTGGTTGAGACAAGGAGACAGCATCCCCCACAGTCTGACCTTCATATTTTAATCACCAGCTTTTCTTCATAGCTGCTGTATATTTGGGGGGGGTGGTGCTGACTACCTATAGGACCAGGTAAGATATTCCAAGCTCCCTATCTCATGACACTGTCCTTGTGCCTTTCAGGGCAAGGTCCATTTGCAGCTGAGGTTGAGTGAGGTCATCACAGACACAGGCGTTGTCTGCCATAAGCTTGCAGCACGGTAAGTCCTGTCCGGGGTGGCATGTGGCTTTCACAGATGGCCCAGCTATTCATGGCACACTTCAGCAGAGGTTGGTACTACTTCCTGGTGTTGGAGAAGAAAGGCCTGGAGGCTGGAACTTAGGCCTTACCCTCAGGTGGAGCTTCTTGGTCATGTGCTACACCTGGCTACAGTTAGTTCCAAGACTTCAGGACTCTGGCCTCCCTGTGTGAAGGCCTCTGCAATAATCTAGTGGAAACTGGGTCCCCGGACAGTGCTGGTGCTTGTATTCTATTTTGCTTGTGTTGTGGGTTGACTCTGACGTCTGGACTGTGGCCCCAAATGTGCCAGGCAGGTTTTTGCTTCCCCTCTGCTGAGTGGCCATGCGTAGCTCTGCCTTGTCATCTTTGAGGTCTCAATGACTCTCTGCCCCTCCACATGGCCCCCGTGTGTGCGTGCATGCGTGCGTGCATGAATGTGTGTGTGTGTGTGTGTGTGTGTGTGAGAGAGAGAGAGAGAGAGAGAGAGAGAGAGAGAGAGAGAGAGAGAGAAAGAGAGAGAGAGCAACCTCTTGGATAGCTACCCGTGCCCTGTGAGAAGCAACTTTTGTAACAATAAAACATACAGTGGGGCCGGGAGTTTGGTCTAGTGCTTCCCTGGCCTGTTCAATTCTTTGGTACCACATATATAGAAAAGGCCAGAAGTGGTGCTGTGGCTCAAGTGGTAGAGCTCAAGCTTTGAGAACACTCAAGGACA
This sequence comes from Megascapheus bottae, assembly GCF_031878675.1. Taxonomy (NCBI): domain Eukaryota; kingdom Metazoa; phylum Chordata; class Mammalia; order Rodentia; family Geomyidae; genus Megascapheus; species Megascapheus bottae. The sequence goes on from NC_143519.1 coordinate 261,737, forward strand.
GTGCTCAGGCTCTGGGCTCAAGCCCAGGACTGGCAGAACAAACAAACGAACAAGCAAACAAACAGATAGTGGGCAGAGGGCAGAGTCAGAAGGGACTAAAGGGATAAACTCGGGTGATGGTTGCCTTCCCGGCTGAGCAGACCCAGCCTTAATGGGCCTTGCCACATGCCTGCCTTCCTAGAACTAATGTTCATACTGGGCCTGCACATAGATGTATCACCCTGGCCTTTAGTTGAGAAAATTATCAGGAAAGTCTGCAGGGCAGTAGCTGCCAGACACAGAGAAACCAGTAGCCTGGGTTTGAATGAGGTGGTCATTTGCAGGTGACGATCATGGCTCAATGTACAGATCTGTCCTTGACCACTCTCCTGCACAAGGGTACAAGAATAGGGGCAGAAAGACTCATTTCTCAATTATGTTTCTGTCTTTATATTTAAAAAAAAGTAGAGTTTTCCAGGTTATCTATCCTCTGTTTGTTTAAACTATTTCCTTCAATACTTGCCCTGCAGAATGTCCAGCTAAGACTATACAGCTTTCATGACTGACTGAGAACTCTCTCCCCTGTGCTATCTCCCTGTGGATAAGTATAAACCCCAATCAAGCCCAATCCAGGTTACATTTCTGATATCTGTTTCCAATTGTGCTAATGATAGGGATTTTATTTATAAACACCACTATGAGCCTAAGCTTCCATTACCCAGTGATGGTGCGTGGGAGAAGCAGGCAGCAGCTGCACATGCCACCGCCTGCACCCGGGACCTGGAGAGCAGAGGTTTTATCAGCACCTGGCTACTCCCTGTGGCTTGGTGTTTCTCTTGACATTCAGACCCATTCTGTTGTGGACCGAGGTCTGCTGGGCTCTCAGTACAAGTTTGACCTATAGGCCTGAGAATCTTGGAGGCGATCCTGAGTCACAGAGCTAACCCTTGGCCAGCACTACACTTCCCTCCCAAGCCTGGAGAATGCAGTCTCAGTGTTTTCAGCTAGAGAACAGAGTGCTTCTGAGAGTACCTGAACTGAATGCAAGTGAAGAGGAGACAATCAGAAGTCCATTTTCAGACTTCCAACAAAATAATGTTTGTTTCCTATTGTTCGCTATTTTGAAGAGAAAGAGTGCTGGTGCGGCTTTGTGACTTCCCTTCTGGGCCCAGGGAGACTGTCACAGGACAGGAGGAGGGCAGTGATGGGAGAGGTGTCAGGGGGTATCATTACTCCACACCGTACGTGCTCACTGGCCCTGAGGTCCTGAACCCAGGGCAGGAGGCACCAGCATGTCCTCCTGTTGAGCAAAGGAAGACCAGTGCAGACTCCTGGAAGAGAAGAGGAGGGAAGTCTACTCAGGATTCCCTAGCTGCAGCATTAGGTACAGTGGTGACAACAGCTCTTGCCTGGGCTGTGAAGCAAAGTCTTGTCTTGGGGTTTAGTTAGGCTGAATATCAAAACTTTTCAGTGTGAAACACACAATGTTATACTTATACTTCAGAGTCCAGATTCAGTGACTTGAAGTGTTCCAGAGTTTCCTTTCCTGGGCCCCAGTTGCTGCTTATGTGTGGCTGAGAAGAAACAAGTGGGCATTTTACTCCCCAGTTTGTGCATTTGACAGCCTCTTTGTTCATGGAACTTATTTTATGTAGAATTATAGGTGAGTATCCCTGTTTTCAAGTAAGCAAACTTTCTGTGATCTCAAGTGGCCCCAGTGCACACCCTTGTGGACTGTACAGCTTCAAGGCAGAGGCATTGTCTCATGACATCATGCAACCGAAGTGCAGGAGGAAGGCCGGCAGATGTGATTCTGTGTGTGCACTCTTGCTGGGTGGCAGGGACTGTTTTCTTTCTGCTCTGAGATGTCTATAATGCCTGTGCAGCCACAGCAGACACTTATGCTGGGCTAGAGAAGAGATCCATGCTTGGGGCTCTTTGTAGCAGCAGGAGGTGCTCTGTAGACATCCTGGATGCTAGCATTGGGCACATCACATGAAGAGAGCTGAGTAGTACCATCCACACCAAGGGGTAGTGGAGACTGCTTTCTCAGGATGTCGAATTTGGACATGCCTGCTGCCTAAGACTTGCTCCCTGTCACCTTAGCTACCTATGGGACAGCTGAGTCTCATGAAACATGTTTATGTTAGATTTGACCTATTGGGAGGGACTCAGGCATCCCTGGACCTCCTCCTCTTCTTCAGAGGTCCCAGCCAACCTGAGAAGTTGGCCACCACTGTGGATGTTTTGTTTGTTTCCTTCCTTGTACTTACTACACACAGTTGTATGTGGAGATTTGGATACATGGATAGCCCTGTGATTTTTACAGCTGTCTCACATTTAACATCACAGCCAAGTAGACATGAGCTTTACAGGCTGGCTTTGACCTGCTCTGCGGTTTTCTTCTCAGAATAGCCTAGAGGTGATGGAGCTGGACAGATGTGTCTCCAGTGGGTGAGTTAGGGGACAAGGGAATATTGCCTAGTAAATCAATTAATGAAGAGACAGAAGGCAGCCAAAGATACTTAGGCGGCATGGGAGATCTTCAGCCTTATTCCAAAGAGCAGAGTTGAAAAGTACAGGATGAAGCTGATAGAAATGGTGGTCAGCCCAGGAGACAGCGGTCAGGGTTAAGGTTCCTGCTCCCACGTGCAGGAGTTACCACACTAGATGCGTGCCTTCAAAAAACAGAACACTCTGTGTGCATGATTTGTCCAGATGTGGGTTGCCTGGCCAGAGCTCTGGTCACTCTGAGGAAGGATGTAGGCCCTCTGAGATTTGCTTCTCCCTGCCAGGAAGGAGGTTCAGGACACAGCAGGATGCCCGGGGTTTAGGGGCCTGCAGCATTGGGGGTGAGTTACAGAAGTGAACTCTCATGCATACATGGGACAGCGAAGGGCCTCTTGAATCCCCCATACACAGGGGAGAACCTTGTCATCACCCAGAGCATGCAAAGCAAACAGCAGGAGCTCACAGCTTTGTAGTAGGGCCAGACTATCCTTGTAAGAAAAGATAATTTAAAACAGGAATTGATATGATTAGCTAAAACCAAAAGGACCCTAACCTGTGGCCCAGTTCACAGGATACTCCTGTCAGTTTTATTGTTTACTAGATAGCAACCAACAGTTCTGGGTTGCAGACATAACATTCGCAGTATCCAGTATTTACCCAAACCCCATGCCAAGAAGTGGGAAGTGTGACCTAAAACCTGGAGAATGAATGGGCAACAGAGTCAGCTGGGAAATGTTCTCAGCAGGCAAGCGTGGTAGGTAGCCAGGGGGACTGTATACCAGACTGTAGGGCAACTGTGTACCTCAACCTAGGTCCTGACTACAAGCACAGTCAGGGAGTCAGCAGGTGATGTGTGTGCAGTGTGTGATGCCATGTCACTGCTAGCCAGCTGAGGTGTTGGGGGAGCTGTGCCTGTGGCAGTCCCTTCCCTCTCCAGTGCTTCCTCCTTGTTAATCTCCATGGCAACAGACAGCCTCAGACTTGTGCTGGGTTACCTAGGCCCATGTGTTTCTGCCCCTCATGACTTTCCTTTATCCCTCAGCATCCTCGAGTGCCAAGGACTCCCCATTGTGAACGGGCAGTGTGACCCCTATGCCACAGTGACACTGGCCGGACCCTTCAGGCAAGTCACCTTCCTGTCCTGTCCTCCTGGATTTTGCCTCTGGTCTGAGGTATGGGATTCTCTAGGTCTGGCTCAGAACCCTGAGAATCACAAGGCCAGCAGTCCTGGGGTGGGGGTGGGGTGGTGGGGGGGGGATGGAATGTGTTTTTAGCTCCTATTTGTTTCCTTTATTGCTCTAAAGTTGCTTTGTGAAAAGAAAGCTTTTTGATCTTCACTGGGATGTTTTGGGCCCCACAAGTGTCCTGATTTGCACACCATCTACACGAGGAGACAGACAGAAATATTTATGAGATAAATAAGGCAGTAAACTACTGTGCTGATACAGCTCAGTTTTCCAACAGCTCTTGAGCTGATGGTTATTTTTAACCTTAACTTTTCCTCTTTTGACCAAAGGTCAGAAGCCAAGAAGACAAAAGTGAAGAAGAAGACCAACAACCCCCAGTTTGATGAGGTGTTCTATTTTGAGGTTGGTGCTGAAGAGGGTGATGCTGAAACACGGCACCAAGGCTCCGGCAGCGTCTCCATCCCAACCAACCCGTGCCTCCTGGTGTGGGGATCTACAAGCAGCCGGTTCCCAGTGGTCTCTCCCACACAGGGGAGAAAGGGGAGGCCAGGGCATCCACGCCACTACACAGGGGCTCTACACCAGGGGTTTTTGGATTCTTTTTTTTTTTTTCTGGCTTTTCACCCCAGCTTCCCTGAGCAGAGTGAGGCTCCTTTCACCAGAAATGAGGGCTTGAGCGTAGGGGGAAATTGATTCAGAAGTCTCCTGGCTGCCTCATATAACATGGAGCCAGTGTGAGGCAGGTAAAGCTAGAGACATAGTGGGGTGGACCCTAGTCACACAGCCATTGTGTGGGATTGTGTGGGATTGTGATCTAGGTAGGCTCCTTTTGAGCCTGTACAGGGAGAGCACAATTGGCTTGTGGACCTTTGGTTATTAAGGTGAGTTTTAGATGAGGCCTTGTCTCGTCCGTCATGTAGAGGAGGGAAGAACACAAGACAGCTGCATGTCAGCTGTGGTCTACCTGTGGATGGGAGGCATGGGTCAGGTCAAGGGAGAGGCCAGTGGATCCACAAGTCTGGAGGCAGGTCTTCAGAGAAAGCTCTCGGACACTACAGGAAAAAGCTCTGCTCTGGTGCAGCTGCAAAAGTCCTTCTTCAATAGCCAAGCAGAGACCAAGGTTTCATGGAGCAGGGACAGGCAGGAAACAGCTGGGCTTCACTCCAAGCTCAAGTATCTCCAAAACAGGAAAGTCTCCATGGTCAGAAAATGTGAGAATGTTTGAGTAGGAATTGTGAATCAAAGCCAGCAACATCTTCTGGTGTTGGCTGCCAGGAATGGTTCAGTCCAGAGGATCCTGTGGTTTTAAAATTTTTTTATTTATATTTGTATTATCTTTAAGTAGTTGTACAAAGGGGTTTAATTCAGCATGTCCGTTTATCTTGATCAATGTTACCTCTTCCATTGCTCTCTCTCCCATGCTGTTTTAAGAAACAGGTCTTTCCTGCTCCTCTCCTTGTTCAGGTGACTGCTTCTGTTTCTGCCCTTGTTCATACCATGAGCGAGGCCCTGTATTTCTGTGCTATGCCTGGCTATTCGCTTGCCATGGATAAATTCAGTGCCCTGGAGAATTACTGGAGCCTGGATCTGGATTACTTGCCAGATCTGCCTGGGCCTGGCAGGGATGCCGCTGAGCCCACCCACTCTCTGCTGCCCCTTGACTCAGCTTCTGTCTCACTCCAGGTGACCAGACCCTGCAGCTACAGCAAAAAGTCCCACTTTGACTTTGAAGAGGAAGATGTAGACAAACTTGAAATTCGGTGAGTGAGCAGTCAGGGCCTAGGCTTCCCATTGGACAGTTTCAGTCTGAACTCAGCTTTTGTTATCTGCTTTTTGTCTTGTTCTCATAGTAGAGATATAGATGGGAATGAATGTCCTTTTCCTGACTTTTTCAACACCAGAATTGGTAACAATTAGAATCGAATGTTCTGTATTACGAAGTCCTACACACTTAAATATTGGGTGCTTATCAAAGGGCCAGTATAGTATTATGGTTCACTTTTCACTAAGAGGTAAGCATGGCATCTGTGAGACTCCATCCTTGACCACCCAAACTGTCATAGTGGTGGCCTTAGCATACTATAGCCACGGATGATTTGGTGTCTTCTTAAGCCCTCAGTGTGCATCCTGGGCTTGCTACTATCAAAGATCCAGGATTAGTTTTGAAACTATCAAGAGTCATTTTACCACTAGTACTGCCACTGGGGAATCCTACTGAGAGCTGGCAGGTCTGTTCCTTGCAGCTCCTCTGTGCAGAATGCCTCATGTATCCATGAAGCACGGCCTCTATGGGGCTGGATGCCTCAGTGCAGCACCTGTTCTGTCTAGTCCAGGGCTGCAGGCTCTGTGTGGGTCTTTCCTATCTTGTTCAATCATGTTGATTGAACAATGTTAGGGTCCTCCTAAGTATTCACCTGCACTTTGACCTTCTCTGTGACACCTTACTTCCCGGTAGCTGGATCTGTAGACAATGACATGGGAGTTTGCTTAGGTCTAAACTTCCCACTCATCATGAAGAATATGTGAAAGACGAAAGGAAAGGAATGGGATGGGAGAAAGGAGAAAGGATCGAGGTATCAGAGAGCACATTGACTCTTTCTTGGCCTGCCTTTTGCCTGTTAGAGAATATGCTAGCTACCACCTGATCAGACTCCTCAGCATGGAAAACCATCAGGGCAGAATATGGAGCAGCCATCTCTCTCCCTGGATAGGCACTTCTTCATAGTGCAGCGTTACGCGCTGTGGTATCACTGTGCTCACTGGGATGATGACTGGGATGAGGGAGGAAAAAGGAGGGCCATCTGAGTCTTTGAGACAGATGCTTCTGGCTCTACCAGAAGGTGGTAGGACCTGCACACTTCCTGGAAGACAGCATCTGTCACTGCCAGTCAGATGTAGTCAAATTCTGTGGTCCCAAATAGGAAAATACTAGACATTCTCCCAGGGAAAAAGCATCAGATGAGTGGTCCTGTCCTTCCAGGAAAGGCTGGACTATGCAGGTGCCTGTGTGGACTTCTCCCAAAGATGCCACAGACTCCATGTGGCTTGTGGCTCCTTGGGACCCAGCTGCAGCCTGCCTACCCCTGAGCTCAAGAGTCACCCCCGCAGTCTAGTCTAGGAGCCAATGGAGGCAGGGCTCCATGTTCTGGCAGGGGTTTCGAGATAACCCCCTGGTCCTCCTGTGTGAGTTATAGTGAGGGCGGCAACCATCTCCACTGTACACTGACTTCATGCAAGGGAGCTGCTTGGATCCTGAGATGCCCTCCCTGTCTACCATGTTGAACCCACAGATTAGAGAGCCAGGCTGCATGCTAGAGCAGAGCTGAGGCACTCCGGGCCCTGACACCTGTCCACCTGGAGGCAGGCACATCCACGTCCTACCCACCAGGCTGACCTGAGTACACTCATCTTTTTCAGAGTTGACCTCTGGAATGCCAGCAACCTGAAGTTTGGAGATGAATTTTTAGGGGAGCTAAGGATCCCCCTCAAAGTGCTGCGACAGTCTAGTTCCTACGAAGCATGGTAGGTGCACGTGATGGGGATGGAGTGCCCATGGGCGGCCTTGTGCCACAGGACACTTTACTGACGTCGGCCCTGCCTGGCACTACCTGTTCTTCCTTTGTTAGAAGTTAGGGCTCATTTGATCTTATTAATCAAGTTTTTGCTCTTACAGCATGAGAGAAATGGCAGATGAGGAAAGGTGGCAGGCAAGCATATTGAGAGCCAAAGAAGTGACACTCAAAGCCTTAAGACAAACACAGGAGAGTAGCAAACAACAGACGTTAGGATCCGACATGGCTGGGTCTCTCCTAGGAGGGCGGGAAGCTGGCATTGCCCAGTGGGGGCTGTCATTAGGGCGAGCACTATGTGGTGATCTTTCCTCACAGTGATCTTGAGTCCCTGGCAGTGTGGATCGTCCATGCTGCATCTCTCTCATGCTGCCATCTCTCTCATGCTGTGTCTCATGCTGCCGTCTCACGCTTGCCTCATCTGCAGCCTCTCCCTGCCTTGGGGCCCGCTGAAGTGCATAAAAAACTTGCTTTTCACTTCCATACCTTAATTTTCCCCAGATGTTGAATTTGGCAGAGGAAATGTAATTTTATTTCATGATTAGTCCGTGCATTTTCTTCACAGTGCCCGTATGTGGCGCTGAGTGCCTGTCCGTGAGCTGGATGTGCTATTGTGTCACTCTTTGGGTCCTGCCCAAAGAGATGGTGTCATGTTCCCACTGACAAGGGTGGCACCCCTGTCAGGCTCCTCCTCTGGATCCATCTTCCAGCCATGCTTATAAGCCATGATACTTGTCAGAGGCAGTCTCTGAAAATCACCAAAGGGCACTGCACCCAAGGCCTCACTGAGCCTCCTGGTTGGGGATGTCTGATGAAGAGGGCTGACCAGCCTGAGCAGCGGAAGGAGGGGAGAATCCACTCAGAATGCACCAGAGGGACCACTGGTTCTGTACAAGCTGACCTGCCCCACACTTTTGTTGAGAGTTGCTCATGTTTTGAACTGATGGATGCTGTGGTCCAGAATGATCACATTGACAGCAGAGGCTCCCTGGCCTTTTACCTGTCTTCCAGTTCCCAGGAGGTTCCATGTTCACTCTGCTCTTTTTTTACCCTCTTCTCATCCCTCCTGCTGTCAGCTGGCTTCTTAGCCTGTGGTTCTGTGAACTGCCAAGGTAAACACACCTTGATGTGTCCTACAAATGGTCCTGTTGCCCCAGCCTCTTTCCAGATGGTAGTATTGAAGCAGAGTGGCCATGGACAGGTGCTGGGCTGTTCTGAAGACGCTAGAAATACCTGTCGAGGGTGCTGTTCTCAGTACTCCCTCTGTTCCTCCATCCCAGGTACTTCCTCCAGCCACGGGACAATGGCAGCAAGAGCCTCAAGCCCGATGATCTTGGCTCCCTCAGGCTGAATGTAGTTTACACTGAAGACCATGTCTTCTCTTCTGACTACTACAACCCCCTGCGGGACCTGCTGTTGAAGTCTGCAGACGTGGAGGTATGTGTGGGAGTCACACTCTCCAGTGGCAGTGGGGGGGGGGTGTCCAGGCCCACTCACTGCTCTGTTCACTCAGCTTCCAGGACCCCTGTCAGCCCCACCCACCTATCAGACCCCACCCAGTCATCCACAAATGGCCCCTGAATGACTTGACGGTGTTCTCTGGAGCCTGTCCTGACCTGCTTACTGCCCTTGGCAGGGCAAGGACACCTTGCCCCACTCAGTTTAGAGTTATGGGGGCCTGACCTGCTCATCCTTCTCATTGTGATTGGCTGTGGCTCGGCATCATGCCTGGTGCCCCAGGATTTTGGGGTTGGCGGAAGGAAACAAAAGCCCCACCTAAGGCAAGGGTAGATGGGGCACATGTTGGCAGTCTTGGTGTAGCCTTTTATGAAGTGGTATTTCCCTGTCTTAGCAGAGAGCTATGGAGAGTTTAGCATAGTTGGCAGGTAGCCCTGCTGTGTCCCACCCAACACTGACCCACCCGCGGTGGAGTGGGGTGGCCCGAGCTCTCTAGGTAGTACCCCGAAGCTCTCACCCTTTACACCATCCTTTGCCCAGCCCGTCTCAGCCTCAGCGGCTCACATTCTGGGTGAGGTGTGCAGAGAGAAGCAAGAGGCGGCCATTCCACTGGTGCGGCTGCTGCTGCATTATGGCAAGGTGGTGCCCTTCATCAGTGCCATTGCCAGCGCTGAGGTGAAGAGGACCCAGTGAGTATGCCCCCCACACACTTGATCCTTCCCATCCAACTGTGCCCCTTCCACTGGACCTGTCTCCTGCCATTAACCCTCACCCTTCCTCCATGCTGGGCCCTGTGTCTCAAATACACATTCTTCACAGCCCTCTTCCCCTGTGTCTGTCTGTGTCTCATCCTGTGATGCCGCCGGCTCCCCCTCCTCCTCCTCCTCCTCCTCCTCCTCCTCCTCCTCCTCCTCCTCCTCCTCCTCCTGCTGCCCTCTCCCACTCGGGGAACTGGGCCTCAGGATAGGGGTTGTCAAGGGGCCATGTTTCCCTCCAAAACCATAGGTTGATGGGAAATGATGGGACTCTCCAGGAGCCCAATAGATTCCCGCTGTCTTTGCATAGATGCAGTTAGGGTTCTTTCAGAAAGCACCCTTTCTCAGGAGATCAGAGGAGAAATATGGAAAGGGATCAGGCTCTGGGGCTTAGGGACTAGAAAACTCCAGAGCCCACATCTCTGCAGCAAAGGTACGTGGTGGGTGCTGCTTCCTCTAGACGTGAGGTTGTCCTGGGATGGCTGCTGGTCAGGAAGTCATGAGTGAAACTTCCTCAGTGACCTGCACAAGGGGAAACTGTTTCTCTTGCTTGAGGCTTTGGTGTGAAGAAGCCTAATTTGTTGCAAAAACACCCTGCAGAGGGCAGAGACATCTGGGACCGTCTCACGGCACACACTGCCTCACGGCACACTGTTGGGACTGGGTTATTTCACAGCAAGTCCTGGACCTTGGGTTCTGCTTAAGATGAACTGGACTCACATTCCACCTGATGCGTAGGTGCTCGGGAGACTGGAAGTACTGGAGACTTGTATTCAACCTGATATGTGGACACTCTGGGAAGGCTCAGTGTCTGTAGGAGACAAATACTTTTTCCCTCATGGTATTTTCCAGAGACCCCAACACAATCTTCCGAGGAAACTCACTGACATCCAAGTGCATAGATGAGACGATGAAATTGGCAGGCATGCACTACCTGCACGTCACCTTGAAGTCTACCATAGAGGAGGTAAGGCAGCCTGTCACCACCGGCGGCTGGGGTGCTGTATGAGACAGATGTGGGAAGTGGGCAAAGGTTCCTCGGTACAGCCCTCACCTTACTGGATTTATAGAGGGAATATTCTGCGTGAACTCTAAAACCTTTCTTACTTTCTCAAACTTAAAAAATACTCAAGAAAATCCTTACTTTGCCCAAGATAGAGGGACATTCAAGAGAGCTCTGATCTTCCCAGGGACCCTTTTCTAAGCTCGCTGCCTGGTGGAGTGCTGTACCCTCTGGCTTATGCCTGCATTTTTTGAGTTCCTCTCCTTCATCTGGAAAGAGGTGACCAGCTCTCTCTTGCCGCATTGTGTTGCATGAGGCTATATGATGTAAGGCCTGCCTTAGACTTCAGAAGTCTAAGCTGGACCTGGAACATATGCTGTGCCTGTGGCTGGACAGGGCCTACTGTGGCCGCCACTTCAGGCAAGCCAGCCCTCTCAAGAGCCCCAAGGCTTTGCTTCTGCACTGTGTGCAATGCCATCTTCATTCATATCTTCCAGATATGCCAGAGCCACAAGTCCTGTGAAATTGACCCTGTCAAGTTGCGAGATGGTGAAAACCTTGAGAACAACATGGTGAGGCTACGTCTCAAAGCTAATTTCCGGCTGGATTCTACCAGTAGTCACGAGGATACTGTTCCAAGATCCCAGGGGGCAGGGGCAAGGGGGAGGCCACTGGGCACCAAGTTGCTTCCCTCACCCTTGGCCTTGTGTTCTCACTCACCTCCTAGTTCCATCAGTTTCTGCCGTCCTCTCAAGGCTTGGCCAGTGCACCTTGCAGTTTCCTTCTGGGGAAAACACACACACACACACACACACACACACACACACACACACACACACACACACACTTCCCCAAACCAGACATTCTGGCTGCTCTAGAGTTGGGCTCCATTTTTCACAACGGCATGACTATCATTTTCACCTCTTCCTGTGTTATCTTCATACTGTCAGGCTCCACATGGGTCATGCTTTTAAACAGAAAGGCAGATTCTAACCCTCAGAAGTAGACTTCCGTCCACTCTGCTGTCAAGGACAAGAGGGACCCATTTTCCACCAAGGGAATGATTATTTCAGTACTTCTTTTATTTTTATTTTTTTCTGGTCCTGGGCACTGTGTCTGAGCTTCTTATTTTGCTTAAGGCTAGCACTCTATACCACTTGAACCATAGTATCACTCCAGCTTTTTCTGTGTATGTGATACTGAGGAATCAAACCCGGGGCTTCATGCCTGGTAGGCAAGCACTCTACCACCAAGCCACATTGCCAGCCCTGTTCATGCACGTATAAAAAGAGGTTGTTTACAAATTTCGTGGAGGTTTACCTTTGCTCATGCTTTGACCCCCCACTTCCTGGGCATGGAGCTGGTCCTGCTGTGGCCCCAGGGAGACTTCAGACCAACCATACAACCATTTCAGGAGAGCCTTCGGCAGTACGTGGACCGTATCTTCACTGTCATCACCAAGTCTGGGGTGAGCTGCCCCACCGTCATGTGTGACATCTTTTTTTCCTTGAGGGAGGCGGCTGCCAAGCGCTTCCAAGGTGAGCCCCCCACCCTCCTGTACCCTTCCCAGGGCCTGAGCTGGCAGACAGCCACCTGACTACCTAGGGTACCACCCTGCTCTGGAGTTGCTGGTTTCATGGAAGAAAAATCAGTCCCCTCGTATGGGCCTGTTTCCCTGAAAGTCCCTCTTGTGCACTGCCCTACAGGATTATGAGTTTTGTACCATGCTTGTCAAAAAGAGCCATTTTGACAGACCTTTCCTTTCGAAGGGAACCTTTCCCTTACCAAGTGACTCCAGTTTTGGGGAGACTAAGAAAGGAGGGCTTCCTGTGACCTCAGCATCCCCCTTGGGAACCTTCTTGGGCATGCTGGTTCCTAGGGGTGCAAGGGTCCCCCCTCGTGGGTTTCCTGATGTCCAGGACTTCACTGCACACAGACTTCTGGGACCTCTATTCCTACCCCCCATACAGACATCACTCAAGCAGGGCACACGTTTGATCACCTCACTCAAGCTAGAGTCACATCTCAGGCAGAGCAGGCTCTATGGGTTGATGGGAATCTGCCAGCCCCAGGACAGCCCTGTCCCCTATCCCCAGAGCCCTGGATCCACAAGCATAGAAGATCACTACAGAGGGTCATGGAAGCAGTTCCCTAGGAAAATACTGGGAGAAAACAAATAATAAAACAGTCATCTTACTCCAGGCCACTCAATAACGAATTTCCAGACAGACCCAGAGGTCTGCAGCTCAAACTACGAGGCAGTGTACCCTGCTGGGACAAGCTCGTACCTCCCTTCTAGGTACTCTGTGACAATAATGATGTGAAGGTCGATGGCTAGCAGCTCATACCTCCCTTCTAGGTTCTCTGGAAACTGAGGCAGAAAAGGTTGTGGAAGACTGGCCAGTGCAAAAAGTTCTTGAGACCCTAATCTTAGCATAGAGTCTAGGCATGGTAGCATGTGCCTGTCATTTCATTTATGGAGGGAAGCTTAAAATAGGGATATAGATCAAGAAAGCCTAGGTATGAAGAGACACTCTTGTCTCAGATAACCAGAGCAAGCTGGGCACTGATGGTTCATGTTTGAAATCATATCTACTCAGGAGATTTGAGAATTGCCAGTCTAGGCAGGAAAATCCATGAGACTTTTCATTTTTAATTAATCACCAAACAATTGGATGTAAAAAAGCTCAGGGACTGTGCTCAGCCATCAGTACATCAGTACTGGCACCAAAACGACAGCAGCAACAAAGAAATAGCAAAAAAGCAAAAATGGCTAGAGACATGGTTAAAACAGTATAATACCTGCCTAGCAAGGACAAAGCCTGCTTTTAAACTTCAGTGCCTCTAAAGAAGTTTTTAAAAAATGAGGAAAGAGAGATAGAGAAATACTGTTATAGATATAAAAGAAAAATATAGAGACACAAGAAGAACTATAGGTATGTATAGAGAAATAAAACCATGGAAAACAGATGGAGAGAGAGAGAGACAGAGACAGAGACAAAGAAAGAAAGAGACACTGAGGGGGAGGGAGGGGGAGGAGGTAAAACCAGAACCCTGATTCCCCATGAGGCCTAAGGAGCAGCAAGGTAAGGTTGGGAGCTCTCACACATTGGCACTACAATTCCTGATGGAAACTAATCTACTTATAGATGACCTGGATGTGAGATACACTGCTGTGAGTAGCTTCATCTTCCTAAGATTCTTTGCTCCTGCTATTTTGTCACCAAACCTCTTCCAGCTAACACCTCACCACACGGTAAGTGAACCACTCTGTAAGGCAGCTAGCCAGTCCTAAACATTCCAGCCTGACCCTTCTCTGTTTGTTTTTGTGTTGTTTTGTGTTTTGGTCAATCATGGGGTTGAACTCTGGGCCTGAGCTCTTCAGCTCAAGGCTACTGCTGTACCACTTGAGCCATAGTGCTACTTCCCTCTATTTGCTTTTGTTCAGCAGCCTTTCTGCTCTGACAGCTAGATTATTGTACTAATCTTTTCTTTTTCTTTTTCTTTTTTTTTTCTTTTTGCTCATCTTGTAGGATCCACAGACATCCAGAACCCTAACACTTATATCAAAAACAATCCAGACTCTTGGCAGCTTGTCTAAATCCAAGTCAGTAAGTCTGTTCTCACTGTTTTCTTTTTTTAGTAACACTGATTTTTATATATCTCTTCAGAAACACTAAATGAAGTACTTCACATGTAGGAGATGGTGTGTATTCAGCATACTATTAAGGATAAACCAGCTAGCTACAGAAACAGAGCATTTCAGCATCTCCCAGGTGCTTCTGCCCTGGGAGAGCACAGGTCTTGTTGCTTCCTGTGGTAGGGTCCTGGCCATATCTCTTCAGAATTGTCCTAAGCTTACTTTGCTCCAGGAAACCCTTACCACAGCCAGCTATGGAGGGCTCCTTGACCTTGAGCATCCCAGGCTATTCCTATAGTTGCCAGAAGGCAGCCAACAGTTCATCTGTGTGCAGTTGCTACTTACTGTGCTTTGGTGATGAATCTTCATTTCCTTTTCACTATCATGCAACTCATTTGGTGGTGTAGGCCAGGAGGTCCCCAGAGGCACTACCCTACCACCCACTCCCACGGCCCTGTGTCAGTTGTGTCCTGGCTCATGGCCCCAGACCCTAGCAAACATCTGCAGGCTGTTTAGGATTCTGTAAATCTGGAGTCCAGATGTTGGTGACATACAGGGACATGTCGGGTCCTTTGTACCAAAGTGCTCTAACACATGTTCTCAGGCACTTCCGTGTCTGAACTTGTTTAGTGTGTAGGACTCAGGAAGCTCAGACGGAGGCATCTGGGATAGGCCTGATGCTCCTCATTGGCTATGAACTGCGTGAGTCTTACCCTGTACTCTGGCACTTTCAGGTATAGCTGTCCATCATGTGTGACTTGTTTCATTTTAGGCAAGTTTTAAAGAGTCATATATGGCAACGTTTTACGAATTCTTCAATGAGCAGAAGTATGCTGATGCTGTAAAAAATGTAAGTATGAGACCGTTAGTGTAAACATTCTCCTCCTACCCCTCACCCCAGGACTTCCTCACCTCATTTGTATCGTTAGACAGCTTCTCTGGTCCCAGCACTGTTTGTGCCTCTGGGATGTGGCTCCTTTTGGAGTCAGTGTCTGGAGGCCTTCTCCTCCTCAGTTCTCTGTGGCTAAGGCCTACGTGTGCTGCTCCTGTCCTAGCACCACTACTGTTCTGTGTGTTATGTCCCCACCCAAATGTTGTCCAAAACACCCCCTCTGCAGCCCGCATCAGGATGTGCATGGGGAGAGATTCTGATCCTAAGCTTTGTTTTTCTCTTCTGATCAGAAACAGTCTCCATTATTTCTCTCAGAAATCAGAAAGGCACTGGGCAGTGAAGAGAAGGAGGGGATTATGGTTCAGAGCAGCCTTTAACTGATGGAAGGATCCAAAGAAGTCTCAAGATTAGAGTGGAATAGTTCTGGGTCAAGCCAGGGAGCCCAAGAAAGGAGCAGCTTTGACCCTGGAGTGCCGGTGGGATCCATTCCCTTCCCTCCTGACTTTGCCTACACCAGTAGAGGTCACTCTGGGCTCCTTATAAAGTTCTGGCTGGCACTGTCAGCCACTCAAGAGACCCTGGGGGATAGAGATCTTGTGGGGCTGGGCTTGGGTGGACTGCTAGGGTAGAGATAAGGACTTCAGATTACAGCTCTCACAAGACCCAGGTCCCCAAGTTCTCCCCACAGTGTCAGAGATGAGGTATGTACATCCGAGTTCTGTCAAAACAAAGGGACCTGTATGCTTCCCACCTAACAGTCTGGCCATTTCCCATTTCAGTTCTTGGACTTGATTTCATCTTCGGGGAGAAGGGACCCCAAGAGCATTGAGCAGCCAATCCTGCTTAAAGAAGGGTAAGCAGCAAGCCCTGCTGGATGGGGGAGGCCGTAGGGGAGTGACGTGATGGGAACAACAGGTTCTGCCAGCCCAGGAACAGGTGGAGGGCTAGGGCTGCCAGTCCACTGACGTGCAGCTGCATGCTCCTGAGTTCTGGCATGGTCAGAGCACATGGCTCCCAGGATAGGGGCAGCCTAGACCCTTTGCTGGCCATTGGCCGTGGAAATGGGAGAAGTTTAGCATCCTTCGTCCATTTCTCACCAGAACTCCATTGCAAGAAGCATAGTCTGCCTTGGTGGCTATCTGCTGGCTGTGGATTTTGCAGAGTGGAGAAAAGCTGGGGTGGGAGAGCACCGAAACAGCTTATGGTGGGGGTTGACCACCTGCCCTCCACCTCCTGTTCTGTCAGCAAACCAGGGTCAGAGGCTTGGTGGCAGTGGGGACCACACCCAGGTTCCTGCTATCCTGAGGTCTTCCACCGAACCTGGGTGGTCTTGTTGGTGAGCATCCCCTGCTCTGTGACCACTCAGTGTCCTTCCTCTGGGCACATCAGCATGCATCTGCCCCTGTTTGTTCTACCCAGTGAGCTGCCAGTCCTGCCCAATGCCCTAGCTCCCATCTTCCAGCAGTCTACTCCACTTCCTATAGGGCCCTATTGGGCCATCCTGGCTCAACACTGGAGAGAGAGAGAGAGAGAGAGAGAGAGAGACAGACAGACAGACAGACAGACAGACAGACAGACACAGAGACAGAGACAGAGAGACAGACAGACAGACAGAGAGACAGAGAGAGAGACAGAGAGAGAGAGACAGAGAGAGAGAGACAGAGACAGAGAGAGACAGAGAGAGAGAGCGGTGCGCGTGTGTGCATGCCAGTCCTGGGGCTTGAACTTGGGGCCTAGGTCCTGTCCTTGAGTTTATGTGCACAAGGCCAGCACTCTCCCAATTAAGCCAGCTTAATTGGAGACAAGAGGTTCACAGACTTTCCTGCATAGGTTGGCTTCAAACTGTATTCCTCAGAGATCAGTAGCTAGGCCTACAGTCATGTTCATTGGCACCTCAAATAGCCTACTTTTAACCACAAACATGTCTTAACCGTCGAGTAGAAGGACTTGTGGCCATAGGTGCAATGATACTTTGCAGAATGACTGGCTAGCCCAGGGGACTGTGGTCCCTTCCGGACCTCTGCCAACACAGCCGAGAGTCTCCTCGTTTTCCAAGTGATGGTACCAATGCCACTCCTTCTGAAGTCCTGGTCATTTACACTCTTGAGCTGCTGATTCTTCCTCTCCCTCCCATCTATATCCCCAACTATGATCAGCTCAGGGAGGCAACCTGCAGGGGCATCTTGGCTCTGAGGGATCACCACACCCTACCTGATCTTCCAGATTTACTCAAGCTGCTGATGTTTGTAGAGGAACATATGCACCAAGATACACCCACACTTGGAAAGATCCAGACAGAGAGCTGGCCCTGCGAGCTCAGCCTATGTGCCAGGTTCAGCCATTCATGAGACCATGGAATCAAATGCCTCATTTGCAGCCAAAGGTGCTCTGCACCAGCAACAGCCACGCTTACCTCCTGTAATGACAGAAACAAGTTATTAGTGAGTGAGTGACTCGGTCTGAGCCTCATCTTGATCGGATGAGTCCTCACGAATCCCTTTTCTAGAAAGCTCCAAGTTCGCTACCTGTAACCCTACACTCAGGAGTTCAGCAATGCAGTTTACAGCATACACAGAATTTACAAAACCTAATGTATGCACAGCTGTAAGAGATTTGTTTTTCCAAGAAATCCTACAGTCAAAACATTTGTAAGACTCTACACCTACTAGTTCTGTTGTCACGAGATCCAGAATCTGTTTAAGAAGTATTTTCTGACTTTTGAAGATAATGTCTGCAGGCTGGGCTCTTGACCCAGATCTTGCAGCCCTCAGGGCTGCCCGTATGTGGGAGGACATGTGGCTTTTTCTTGTACTGGCTTTGAGCTAAGTCCACCTCACCTTTGTCTCCACCAGTGGCTGGGTTGCTACTCGGCTTCCTCTGGGGCCCTGGGAGTGTGGGCAGAGATGTTCTTCACCCTGCGTTGTGAGGCTCCCTTGCTTCTACAGCCTTCCTTCCAGTTCTAGTATGGTTTCCCACATCCACATTCCTCTCAGCAGAACGTTCATCTGCAGCCTTGCTTTTCTGTTTCCTTCTACCTGACTCCTGCTTTCTATTGCTTGTGGGTTTTTCCCCCCTTTCTCTCTCTTTCTGTTTCTATTCAACATCCCAGATCTGATTAAAGATTTACACTAGGGATGAAGAACTGAAGGTTTGTTGTCCATGGAGTTTCAGGAGTAGTTTTGATCCCCTGAGCAGCAGCCCGGGTGGGTTGGACAAAAGGGTATGCCATGTTCTTGGAACGTGACGGAAGCTACAAGCAGGCTGCATCCTTATTTCCTGTCTTCCTTCCCCTCAAGCTGTACCATGTCATCCTGTATCCCTGGCCTCCTGCCCATCTCCCAAGTTCCTAGCACAAACTTTTCATGTCCTGTGTGTTGGGGCTGCCACAACCTCTTGAGTGTGTCTACTGGTGTTTTCTAGAGTGTGCTGCTGGTGACTGGGGCAAGGCAGATACTGGAGATGTGCCAAAGGCCACGCCAGTCCCTGGTAGTTTAAGGGTGGCACCTCTAGGAGCCCACACTTCTCCAAGCAGACCCTGTGCCCTTCAGGTTTTCTCTTGTCATTAGAAAACAAAACAACATCCCCACCCTAGGATTACAAGTACAAAAGAGAAGTACTGCACTCTTGCCTCTGGGGCAGGAAGAGAGGGCTTTGCACCCTGAGCCAATGATGTAGTGCCGTGTGCCCTTCCTGGCAGGTTCATGATTAAGAGGGCCCAAGGAAGAAAACGCTTTGGGATGAAGAACTTTAAGAAGAGATGGTTTCGCCTGACAAACCATGAATTCACCTACCAGAAAAGCAAAGGTAAGAAGGCCTCCTGTGCTGCCTCACTCAGAGGGTCAAGAGTCCAGTCCCGCCTATGGGGATGCTCTGCTTTCTGAAGAACACTAGACGGGGTGTTTGTGTGTCCCCAGGTGCTCATCTCAGGCCAGCTGCAGCCACAGGGACCAGGGGACAGGCATGTCCCCTCTGCCTTTCATGAATGAGGAAGACTGTCTTTAGGAAATGAGTTCCCCATGGAGTCAGGATGTACACCTCTTGGGCCAGTGGTAGTGAGGGCCCATGCTGTGGAGAGCCTAGTACACAGGGCGACTTGCAGCCACATGCAGCTTCTCACGCCCTCTCTGCTGCAGGAGACCAGCCTCTGTGCAGCATCCCTATCGAGAGCATCCTGGCTGTGGAACGGCTGGAGGAGGAGTCTTTCAGAATGAAAAATGTGAGTACTGCCCAGCTTGTTCTGGGCACCTGTCCTCACACTCTGGTCTACCTGAGCTATGACGGTCACCCTCCAACCAACCTGCACCTCCAAATTTGAATGTCTGGGCTTTTGTCCATCTAAGCCTCATACCTGCCCAGGCCGTAGGCCAGGCCCAACTTCCTGGGACCTCCCTAGCAGCTTTCTGAAGTCAGAATCCTTCCTCAAAGGTTTTCCAGTTTGGTGTAGTTCTGAACTTACTGAGACTCATAGGATCAGAGTGTGGGTCCTGGCTCTTTTTATCTACTTCCCATTCTGTCCCCTTGGCTTGAGCTAGCAAGCTCCTCCATGACCCCAGCATGTGATGTCTGTGTAAGGGTGTTCTTTTTAGACCCATGGTACTGCTGACCCACCCCTACCCTCTGGCCAGGTGAATGTCCACCTACCCCACCCAAGTCTATGCATTGCAGACACCCCAGCAGAGCCCTGTTCTTCAACAAGCACAGGTGCATGGTATTGCTTTGTTTCCAGCCTGTAACTGTTCTACCCCTCTCTCTGGGCCTTGTGAGTTTGGGAGTTTGGAGGCCTGCTGGGCTGTTTTAGGACACACAGAGTCTATGCCCTGGGCCTTACAGGTGAGGTCCAGGTGTTCCCCTGGGGAGCTGGAGTCTGGGCTCCTCAAATCCACCAGGAAGTCTCAGCCTTTTATAGAGGGTTACTATTGAAGTCCTAATTCCTGGCTACCCCTCTGATTCTTGAGACAGTGCAACTTGTGTTCTTCTAGGGCTCTGACTTCCACTAGGCCAGCCTAGTGCAGCCTGGCCTGCTTCTTTGGAATTACTTTACCACTCTGGCCCCAGGACCTTATGCCTACTCACTGTCTCCTGCCTGGGGCACCTTCCATCACCTACTTTCCATTTTCTACCCACTTAACCTTTAATTCTCCATAGGAGCTTGACTACAGGACTTTTTTCCCCCCCTCAAACCCCATTAGGATTTTGCTCCTGCACAGCCACCTGTACTTTCTGTTCACTTTTGTCTTCCTGCTGTCTGGAAGTTCATCAGGACAAAGGCTCTGATCCACATTGTCCTCAAGACATAGGACAGTATGTGGCCCTCAGCAGCATTTGCTGAATGAACAACAAATGGCAGAGGCTGTGTGAGGAAGTGAGGAAGTGATACCTGGTGTGAGGAGGAATCTGGGTGTTCTGGGGCGGGGAGAGCTGCTATCTGGTGAGAGTTTCTTGTGCCCAGGCTCTGTGGCTGAATGTGGGCATGCTGGCCACTTAAACAAGAAAACTCAGAACTAAGCTACACCTTACTAACACCAGTGGCCGTCTCTAAGAGCTCAGATGAAGTTAGAACCTCCTGACCATGTTGGTAGGAACCTGTGAAGTGTAGGATAGGAAGTTCCCTGGCCAGCCCAACCCTGAGACTGCCCCCGTGCCTTTTACCACCCCCCCATCCCTCTCAGCCCTCGGTTTAAGGGTGCATAAACCCTTAGCACCCATGGCCGCCTCTCCTGTGCTGTGAGCTGCAGAGCCTCAAGCCAGTGTCAGTCCTGCCTCAGCTTCAGAACTCCATGAAGCCCCTCTGAAGGTATCAGTGATGACCTGGTGCCTGCTGGACTCTTAGTCCAGCCAGAAGTCCCTGTGGTCCCCTGAGCCCATGCTGTGTATCCAGATGTTCCAGGTGATCCAGCCGGAGCGCGCATTATACATTCAGGCCAACAACTGTGTGGAGGCCAAGGACTGGATCGACACCCTCACCAAAGTGAGCCAGTGTAACCAGAAGCGCCTCACTGTCTTCCACCCATCTGCCTACCTGAATGGCCACTGGCTATGCTGTCGGGCTTCCTCCGAAACAGCCACCGGCTGCACCCCCTGTACTGGGTAGGTGCCCCTTCAGACCCTGTCAGCCAGGTACAGGCATCCAGATTATGCGCTGTAAGCGAAGTTCAGCCAAGGAGCTATATGGATACTGAACTGTAGTCCAGGAGTGCTGCTGTTTTGTAAGTAGCCCTACCTAGGAGACCTCAGGGTCAGGCTCTCTCCAAAGCTGTGCATAGGCTAGCAGGTCCTTTGAGAGCATAGCTCTCCTTGGAGATGGTAGGGAGGAAGGGGCTCAATGCCAGGGACAACCCAGGGCAAAGGCTGTTGCTTCTAAGAAGACCCTAGGCACATTGCACCTGTACTTGGGTGCCATCTGCTCACAGACACCTGGTTTCTTCACCTGTGCTGCTTTGATCCTCCCTTCCTCAGGATTGAGGCAACTGTTGCCTTCCTGGCCCTGTTACCAGCCAAGCTTGGTACAGTTATTGAGATTTCATCATTTCTACTAGTCCTAGAAGGTGACCCAGGTGTCCAAGCCCCTGGGGTTTGGTGGTGCCCTTGTTAGACCTCATGTGACTTGTGTATGTAACAAGCAATGTTGATACCCTCATGTGTGTTGACAGTGTGTGTTTGTTATTCAGCTTTCAAACTTTGTCAGAAGCCTGAGGAGGTGCTTTTGTACCCACCGCCTTAGTCACAGAAGCCAAAGCTTAAGAAACCTCCACCTGTCAGGCTCCCAAGACCCTCCTAGGAGTGGGTCAAGGACCCCTTTGTCCTCAGCCCAGCACAGAAGCTGTCCTTAAGGAGTGGACAGAAACCATGTCTTGTCCTCTGGGACAGCCAACTCGTCAGTGATCTATGCCTACAGATTTTTCCACATTCACACCTGGTGTTCTTTCACTGAAATTGTACCTCCTCTTCTGGCTTTTTGCTAGTTAATTACAGTTTAGTCTGCCTGGGCTGCCTTTGAACCATGAGTAGCTAAGATTATAGGAGTGAGCCACTGGCATGCAGCTTGGGGTTGGGTTTTAAATCAGGTCTTTCCACTTTGTCTCTTCAGTGATTCTCTTTTAAACAACATAATTAAAAGTATTGAATAATTAAATGTTTTTATCTTTCTGTTCTTGCTGTATTTGGACAGTGGCCTCCCTGCAAACATCCAACTGGACATTGATGGAGACCGAGAGACAGAACGTATCTATTCCCTCTTCAACCTGTATATGAGCAAGCTAGAGAAAATGCAGGGTGAGTGCACCCACAGAGAACTACAACCCATGGTTTCTAGAAAGGCCCTGGGACACAGGACCTTGTAAAGATACTGCCCAAGTCTTCGAGCCCCG
Source organism: Megascapheus bottae (assembly GCF_031878675.1). Classification (NCBI taxonomy): domain Eukaryota; kingdom Metazoa; phylum Chordata; class Mammalia; order Rodentia; family Geomyidae; genus Megascapheus; species Megascapheus bottae. The sequence continues at coordinate 284,098 of NC_143519.1, forward strand.
AGGCCCCTGTAGGGGCCATAACGTTATGCCTCTGAAAGGTAGGGAGCTTCTTCATACAGGCTAGGCACCCACTGGGGAAGAAGTAGTTTGACAACATGTTATATTGATGATTTCTAGATGGAATTCAATTCAATCTCTGAGCTGCCAAATTCTTTGAAAGAGTGTATTCTTAATAACTTTTTATACAACTAGATAGGATTTTCTAGTTTTATAGAGACATGTGACTGTACATGTATGTGTAGACATGTATCGGTATGGTTATGCAGGTGTGTGCATTTGTCCATGCATGCATGTACACGCATGTGGGTATATCGTGGATGTGTATATGTGGGAGGGGTATAAAAATGAGTGGGTGGGCATGTATGTATCTCATGAGCATGTGTGGATGTACACACGAATCATAATATTCCTGTGTGCATGCATGTACATTTCGTTGGAGCAGATAAGAGTGTGTGTGTGTGTGTGCGTGAGACTGAGCATGTATGTGAGCATGCTTTGCATGGTGCATGCGAGACTCTTGAGTGTGTACACACGTAGACATGTATGTGTATGAATGTGTGTTTGTGTATGGACACTTGAGTGATTGTAAGCATGTATGTTGAGCATGAATTATATGGGAGTTCAAGTATGTGGAAATTTATTTACGTGCACATATCGGACACACTTGGATGCGCTGGCACTTGTGTGAATGTATCGTGTGTATCCTGTGTGTGTACATGTATGTGCTTGTGTGGGCACATGTATGAGAACATTTGTGAATACATGCAATCCTGTAGGCAAATGTGAGTGTGCACTCGTGGACACATGTAAGTGAGCATGATGTGGGTACATGTGTTCATGTGTGGCCACAGGTGTGTGACTAGGCAGATGCACATGTGCATGGGTATGCAGACATTATTCATGCATATGAACGTGTGGTGGTGGGTGTGTTGTGTGGGAAGATGGACAAGTGTGTCAGTGTGCAGCATCTGAGCATGTGACTATAGGAGTACTTTGCCGGTGTGGATGCATGCATGAGCATGCATGTGGACATGTGTGGTGTGTGTGTCAGCACATGCGGTGTGGGAACATTGTGTATTGGGGCACATGTGCATATGTGTAGGTAGGTATGCAGGTGCATCTGAATGACTAGGTATGTGCGTGATTATAGGCACATATGTGAACAGGCGTACATGAGGACGTGTGTGTGTTGTGCTGTGAACATGGGTTAGTGTGGATGCTTGTGCGTATACTGTGTGAGTGTGCCACGTGCTCAGCTGCGCTAAGCACACTACTTGTTTCAGATATTGGTGCAGCTCTTTGGTCTCTGATGATTCACTGCTTTACAAAATTAGAGCCCCCAAGGCAGAGGGCAAAGGTCAGAAGCACAAGAGCCAAGTTGAAGGTCTGAGTCGGGAGGGGCAGACAGAAAGCCCTGGAGACCAGTGAACCACACCTGTTCCTGAAAGGAGCCTATTAGGTGTCTTCTAATTCTGCTCTAACCTAGAAGCACCCACGTGCTGTGGCTGTCAGTTTATACGCCTTGCATGGCCACTGCCTCTGCGCACATGTAAGCCCAGCCATAGGCCCTGCCCAGCCACAGTTTACTGGCCCAGGAAATGCATAGGCACTAGGCATATGCATGGACAATGCAAGGCAACTGTGCCTGTCAGTGTGTGCTCTTGAACCCAACACATGTTTATGTGGGTACATAGGACACACATGTGCACAATGACAGGCCGTTCGCATCTTTTCCTCCAACAAGCATGCCACACAGTTCATGGTTCTAAAGTTCCAGGATGCCAGGCAGCCAGAGCTTGAGGCTACAAGAGACCTTGGGGTGCAAAGAGGGTGTGACCAGTCCTGACCAAATCAGGGGGAGAGCTTAAGACCATCATGAAGGTCTAGCGAGGGATGAGGTCAACTAGAGCTCAGCCGGCTCCCTCCCAGCCTCTGCACGGCCTACAGCACAGAGCTGTGACTGGTGCATTCCCTTCCCAGGAACTCCTTTCCCTCCCCATCCCAAGAGCCTGGGTTTATTTCCATCACCTCAAATTACAGCCACCTTTGATTTTACTCCCCTCCCAAACTCTGAAGAGCAAGTTTATTTACCCCAAGGCATGACACAGAAAAAGTGCTAGCATCTATTGACTGGATGGGTGCATGGACGGATGGATGGGTAGGTGGGTAGATGGATAGATAGATGGGGAGAGAAGAAAAGTTGGATAGACAAATAAGTGAGTGGGTGATTAGTAGAGGGCTGGACAAATGGGTGGGAAGACTGATAGGTACATCTCCTCCTACATTGATGTTAGCAGCCAAGAGGAACTATGTTGCTTCTCTAGCCCTTGGCTTAAGAGTCAGCTACATATCCTCACTAGCAAGTTCTGCCCTTCATAGAACAGAATGTACACCTTTGCCATTCAGTCCAACAAGGACTACCTTTTCTCAACTGAGAACCAGTCCTCACTTCTGTGTAAGACCTCAACAGAAAAGCCCTTGCTGTCCATATTGGTACCAACGCTCTTCTCCAGGAACATTGGAAGTTCCTCTCCTGCCATCTGTCCTCACCAGAGCCCCCTACCCCTGTTCCTGTCCTCACTGGGGCCTCTATCACCAAGTCTGTTCTCTTTAAAACATGGGCTTTTTCTAGCCTGCCCCTCCAGGCTCTTCCCACACTGTGTCACTTCCAAAGCTGCTTTCCTATCCTTATGCCACTCTTACAGCAGCTGCCTACTTCTTGGCACCCATTTCTGCCTTAGTTGGTTTGTGTTGCCACAGCAAAGTGCTTTACACTGGCGTTCATGGTTATAACAACAAAGATGCTTTTTTTCACAGTCCTGGAGGCTGGGACATCCGGGACCAGAACAAGCATCCCTGACCCTGGGGAGGTCTCCTGGATTGCAGAGTTCTCATACTATTCTTAAAATGTGCAAAGGGCAGGCAGGATCCTTCTAGTCTCTACTAATTACCCAACTGCCTCTCAACTTCAGCACCTTGGAAGTTAAGATTTCAATGTATGAATTGGGGGTGAAATGTTCAGTTTACAACAGACGTTCAGCATTGCAAGGCCTGGGTACTGGAGCCGAGGTGGCGCATGACGGGGTCCCCTGAGCAGTTTCCGACAGCCGAGGTGGGACCCAGGTCGGTGTCTGGGGATGGTGATAGAGGCCTTTGGCTTTCATTAAGTGTTTAAGTACAGGTTATGGGAGGCTCCTGACATGCTGAACAGACTCTGTGAGTGGTGAGAGGCCACAGCATAGTGGTAGTGACAGAGGTCTTTGGACACTGCTAGGCTGTGTGTCTGACCTTCTGTTCCCAGAGCCAGTATGTCCTGGCCATGACTGTATCCAAGGTTAGGTGGGTAAGAATGTCAAGTTTTGGCCTATGTAGGCTAGATGGTTGTCCCCCTTGGGGTCATCATGGCCCTCAAGCTAGCCCAGCCTAACATTTCTAAGTGTAGAATATTCTCTCTCAGTTCCAGACCAACGTATGAGTCACCTATGAGACAGCCAGCCAGCTGGAGGAGAGACTGAGGCTTGGGGCCACTAGGCCCTCAGGAGGTTGGTTGGTGGGCTCTGGCTGTCCACCTCGCCAAACCACCCCCAAATTCCACCTGGGCAGGACTTGCCAATAGAGTAGCTCCTATTTCTATCTGCACAGAACGGCCGTGGATGGATGATCTGCCTTTCCAGGAAGTGTCTGATGTGGGGAACGCGTGGGTTTGCTGTACTGATGACCAGAGACAGGGCTAAGACATTGGCACACTGACGCTCCCCTTGTGTTGCAGAGGCCTGCGGGAGCAAGTCCGTGTACGACGGCCCCGAGCAGGAGGAGTATTCCACCTTCATCATCGATGACCCCCAGGAGACCTACAAGACACTGAGGCAGGTCATCGCTGGGGTGGGAACCCTGGAGCAGGAGCATGCCCAGTACCGGAGGGACAAGTTCAAGAAGACGAGATACGGCAGCCAGTGAGTGCCGTGGTACTGAGGGCTGTGGGAGCAGGGTATGTCGTAGGCTGTTCCCTCTGGGGCCAGGCCCCCAGGCCTTCCGTCATAGGTGAGTAAGCACCGGAGGAGGAGGAGGAGGAGGATGCTCAGTGAAACTAGCCACGGGCTGATGGTGTTCTATGGTTGTCACGGTTAGGCCTTGCGCTCCCCTTCAGACCAAGCAGCTCACTTCACCAGCCGGTGTCCAGGGAGGTGATCCCCCTCCCCCGTGTCCACTGCTTCTGGGCTCCCAGCAGCCCTGGTATCTCAGGCCCAGTGTTGGTGTCTCGTGTTTTTGCCATTTTCCTCAGACTACCCAAGGTGCCAAACACAAGGCCAGCTCTGGACTGCTGCACATTTATCCTGTGAGAGAGAAATGCAGGGTGTGCAAAGATCAGGGCTCGAGCAAGGTAGAGGCATTCCAAGCCACTGCCACCTCTAGACTGTGATCTTGGGCAGATTGGCCTCCACAGGTGGAAGAGTGGGGGAAGTTACGGTGGATTTTTACGGAGAAGACTAGAACAGCCCCCGGTCCCAAGTCAGGGGGTGGCACGATCTTGGCCCCCTCTAGCATGTACCCATGACAGGGCAATAGCACAGCCTTAGGAAGACCTTTGCAAGCAAGCCCCAAGGAGTCCCAAAGTCTGCATGTCTACTACACTGGTCCATGGAAGGATGTGGTGGGGCTCAGGAGCAGACAGGCCTGCGTCCCAGCCGCATCTTGCCATCATAGGACTGGGCCCCTGAGCAACACTGCCTGTTTGTGGCTCCTAGCCAGCACAGCATCACGCCTTATCCTCTGGACAGCCTCTGACTAGGGAACCTAGATTTACCTTGTAAAATCTTGGGTTGTGACGGTAAACATTGGTCAGCCTTCTAGTCCCAAAACAGCAAGCAGAGTGGTGCTGTGATGCACCAGCCAGCGTGCTCAGTGCCGAGTGCCCAGCAGCACACACAGGGAGTGCGCCTCCTGTAAATGTGTGGGCCCTGCACCTCACACACAGCCACACATTTGCATACGCATGTATTTCAACACTTGCACACATTTTTTATGCATGGCTGCAACCCATGGCTTACAGCGTATACACGTTTATGTATGTGTGCATCATGCACATGCATGTGCACGCATACGCGCAGTGTGCTGTGTGTCATTGTGCACGTGATAGATCACAGGTGTCACGGATTCTTATATAGAGGCTTTGTGATTAGTTCTTTAAAAAAAAACATCACAGTTTCCATATTTAGTGATGCACATCTTCCACACTTACAAAGAAGTAAAAGTACGCTCTGAAGCACATGTGGACACGGCAGGTGTTGGGGTGACGCGCTCTCTTCCTTTTCCAGGGAGCACCCCATTGGAGACAAGAGCTTCCAGAACTACATCAGGCAGCAGTCTGAGGTCTCCACCCATTCCATTTAGTCTCCAGTGCCCCCAGATGCTTCAGGAAACCCACGACATTGGGAACACAGAAGAGAGGACAGAGGAACTCCTCATGTGTCCATTCATGCAGGCCCCCGTGGGCATGTCTGTGAGCCGAACAAGCCCTTACCCTGCGGAGCCATGCTGGGACCTGCACCCCACTCACTTTACTCATCTGCCGAGGCAGGCTGTCTGAGCCGTTCAGGAATCTGTGGTCATTTATCTTTTCACTGACTTTGGTTTCATGGGGATCCAGAGCTGCATGGCTGATGGGGAAGCACAGACTTTCCCATAACCCTGCCTAGCCCCTCCTTGGCGGATACCTCTGGTCCAGTCAAAGCACTATGCACTCTGCAGTGTGTGTACTTCTGTCTCCTGCTATTGCCCCTTGGTCTGACCTGCACCTATGTAGCCTTCCATCACTAGCCCTGTCTTAAATATTCGGGACATGAAGAAGAGTATTTTTCAAGCCTGCTTTCTCTGCCATGAGCAGGTAGCCTCACTACTCAGCGTGTGTTGGTTTTGTTTTGGCTGAAGGGTCAGTTTTATGGCATGGATGCACAAAATGTCAGAGAAGTACAAATTTGGTCTTCAGGGACATAAAGTCCTTTCTGCAGAGTCCCTAGGTGGGAGAGCAGGCCTAGTCTTCTCTAGGTGACCATTAACCCCCAGCTGGAGCACACAGTGTCTTTAAAAGTAGAATTCATATGCTAGCCACCATAATGGAGATTTGGGAGGGTTTTTTTAAACTAGAAATGTTCATATTTCAGGCTGATTTTTGTAATATTTTTAAAGGACTTTTTAATTAGTTCTCTAATGTACTCATTAAAGGAGATGCTTCGCAGAACAAATACAGATAAGGGAATGGTGTGTCTCTCCAGCCAACTGCAGGTCCCCAGAGGGAGGGGAATTCTGGGTTTGAAGCTGTGTCCACCTACATTGCTGAGCCCCAGGAGGCTGGTCAGGGCAATGGCGGGGGTCACTTTTTATTTGGGTGAGAGAGTCCTGAAATAGAACAAGGCTGATCACTTCAGCTTAATCACATGCTGCTGCTGGAACCTCGTCTCAAACAGTATCCCCGTGGGGTGGAGGACGCAGGCCCTTGGAAGGTGCTGCCAAAGTGCATGACACTCACCCTGGTGCCACTTTCTCTGCTTCTGTTTGGAGATACAGTCCAGACTCTTGCTCTAGAGAGCATATCATAGCAGTACTTGTCATCGCTGCAGCAGTGGAAGGAAGTGCAGAAGACACACTTGGGGATACATAGCTCTTTGCTGCATTGAACTGCAATTTTTAACATGGATTTGTAACTTAAGGTTTCTGTTTATAAAATACTAATGATTTGCGATGTATTTTACTGGCCAATTAAAACAGATGTTTTATTCTTTGTGAGGACTGGATTGGTTTTCTAGAGGGCCTGCTCTGAATTGCACAGGAGGGAATGGGTTGTGCCCTTTGCCATGAGGGCACAGGTAGAAATGTGGGTGGCTGCACTATGGTAACAAATGACCTCCGTCTTACAGGTGACATCATCTCTTAGGTGACAGGTAGCATCTCTCTGATACTGGATAGTCCCGTACTGACAGATGACATTTCTGAAAGCTGTCACTGACATTTATGACAGATAAGGTCTCTGATGATAGGTAGTGTTTACCTGAGGGCTCTGGGAAAGAGCCCAGCCCCACAATGCCCTCAGAGCTGTGTTGGCAGGTGCTGCTGGAAGTACCTCTGCAGCTGGGGATGGTTCAGAGAAGGAAAGGAAGACAAACCACACCACTCCACCATGCCCAGGGATGAGATGGGCTAAGGTCACGACAGCAGAAAGCAGCAGCTGCCCAAGGTAGGACATGCATGTCCGGGCAGGGAAGGTGGAGGGACTTTTGGGCAGAGGCATCATGTTCAAACCAAAACACCTCCCATTTCCTTCTGTTTCTTTTTTCTTTTCTTTTTTTTTTTTTTTTTTTAATCCTGGGGCTTGAACTCAGAGCCTGGGTGCTATCCTTGAGTTTTCTCAAAGCTCGAGCTCTACCACTTGAGCCACAGCACCACTTCTGGCTTTTTCTGTGTATGTAGTACTGAGGAATAGAACCCAGGGCTTTGTGCATGCTAGGCAAGCACTCCACCACTAGGCCACACTCCTGGCCCTCCTTCAGGTTCTTTAGTATCTTCCATAGTGCCTCTCAGCTTCATAATGTCTTCCATCTGGTTTACACTGTTTTTTTTTTCTTTTCTTTTGTAATTCTGTCTAGAGCTACCTTCAATAGGAGGAAGCCTGGGGTTTGGTTTTTAACATTAAAGTAAACATTTCTAGGAGCATGCCAAGGAAAAGGACTCAAGCAGCGAGGCTGCACCAGGTAAGATGAGGCTGGAGTGGGACCCTGGTTCACCACTGTGGTCCACCGCTGCCTCCATCCACAGAAGGCCATCAAGAAGGGCAGGGAAGGTCACACCCACTCCTGGTCTGCCGTTCCAGTGAGGAGGTGAGTGGCAAATAGCTTTACTGCCCACGGATACCTGCCTGAGCCGCTCAAGTCACTTAGGCCTGAGCATCTGTGAAAGCTCTGGCAGCCCCAGGGCCAGAGAATTCACTGGAGCAAATGAAGTTAGCAGTGAGAGGAGGAGGGCCAGCCTAGTTAACACTCAGCCCACATATCAGCAGGCCTCATTAGCATTGGACTCACTGTCACAGGCCTAGTTGACACTCAGCTCACACTGAAGCATGCACAGATAGCATTGAGCGCTCCTTGAAGAAGATAAGTTAATCAGGACACAGGCAGCATATGGGGATAATACTCAGCTCACACTGAAGCATCACAAGTTCATACTCGCTTTACACTGCAGCAGGAGATTTAGTTTACACTCAGCATATATATAAAGGTGCAGGCCTAGTTACACTGGACTCTGGAGTGTGCCTGGTTAATGGGGCTCACAGGTTAGCAGGCCTAGTAAACAGGGAGTTTAACAAGGGAGCAGGTCAAAAGGGAAGGAGCCAGGATCCTGGTAAGGCAGCCCAATGGAGGTAGGGTGGTACTAGACACATCTTCCATAACCTCTAGAAAATGGGAAGTGGGGCTTGGCTTAAGAGTAGGGCAGTAGCCTCTAGCTGAAGAGCTCAGGGACAGCGCCCAGGCCCAGAGTTCAAGCCCCATGACTCACAAAAAAAAAAAAAAAAAAAAAAGAAGGAAGGAAGGAAGAAAGAAACAAAGAACGAAAGAAAGAAAAGCAGGGTGATACTCCAGGGTGTGCAAGCCTTCCGGTGATTCTGAAGACCCTAGCAAGCAGTGCGTCCCCTTGTTCTGTAGGGCCTGCTTGTCTCTGAAGAGGGAAAGCTATCTCCACACACCACCTCCAGGCTTTCATCTTGGGCTCCAGCCTCAGTACATCTGGTTTGGGTTAGGGTTACCACCCAATACTAGTTGCTGGGTCGCTCAGCAAGGTCCTGGTTAGATGTTAGAGCCACTGCACAGAAACAACCAGAAAGGAAAGAAGACCACCCTACCTCTCTGTGGTTGTTCTAGAGTCCCCTCAGAGTAAGCCGCTGTCAGGAAGTAAGACATACACACACACACACACCAATGGGTATCCCAAAGGGACAGAATAGCCCCTCTACACACTGAAATAAACCTCTCTGGCAAAAAGATTTTTGAGCAAAGGCACTGGTAAAGCCAACAGGCATAATGAAAGTTCTTAACTGCCTTTTCTCTTCCCAGGAGTTTAACCCCTTCTCCATAAACAACACTCTACTTGTACCAGGAGAAGAGTGCCTTGTCACTGCTGAGGGTAGAAGGAGGGATTGTGCACTCAGGCCATGGTGACTGAACTCCACGCTCTGCACGCTGCCCCAGTCCCATGCACACCTCCGGTGCACTTATCCAAAGCCTTCCTGCATCTGGTAGACAAGCATTTATTCTGTCACTTTGAGCCACTTTCCTTGTGATGCTTCTGAATTTGTGTCAACTTTCTCCTGCTGTTCTATGTTTAGGTCAGTTTCTCTCCCCAAGCAAAACCCTAGAGGGTAGTGGTAAAATTTGGCCTTGTTTTAGATGACTGTGAGCTAGAACAGTGGACAGGAATACTCTGTTGGAAGTTAAATTGTACCCCCAATATTATATGTTGTAGTCCTAACACCAGCGTCACAGAGGGTTGCTGCTGGGTGGGGGTGGTCTTTAAGAAGGTATGAAGTAAATGAGTTAGGGTGGCCTGACCCTCTGTGGCCAGTGTCTCAGTGAGAAAAACCAGGGCCAGATGCCAGGGATGACCCTACAAGCACATAAGATGGGGTCTGCAGGCTGAGAAAGGCCAAAAGAGAAACTGACCTCAAGATGCCATGAGTGTGGACCAGCCAGGCTGTGGTCCTCTATGGACTGGTTTTCATGGCTGGACAATCCAAATCTGAAAGATTTCCTTTAAAACCCCTCTGGCTGGCTTTGGGTTAGGTCCAGAGTCTGGCCAGTCTGCTCTGGGTCCTTTATAAATAGGAACACAGCTGTGGGGCTGTGTTTCTTCAGAAAAGCCCCAGGCTGGTCTTGGCCTTTGTACCTTCTTCTAGTAGTGGAACCAGTAAGTATGGGGAAGTAAAAGACTCTCAAGCCATACCCCAACCCTTGACCTGCCAGGGATCTGAGGGGAGGAGGGAGGGGGCTGTCAACCTTTGACCCTCTAGCCTGAGGTGATGTCATAGGTGTGCCTGGCAACAGAGGTCCGGAGCACATTCTAGAAGAGGTAGGGTGAGAGGTTGGCCGAGATGCCCTTGGTCTGAGGTGGTACCACTGGCAGCTCCTCCCTCCACGTGGGGTCAAGATGGAGAAAGACACCACCACTCACAGGAGGCACCGGCCCGGCCCTGGGGCCCTGCCCCCAGGAATGGCCCCTGGACACCTCAAGGCAGCCAGTGAGGGGGCAGAGCTCCACAGGAGCAGGAGCATGGGCGGCTTACACCAGAAGGGGGACCCACCAAGCCACGTCAGGAAGCTGCGCAAAGAGCCAGGTAGGGGACTTGCACTTGGAGAGCCAGGAGGGCAAGCTGAGGCCCAGCCCTGCCTCAGGGAGGGACAGAGCCTCTGGGCACTGAAGAGCAGGTGGGTGGCTTCTAACACCAGGACTGCTTCAAAGCCCTAATCCTGTCTCCCATCCTGATACCCTCTCCTTGTCAGACGTACTTTATAGGCTAAAAGCAACTATCCACCAGGGGTTCGCAAGCCTGAGTTCTACACTCCAGTTGGCAAAGAGATTGAGCACTAGATCTCTCAAGCAAGGAAACAAATGCCACAGCCCAGGGCAAAGCGTGGAGCGTGGGGAGATGTACTTCTCCACAGGCAGAGGAGGGCCCCACAAGGGGCGCAGGGAGATGGGTAGGGATGAACTGGGCATGGGAGGCAGCTAACAGTGCCCCCAGGCTAAGCCTGACAAAAGGTCTGGTCACTTCTCACAGAAGTCTTCACCATGGGGTTTCCTCAGACCCCTCCATTTAAACCACAAAAGCTTTGTTGAAAGCTTTGGAGTCCCCAGACTGCTTGAATGCCAGAGCTGCTTCAGGAAGCAGGTAACACCAGCTTTTGTAGACTCATATCTGGCCTAGGCAGCAGCATGGGCACAAGACTAAGTGTCCAGCGTGAAAGGACCACCCAAGCCTCCCCACAGATCCTGAAGTCGCCTGTGCAGGGCTGCATCACAGCCATAAGTGAGGTGCTGCTGTGCTCTGAGCAAGCAGAAATAGCACCTGGGGTGGGGAGCCATGAAGCTAAAGAAACCACTGTCTCCCAAAATTACCAGGATGCCAGGAAAGAGCCTTGGTCTTCATGCTCTAGGCTCTGTGTTGTGTGCATGCAGGACACCCTCCCCCCCTGGGTGACTGGTTCAGGTTCCTTCTTCCCCTACAACAGAGAGAGGCTGCCAGGTGCCCCCTGGGGAGCTGGGAAGTTGGACAAGCCATCCCTTCCCTCTGTCTTTGTATGGAGGAGGCGTGGGAACACACCCTTTCTCCCCACAGGCTGCTCTGCTTCTGGGTGGGCTGTGATGGGCCAAAGGCATTTGATCCTGGGAGGTCTTGGGCACATTACTGGATGCAGTGGATAGCAAGGTGATCCGAGTTCTGCAAAGAGAATGGAGAGCTAAGGACGGGCTTGTGCTCCTGGCTGTGTGAAATGTGACAGACCAGCAAAACAGAAGGTGTATCGGCTAAGGGGACCGGTGTGGATGAGGGAAGATTCTCCGATCTGTTGCTTCCATCTCCTGCAAGGCCTGCTCCCGGCCTGCCTTGAGTGGCTGCAAGCCCTTGCAATGCGCCTTAGGGGTGGTGAGACGTGTAGCTCAGAGTGGGTGCAGGGGCTGGAAGGGTGGGACTTGAGGTACTGACCAGCTGTCTTGCCTCTCAGAGTCTGAAGACCAAGGGAAAGACCCGAGAAGTGGAGTCGACAACATCATCTGGTAAGCAGGAGAGGAGGTTTAGGGAGCCAAGTCTTCCCTGGGGACCCACAGTGACAGGTCAGGAGAAGGAACAGCCCCAAACAGGAGCTTCCTCCTCACCCTGCCACCAAGAAAGTTAGAAGTTGTCGAGTTACACAAGGGTCTTTCTCAGATCCTAGAATCCCATCCATTCCAACCACAGGTAAGACAGGGCCACAACATTAACTCACAAGTGTCCTTCTTGAGCAGAGACCAGGGAGTGTCTGGTCCAAAGATGCTGTTAGCTGCTATAGCTCGGGACCCCCACATCACACAAGCATCCTCCCTGGCTGATCAAGAGCAGAGGACCACCTGGTCCAACTGAAAGGACCACCAGCCCTGTGGGTACTGCCAGAAATACCTGCCTGCCTCAGCCATTTAAGACTGGTGGTGGGTGGGAAATCCTGCCTCTTCCATCATGCCTCCCCTAGTCTGGCTCCATGTGGAGAGCTGCACACCTACTAGTGAGCAGCCATGTGTTTCCTCACCATCTAGGCACTTGAACAAGTAGACTCTGCTTTCTGAAATAAATCCCAGTGGACCGTTAAGTTGTTGCCAGGACAGAAATGGAGAGCTTACGGGCCGGGAGTTTGGCTTAATGGTAGAGTGCCTGCCTACCATGCATGAAGACTCAGGTTCAATTCCTCAGGTGGAAAAAAAAACAGAAATAGTGCTGTGGCTCAAATGATAGAGCGCTAGCCTTGAGGAAAGCCCAAGGACCGTCAAGCCCTGAGTTCAAGCCCAGGACTGGCGAAAAAAAGAAAGAAGGAAGAAATGGAGAGTGCAGGGTGTCTGCAGCCAAGATGGGTCATCCAAAGAAGCTAGGAAAACCAGGCCAGACCATTCCTGGAGGGTCCTTCATGATAGTCCTTCTCTGTCTCCATAACACCTCTCACAGGTTCACCCAATCCCCAAGCCCAACGTGGAGATGGACATGGAGAGGTGTTAGCCTGAAGCTGTCTTGTGTCATATATCCAAGCCATTCCTCCTCCTCTCTTGTAGCCTCTGTACTCTGCCATTCCTCCTGTCTCATGCTATCTGTTTCAGAACCTTCTTCCTATCGCATATCATCTATTCAAAACCATTCCTCCTATGTCTCCTGTCATCTGCTCTAAACCAGTCCTCCCCATTCCTCCTATGTCTCCTGTCATCTGCTCTAAACCAGTCCTCCCCATTCCTCCTATGTCTCCTGTCATCTGCTCTAAACCAGTCCTCCCCATTCCTCCTCCTGTCTCCTGTCCTCTGCTCTAAACCAGTCCCCCCCATTTCTCCTGTCATCTGCTCTAAATCAGTCCTCCCATTCCTCCTATGTCTCCTGTCATCTGCTCTAAATCAGTCCTCCCATTCCTCCTCCTGTCTCCTGTCATCTGCTCTAAACCAGTCCTCCCCATTCCTCCTCCTGTCTCCTGTCATCTGCTCTAAACCAGTCCTCCCCATTCCTCCTCCTGTCTCCTGTCATCTGCTCTAAACCAGTCCTCCCCATTCCTCCTCCTGTCTCCTGTCCTCTGCTGTAAACCAGTGCTCCCCATTCCTTCTATGTCTCCTGTCATCTGCTCTAAACCAGTCCTCCCATTCCTCCTATGTCTCCTGTCATCTGCTCCAGGCCATTCCTCCCCATTCCCCATCCTGTCTCATGTCATTTGTTCCAAGCCACTCCTCCTATCTCTTGATATCTGTTCCAAGCTGCTACTCCTATGCCTTTTTTTTTGCCATTCCTAGGGCTTGAACTCAGTGCCTAAGCCCTGTCCCTGTCTTTTGCTCCAGACCAGTGCTCTACCTCTTGAATCACAGTGCCACCTCCAGCTTTTCCTGTGTATGTGGAACTGAGGAGTCGAACCCAGGGCTTCACGCATGCTAGGCAAGCACTCTACCACTAAACCACATTCCCAGCCCCCCTCCTATGTCTTTTGTCGATATCTGTTCCTAGCCACTCCTTCTATACTTCCCCCACAGCCAGGCAAGCCTAGAGGAAGACAAGAAGGAAAAGAGTCTAGATGCACTGGGAAAGCTGGACCATAAGAGTGGAAAAATAGAGCCAGAGAGTGAGAAGAGCGATTCCGAAGCTAGTGCCAAGGAGGAACAAGATGGAGAATTCAAGGAGAGATGCATCCCAGAGGCTGAGGTCAGGCCACTACCCCTAGCTTTGAGCTCTGTCCTCTTGCTTCATGGGGTCCCTGTACTCACCTGTTGGCATCTTTGATTTACAGGAGCAAGATTCAGAGTCTGTGAAGCTGGGCAGCCTTCTGGAAAAGGAGGCAAGAGCTGCTTTCTTTAGTAGCAGGAGTAAGATGCATAGGTCTGCTAAGGGGGCCTCCTCTCAGGTGACCACAGTGAGGCTGTGGAATTGCAGGTCATAGTGTCGTCTGAGCGGACACCATGCTATAAAGCTGGATACCCCTAGAACTTCCTGCCATGGTGGGGCCACAGACACACCACACCACTGTAGGAGTTCTCACAGTATGTTACAAAGGAATGTGGCTTGGGCCAGGAGTTTGGCCTAGTGGTAGAGTGCTTGCCTAGTGTGCACAAAGGCCCGGGTTTAATTCCTCGGCACCACATACATAGAAAAAGCCGGAAGTGGTGCTGTGGCTCAAGTGGTAGAGCTCTAGCCTTGAGAAAGTCCAAGGACAGTGCCCAGGCCCTGAGTTCAGGACTCAGAAAACAGCAGCAACAAAGGAATGTGGCTGTGACTGACTCCTTCTGAGACAGCTGGGCATGCTGTTCACCAGGATTCATAACATAGGGTCCTTGTTTGTTCTGGGTCAGTGAGGGTACCCAGATAGAAAGCACAGGGAAGCCCCATGTTGCCAGGCCCATCCCGTGCAGCCTGGATCTCCACCACCTTGGTGCCCAGTGGCTTCGGGAAGGTGAGTGGAGGCAGGATCTGAGTGCCTTCCTGTGGCGCTGGCTGCAGGTGGGCGAGGCTTCATCTCAGCATTGCCTTGTCTCCTGGAGGCCCCAGCACTCAGAGGCTGAAAGTGGAGCTGCATCCCAGGGAGGAATGAGAAGGCTGTGCTTCTCCCTCTCCCTGCTCTCCAGAGCTGGCCCGGTGCTCGCCTGCCTGTGCTGCCAGGGCCTTCCCCTGACTTCCTGGGCCCCCCACTAGCCACCCTGGCCCCTGGCTTTTCACAGGCCATCAGTCTACAGTCCCTCCCAAGAAGTTTGTTTTCCTCCTGCTCATCTTTGCTACTTTGTTTCCACCCACAGAAACCATCGGTCTTTGTGGAGATTGACCTGAGAGACCATGTTGAGGAGGTATAAACTAAACGCTGCGGGGAGGGGGGGAGTCAGATCACCCACAGAGAAAGCACTTGTTCCATCTGGACAGGGCCCAGGGCCACAGCTCCAGGGTACCCACGGTGTTGAACGTTGGCCTTGGGCCTGAGCTCACCCCCCCTCCACACACGAACAGTGTATCGTGGCTGAAATGGATTGTGCCAGCCCCACAGTCTTATGGATCATGCTGGGACAGAGTATAAAGTACACCTGAGTCCCTGGGCGAGGAGGCCTCAGCAGACAGAGCTGCACTGCTGAACTGCAGTGAGCATGGAATGGAGCTCATAGGACCCATGCAGGCTTGCTTCACAGACTGCTTACAACCATGCCTGTGCTCATCACCATCGGGGCAGTCTGCCAAAAAGATTATAAGTAGCAGGGTTGACTGAGGATTTGTCTGGACCCTTCCAGTACTGTTAGCTATTAGCTTCCTCTAATTCCCGACTCTGGTGGACAGTCATATCTCTGCAACCTTCTTGACATGATCTATTGGTGATTTTTAAGCTCTCACCTAAGGGTTGGTTTCTTTCCTCCCCATGTTTTATCCACTTTTATCCATGTTTTCCCTTGGACCAGGCCACATGAAAAGACTTGTCATTAAGTTTCCCCATGGCTTACTCAAGATGGCTCTGAGTCCTTAGGACCCCAGGAAGAGAGTGTAGTTCCTGTCTCAGAGCTCCTGTGCAGGGCACCGTAGTGCTCAGCAGAGCCCTGTGTGGTGATGGGATGCTCGGGACCAAGATGGAGTCCATCCCTCTTCTGTGTCTCTACCTGTTAACCTGGGCAGATCTCAGACACCTCCAGACCCCTGAACCTCTCCTGCCACTTCCGACAGGAGGCCACCTGTGCCACAGAAGAGAAGCGGCCTGACATGGACATGGGGGACTTGTCAGAGGACGAGTGAGTGATGCTTGGGGGCAGCGCTGAGCCTCCCGCCTTCCTCATGGCCCCTGGACATGTGCAGACTGATCGTTAGCTGGGCTGAGGGACTAGGGGACAGGAGCAGGCAGTGGAGAAGGAAGCTTCTGTGGGCTCAAGGACATTCTCCAGGAGCCCCGTACCGCTCTCTCTCCTGCCCTCGGCTGGCACGTGACCAAACAGGGAGGGGACAGAGTCAGCCAGGGAGATCTTTATTTGCTGCAGCCCAGAGGCTCCAGCCCAAGGGTCCCATAGGCTGTGGAAGGTATCCATGATGCCTGCCCTCTTGCAGCAGGCCTTGAATGCTCAAGGTGGAGAATGTGTTGGTGCTGATGACCCACGCCCCCTGTATGTAAAACCCCAAGTCTTCCTGGGGTTCCAGGGCCTTGGACACAAAGAAAGGCCCATGGATATGTTTTGCTTTATTTTAAATAATATACATACAAAGGAAAAAATTGCAACTATCCAATTCATAGCTGCGCTAATGGCTATATTAGTAGTTTGTAAAACTGATATGTAATCTTTAAGGAAATGAAGCTATGTGGAGTAGCGCAGTGAAGGGAGTGCTTTAGAGCCAACCCCAAATCATATGTCCTTGACGCCTGAGATGCTGTCTGGCTGTGGTGGTGCCCTTGATGTTGGCCCCAGAGGCTAGCATTTCAGTCTTCTTCATTTTTGAAAAGTTGTTACTGTTTTTACTACCTTTGCTTCAGACTTTGGAATCATCAGTGGGAAATTCAGTTCCATCCTCACTCAGAAAGCCCTTATCTCTCTGACCTGCACACAACCAGGCCACATCAGAGTTTACTAGGATATCAAGACCTGATTGGCAGGCCTCCTCTTCCAATTAAGCACATTGCACCTTGTTTTTTGGCTAGATTTGGCCACAGGGTACACAGCTTGGGCAGTTTGCTTTCTGCTGCAGAGGCTGGGTAGCCAGACATTCTTTATAAATTTTTTATTTTTTTGGTGGGTCATGGGGCTTGAACTTGGGCTGGGCACTGTCTCTGAGCTCTTCAGCTCAAGGCTACTGTCCTATCCCTGGGCCTGGGCATTGTCACTGACCTCTTCAGCTCAAGGCTACCACCCTACCCTTGAGCCAAGCCCTACTTCCCATTTTCTTGAAGTTAAGTAGAGATAGGAGTCTCGGGTCCTTTTGTGCCTGGGGCTGGCTTTGAACCTTGATCCTCAAATCTCTGTCTCCTAAGTGGTTAGGATTACAGGTGTGAGCCACTGTGACCAGCTAGCCAGATATTCTGTACTGGTCTAGAGTAGGACTTACAGCTGCAGGGAACCTGTCCCATGTGGCAGTGCAGGAGATGTCCCTGGCCACTGGATGCCACTTGGATGGGTCTGTGGTTGGCCTGTACAGATGGCTGGCACTGGTTCACCTGCTGCTTCCCTACCCAGACCACCCATGTGCTCTGTTTTCTTCAACCTTACCAGCTGGGTCTGCTTAGATGATGGGCTCTGGCAGCTCTATGACAGTGGTCCGTTACTGCCCACTGTCAGGGGTGGCCCTGAGCCAGGGCGATCACTGCAAAGACAAGTAGGAGCCACCACCTCAAAGTGGTCTAGCATGGGCTACCAGGTTCCTAGTGATTCACCTCCTGTACCCGAGGTTTCGAGGCCGTGGGAGTGGGCTTGCTCAGTTGGCTGCTAGTGTTTCCAGGGTTTCTTCTGGTCAGAGAACAAGGACAAAGGACAGAAGCAGTCAGGCTGACGGAAGAAATCTACAGCTTGCAGGCTATCTGGGGCCAGGTCTCATTGCTCTGGGACTGGAGTGGGTTTGGCAGAAGTTGGCGACGCACTGATGAAGTGCACACTGGGAACCAGGTGGCCTTACTCGCTGCCTTGCACTCTTGCTGTCTAGGACAAGGACTGGCTGGGTGTGCTGCATCCCATACCCCATGCGGAGGAGAGCGAGAGAGAACACAGCAGCCCCAGAGAAGGTACTCAGCATCTAGAGAAGGGGACGGGGGTGGGTTCCCAAGAGTCCCATGCTCATCTCATGAAAATGGCCAGAGGTAGAAGGAACAACAAGGGCAGACAGTGGAGCGGTGCAGACACATGCACAAGAGGCAGTGGTGTGATGCATGCACACGCAAGAGGCAGTGATGTGATACACACAAGAGGCAATGGTGTGATGCATACACACAAGAGGCAGTGGTGTGATGCATGCACACACAAGAGGCAGTGCTGTGATGCCTACGCGCAAGAGGCAGTGCTGTGATGCCTACACGCAAGAGGCAGTGGTGTGATGCATGCACGCAATAGGCAGTGGTGTGATGCATGCACGCAAGAGGCAGTGGTGTGATGCATGCACACACAAGAGGCAGTGATGTGATGCATGCATGCAAGAGACAGTGGTGTGATACGTACACACAAGAGGCAGTGGTGTGATGCATACACACAAGAGGCAGTGGTGTGATACACACAAGAGGCAGTGATGTGATACATACACACAAGAGGCAGTGGTGTGATACATACACACAAGAGGCAGTGATGGGATACACACAAGAGGCAGTGGTGTGATACATACACACAAGAGGCAGTGGTGTGATGCATACACACAAGAGGCAGTGGTGTGATACACACAAGAGGCAGTGGTGTGATGCATACACGCAAGAGGCAGTGGTGTGATACATACACGCAAGAGGCAGTGATGTGATACATACACACAAGAGGCAGTGCTGTGATGCATACACACAAGAGGCAGTGGTGTGATGCATACACACAAGAGGCAGTGATGTGATGCATACACACAAGAGGCAGTGGTGTGATGCATACACACAAGAGGCAGTGGTGTGATACATACACACAAGAGGCAGTGGTGTGATGCATACACACAAGAGGCAGTGGTGTGATGCATACACACAAGAGGCAGTGATGTGATACATACACACAAGAGGCAGTGATGTGATACACACAAGAGGCCGTGGTGTGATACATACACACAAGAGGCAGTGATGTGATACACACAAGAGGCAGTGGTGTGATACATACACACAAGAGGCAGTGATGTGATACGTACACACAAGAGGCAGTGATGTGATACACACAAGAGGCAGTGGTGTGATGCATACACACAAGAGGCAGTGGTGTGATGCATACATACAAGAGGCAGTGATGTGATACATACACACAAGAGGCAGTGGTGTGATACATACACACAAGAGGCAGTGGTGTGATGCATACACACAAGAGGCAGTGGTGTGATGCATACACACAAGAGGCAGTGGTGTGATGCATGCACACAAGAGGCAGTGATGTGATGCATACACACAAGAGGCAGTGGTGTGATGCATACACACAAGAGGCAGTGGTGTGATACATACACACAAGAGGCAGTGGTGTGATGCATACACACAAGAGGCAGTGGTGTGATGCATGCACACAAGAGGCAGTGATGTGATACATACACACAAGAGGCAGTGATGTGATACACACAAGAGGCAGTGGTGTGATGCATGCACACAAGAGGCAGTGATGTGATACATACACACAAGAGGCAGTAATGTGATGCATGCACACACAAGAGGCAGTGATGTGATACATACACACAAGAGGCAGTGGTGTGATACATACACACAAGAGGCAGTGGTGTGATACATACACACAAGAGGCAGTGATGTGATACATACACACAAGAGGCAGTGATGTGATACATACACACAAGAGGCAGTGATGTGATGCATACACACAAGAGGCAGTGGTGTGATACATACACACAAGAGGCAGTGGTGTGATGCATACACACAAGAGGCAGTGGTGTGATACACACAAGAGGCAGTGGTGTGATACATACACACAAGAGGCAGTGGTGTGATACATACACACAAGAGGCAGTGGTGTGATACATACACACAAGAGGCAGTGGTGTGATACATACACACAAGAGGCAGTGGTGTGATGCATACACACAAGAGGCAGTGGTGTGATACATACACACAAGAGGCAGTGGTGTGATGCATACACACAAGAGGCAGTGATGTGATACATACACACAAGAGGCAGTGGTGTGATGCATACACACAAGAGGCAATGATGTGATACATACACACAAGAGGCAGTGATGTGATACATACACACAAGAGGCAGTGGTGTGATACATACACACAAGAGGCAGTGGTGTGATGCATACACACAAGAGGCAGTGGTGTGATGCATACACACAAGAGGCAGTGGTGTGATGCATGCACACAAGAGGCAGTGGTGTGATGCATACACACAAGAGGCAGTGATGTGATACATACACACAAGAGGCAGTGATGTGATGCATGCACACACAAGAGGCAGTGATGTGATACATACACACAAGAGACAGTGGTGTGATGCATACACACAAAAGGCAGTGGTGTGATACATACACACAAGAGGCAGTGATGTGATACATACACAGAAGAGGCAGTGATGTGATACATACACACAAGAGGCAGTGGTGTGATACATACACACAAGAGGCAGTGGTGTGATACATACACACAAGAGGCAGTGGTGTGATACATACACACAAGAGGCAGTGATGTGATACATACACACAAGAGGCAGTGGTGTGATACATACACACAAGAGGCAGTGATGTGATACATACACACAAGAGGCAGTGGTGTGATACATACACACAAGAGGCAGTGATGTGATACATACACACAAGAGGCAGTGGTGTGATACATACACACAAAAGGCAGTGGTGTGATACATACACACAAGAGGCAGTGGTGTGATACATACACACAAGAGGCAGTGATGTGATACATACACACAAGAGGCAGTGATGTGATACATACACACAAGAGGCAGTGGTGTGATACATACACACAAGAGGCAGTGGTGTGATACATACACACAAGAGGCAGTGGTGTGATACATAC